>NC_058519.1:180071823-180374853 GCF_904849725.1 Hordeum vulgare subsp. vulgare | reverse complement strand
CATTGTTGGCGAATTTAAAGCAAGGATAATATGAAAGAGGAGAAGATAGAGGAGGAGAAGAAGAAGAAGAAGAAATCAAGAAGAAGGAGGAGAAGGAGGAGGAGGAGAAGGACTAGAAGGTCCTTGGCCTTCTCCTTCTCCTCCTCCTCCTTCTCCTTCTTCTCTTCTTCTTCTTCTTCTTCTTCTTCTTCTTCTTTATTTTCATTTTTCCTATTTCTTCTCCTCTTCTCCTCTTGTTCGAGCTAAATTACCTAATTATGTCTTTTTGGAGCTAAATGGGCTAATTATCCCATTTTAGAGGAAAACAACCTAAGTATATAATATTCATGAGCTAACCAAGGTTCTTATGCCATTTTGAGCTAATTATGGCATTTTGAAGCTAAATGGGATAATTATGTCATTGTTGGGGAAATTAAAGCAAGGAAAATATTAAAGAAGAGAAGAAAGAGGAGGAGGAGGAGAAGGATAAGAAATCAAGAAGAAGGAGGAGAAGGAGGAGAAGGAGGAGGAGGAGAAGGACTAGAAGGTCCTTGGCCTTCTCCTCCTCCTCCTTCTCCTTCTTCTCTTCTTCTTCTTCTTCTTCTTCTTCTTCTGTCTTTTCATTTTTCCTATTTCGTCTCCTCTTCTCCTTTTGTTGGAGCTAAATTACCTAATTATGTCTTTTTGGAGCTAAATGGGCTAATTATCCCATTTTAGAGGAAAACAAGCTAAGTATATAATATTCATGAGCTAACCAAGGTTCTTATGCCATTTTGAGGTTATTATGGCATTTTGGAGCTAAATGGGCTAATTATGTCATTGTTGGGGAAATTAAAGCAATGATAATATGAAAGAGGAGAAGAAAGAGGAGGAGGAGGAGGAGAAGAAGAAATCAATAAAAGGAGGAGAAGGAGGATAAGGAGGATAAGGAGGAGAAGGAGGAGGAGGAGGAGAAGGACTAGAAGGTCCTTGGCCTTCTCCTCCTTCTCCTCCTCCTCCTCCTCCTCCTCCTCCTTCTCCTTCTTCTCTTCTTCTTATTCTTCTTTCTTTTCATTTTTCCTATTTCTTCTCCTTTTGTTGGAGCTAAATTACCTAATTATGTCTTTTTGGAGCTAAATGGGCTAATTATCCCCTTTTAGAGGAAAACAAGCTAAGTATATAATATTCATGAGCTAACCAAGGTTCTTCTGCCATTTTGAGGTTATTATGGCATTTTGGAGCTAAATGGGCTAATTATGTCATTGTTGGGGAAATTAAAGCAAGTATAATATGAAAGAGGAGAAGAAAGAGGAGGAGGAGGATAAGAATAAGAAATCAAGAAGAAGGAGGAGAAGGACTAGAAGTTCCTTGGCCTTCTCCTCCTTCTCCTTCTTGTCCTCCTCCTCCTCCTCCTTCTCCTTCTTCTCTTCTTCTTCTTCTTTCTTTTCATTTTTCCTATTTCTTCTCCTTTTGTTGGAGCTCAATTACCTAATTATGTCTTTTTGCATCTAAACGAGCTAATTATCCCATTTTAGAGGAAAACAAGCTAAGTATATAATATTCATGAGCTAACCAAGGTTCTTATGCCATTTTGAGGTTATTATGGCACTTTGGAGCTAAATGGGCTAATTATGTCATTGTTACGGAAATTAAAGCAAGGATAATATGAAAGAGGATAAGAAAGAGGAGGAGGAGAAGAAGAAGAAATCAAGAACAAGGAGGAGAAGGAGGAGGAGGAGAAGGACTAGAAGGTCCTTGGCCTTCTCCTCCTTCTCCTCCTCCTCCTCATCCTCCTTCTCCTTCTTCTCTTCTTCTTCTTCTTCTTTCTTTTCATTTTTCCTATTTGTTCTCCTCTTCTTGGAGCTAAATTAGCTAACTATGTCTTCTTGGAGCTAAATGGGCTAATTATCTCATTTTAGAGGAAAACAAGCTAAGTATATAATATTCATAAGCTAACCAAGGTTCTTATGCCATTTTGAGCTTATTATGGCATTTTGGAGCTAAATGGGCTAATTATGTCATTGTTGGGGAAATGAAAGCAAGGATAATATGAAAGAGGAGAAGAAATAGGAGGAGGAGGAGAAGAAGAAGAAATCAGGAAGAAGGAGGAGAAGGGCTAGAAGGTCCTTGGCCTTCTCCTCCGCCTCCTCCTTCTCCTTCTTCTCTTCTTCTTCTTCTTCTTCTTCTTCTTTATTTTCATTTTTCCTATTTCTTCTCCTCTTCTCCTTTTGTTGGAGCTAAATTACCTAATTATGTCTTTTTGGAGCTAAATGGGCTAATTATCCCATTTTAGAGGAAAACAAGCTAACTGTATAATATTCATGAGCTAACCAAGGTTCTTTTGCCATTTTGAGGTTATTATGGCATTTTGGAGCTAAATGGGCTAATTATGTCATTGTTGGGGAAATTAAAGCAATGATAATATGAAAAGGAGAAAAAAGAGGAGGAGGAGGAGAATAAGAAGAAATCAATAATAAGGAGGAGAAAGAGGAGGAGGAGAAGGACTAGAAGGTCCTTGGCCTTCTCCTCCTTCTCCTCCTCCTCCTCCTCCTCCTTCTCCTTCTTCTCTTCTTCTTCTTCTTCTTCTTCTTCTTCTTTCTTTTCATTTTTCCTATTTCTTATCCTTTTGTTGGAGCTAAATTACCTAATTATGTCTTTTTGGAGCTAAATGGGCTAATTGTCCCATTTTAGAGGAAAACAAGCTAAGTATATAATATTCATGAGCTAACCAAGGTTCTTATACCATTTTGAGGTTATTATGGCATTTTGGAGCTAAATGGGCTAATTATGTCATTTTTGTGGAAATTAAAGCAAGGATAATATGAAAGAGGAGGAGAAATAGGAGGAGGAGGAGAAGAAGAAGAAATCAAGAAGAAGGAGGAGAAGGAGGAGAAGGAGGAGGAGAAGGACTAGAAGGTCCTTGGCCTTCTCCTCCTTCTCCTTCTCGTCCTCGTCCTCGTCCTCCTTCTCCTTCTTCTCTTCTTCTTCTTCTTCTTTCTTTTCATTTTTCCTATTTCTTCTCCTTTTGTTGGAGCTAAATTACCTAAGTATGTCTTTTTGGAGCTATATGGGCTAATTATCCCATTTTAGAGGAAAACAAGCTAAGTATATAATATTCATGAGCTAACCAAGGTTCTTATGCCATTTTGAGGTTATTATAACATTTTGGAGCTAAATGTGCTAATTATGTTATTGTTAGGGAAATTAAAGCAAGGATAATAAGAAAGAGGATAAGAAAGAGGAGGAGGAGGACAAGAAGAAGAAATCAAGAATAAGGAGGAGAAGGAGGAGAAGGAGGAGGAGGAGAAGGACTAGAAGGTCCTTAGCCTTCTCCTCCTTCTTCTCCTCCTCCTCCTCCTTCTCCTTCTTCTCTTCTTCTTCTTCTTCTTTCTTTTCATTTTTCCTATTTCTTCTCCTCTTCTTGGAGCTAAATTAGCTAACTATGTCTTTTTGGAGCTAAATGGGCTAATTATCTAATTTTAGAGGAAAACAAGCTAAGTATATAATATTCATGAGCTAACCAAGGTTCTTATGCCATTTTGAGGTTATTATGGCATTTTGGAGCTAAATGGGCTAATTATGTCTTTTTGGGGAAATTAAAGCAAGGATAATATGAAAGAGGAGAAGAAAGAGGAGGAGGAGGAGAAGAAGAAGAAATCAAGAAGGAGGAGAAGGAGGAGGACTAGAAGGACTAGAAGGTCCTTGGCCTTCTCCTCGTTCTCCGCCTTCTCCTCCTCCTCCTCCTTCTCCTTCTTCTCTTCTTCTTCTTCTTCTTCTTCTTTTCATTTTTCCTATTTCTTCTCCTCTTCTTGGAGCTAAATTAGCTAACTATGTCTTTTTGGAGCTAAATGGGCTAATTATCTCATTTTAGAGGAAAACAAGCTAAGTATATAATATTAATGAGCTAACCAAGGTTCTTATGCCATTTTGAGGTTATTATGGCATTTTGGAGCTAAATGGGCTAATTATGTCTTTTTGGGGAAATTAAAGCAAGGATAATATGAAAGAGGAGAAGAAATAGGAGGAGGAGGAGAAGAATAATAAATCAAGAAGAAGGAGGAGAAGGAGGAGGATTAGAAGGACTAGAAGGTCCTTGGCCTTCTCCTTCTTCTCCTCCTCCTCCTCGTCCTTCTCCTTCTTCTCTTCTTCTTCTTCTTCTTCTTTCTTTTCATTTTTCCTATTTCTTCTCCTCTTCTCCTCTTCTCCTCTTCTTGGAGCTAAATTAGCTAACTATGTCTTTTTGGAGCTAAATGGGCTAATTATCTCATTTTAGAGGAAAACAAGCTAAGTATATAATATTAATGAGCTAACCAAGGTTCTAATGCCATTTTGAGGTTATTATGGCATTTTGGAGCTAAATGGGCTAATTATGTCTTTTTGGGGAAATTAAAGCAAGGATAATATGAAAGAGGAGAAGAAAGAGGAGGAGGAGGAGAAGAAGAAGAAATCAAGAAGGAGGAGAAGGGGGGGAGTAGAAGGACTAGAAGGTCACTGGCCTTCTCCTCCTTCTCCTCCTCCTCCTCCTCCTTCTCCTTCTTCTCTTCTTCTTCTTCTTCTTCTTCGTTCTTTTCATTTTTCCTATTTATTCTCCTCTTCTCCTCTTCTCCTCTTCTTGGAGCTAAATTAGCTAACTATGTCTTTTTGGAGCTAAATGTGCTAATTATCTCATTTTAGAGGAAAACAAGCTAAGTATATAATATTAATGAGCTAACCAAGGTTCTTATGCCATTTTGAGGTTATTATGGAATTTTGGAGCTAAATGGGCTAATTATGTCTTTTTGGAGCTAAATGGGCTAACTATGTCATTGTTGGGGAAATTAAGGCAAGGAGAATATGAAAGAGGAGAAGAGAAACTTACCGTAGTGGTCATCATGGAGGCGAAACACCTGGAGAAGGGTCGTGCGATGCCGCTCGGGAGTTATTCTGCAGAATAGATATTTTGCAATGTCTCAGTTAGCATGATGACACTCAATTATTAATACTAGTTTATAATGAAACTCACCGTGCCAATCAAAGAGAAGACGGGCATCGGCGGAGGGACTTGACCGCTCTTCTCGCATAGACCCTAAAGAGTGGGTCGTATTAGTTAGTAATGAAACAGACATTACACACATGATTTGGCTAATGTGAAATAAAACTTACCACAAAAAGCTCGTACAGGGCCCGTTGACCCGCCTCATTCCGGGACCTCTCCTCCTCAATCAATCGTGTCGTGGTATGGTCCCTCTCATCAAGAGCAGCCCGACTTGTCAATCTCTCTTTCTCAAGAGCAACCTCAAGAGCAGCATGGCTTGCCAATCTCTCTTTCTCAAGAGCAGCCTGGTTTGCCAATCTCTCTTTCTGAAGAGCAGCCTGAAACACCATTCCTCGTTACCACAGTAATGATCTATGGTGACACACATAATGAAATGGATGAAAGTGTTCTTAGTCCGTACAACTAACCTCGATGGCAAGTTCGACTGGCCGAGGACGACGCATTATCTCAGGACAGCTGCTCGACTGGCGCGCCTTGATCTCCGGAAGAGTGAGTGGACAACGTATTATCCCATCTCCAATGTCTATCGAGCCATGGGGCCTCCCGCCACCAGATATCATCACCAGCTCTGGATCCAAAGGTTCCTGGCTATGGTTAAAGTCATCCCCTTTCGTAGCCTTCCCCGCGTCCCTGTATACCACGAGCTTATGATGGGATGATATGTTGGTGAAGTTATTGGGATCATCCAGGTCAGACTCAGAGAATGCCTTCGCCTTCTTGTACGAGGCAGTATGGGCCATGCCATAAAGGTCGTACAAATGTGGCATCTCCGTCTTATTGTGATGCGCCTAAAAGAGAGGAACAAAATATTAGCATCAAGAATGAATTGCATGAATCATGAAGCAAATCACATACCTAGTTTCGTCCAAACTGAAGTAAGTTGGCGCTGCCTTGATGGTGTGGCACACCAACCATTTGGCTACGCCGATCCTTCGCATTCTCGTGGACGGCTCGCCAGCTGCGTGTGCATCACTCATCAACCAACGCCTCCCAACAATCCATCTTATCCGCACACCATCTCGGGGGCACATGTAAGTTATTAGAAAGAATTTTCAGCGCTACGCCTATGAATGAAATCAAGAAAACTACGTAGAAGGACTTAAGAATAGGTAATTACCTTCATGTATTGCTCCTTCTTCAGAAACTTTCCGCGGCAATCCTTCTTCTGCTTCTTAATACCACACGTGGCGTAGTAATCTCGAATAGCCTGCGGCCGAGCCTCGTGGCGCAAGTTCTGTAGTAACCACCTAGACTCGGCCTCGAGAACCCTGGCCGCCTCCTCCTCATATCCATCCTCACACCTATAGAAGGTCTGCAATCAAATGTGAAAACACCGATTAGTACAATAATTAGCTATATTGTTAATTTTAGATTTTGTAAAAGGATAATTTACCCAAAGCTCTTGATCACCATCTCGGCCCTCGTGTGGCACAAGACACCATCTATAATCTCCTCCGGCGGGGCCTGCGCAGCCTGGTAGTGCTCCCAGGAAAATCCTAGTGTAGGAACCTGACCCTCACCAGGCAACGTGACAAACCCCGGGAAATTTGTCCGGCAAAGCACACCAAGGACGGAGTTCGTCCTGCGGACTCCAAGAGGGTGTACCCATCCCCTGCAGTATGATAAGGTCAATGCATTAGATATTTGAACAAACTTGAAGGCAAAAGCTAAAAAAAGAGTAAATGTACTTACCTATCTCCTTCAGGTTTAATCACCGGCCTCTGCTCACGGGTAGCCGGCGCGACCGGGAGACGTGTACTACCATGCTTGTACACGGTGGCCCCGTCCACCTGCACATCGCCCTCACTATCCGTAAGCTCATCCCCGCCATCCCCGCCCCCTGAGCCACCCGGACCCTCGGTCCAATCCGGCAACTCGGTACGATCCAGCCAGGTCTCCCATCTGGGCCTCTCCATGTCGGGTGAAGCCTCCGGAACCGTAATCTCCTCCGGCTGCTCCTGGGATGAATGCACCTCGACCCGAGGCTGCTCCTGGACGGAGTCTCACGGGACGAATGCCCGTCAACAACAGGCTCCTGGAACGGAGTCCCCGTAGCCTCCTCCGCAAACGGGTCGACCATAGTAGTCCTATGCTCGGGTGAATGAGCTGGTGGTGGTGGCGAGGACGGCTCAACAGTCCTCCTGGATCTTCCGCGGCCACCACCTCTCCCTGTACCCTTCCCCTTCTTCCCTACCCGACCAGCACCTCTCCCCAGTGGGCAATGCCGCCGACGAAGAAGAACCCACGGGTGGTGTCGAAAGACTGTCTGCCAAGGCTCTACGGAGAGATAGGGGTGGAAGGGAAGTACCACGCCTCGTGCGGGGCGCCTGGGAAGAACCCGTCGAGCGATCTGGACCAGCGCCCACCATCTTTCCACACCTGGTGACCTGCCATGATAAAGATTAAAAGAAATTAGTACAACATAAAACATTGAATAACTGACATGAATAATAATATGTACATGAATAATGAAGATTAAAATATATATAATTTAAGTTGTGAATCTTACAAACTAATAATCATCATCAATAAATGCATCATCATCATCACTATCACGCATGTCTTCATGAATGACGTGCTCGTCGGGTTCAACGGCGTGAAGTTGTGAAAGGCCTTCCTTTAATCGTTGAAGCATTGACAAGTCATCCGCATCAGTAACCTCTACGAGTTCCAGGTATTCTGGTTCCGGCTCAGGGCTGGAGTCGGATTCATTGTCGCTATCTACTTCCATGTTCTTGGGTGAAGCACGGCGGTTCTTGAAACGTTTCTTGGAAAGACGTGTTTCTTGGAAGAATTCTCCATCATATGTGGCTGGGTTAATGTGAGGTTCATAATCCTGTTCATTTGGGAGAGGTGGTCTGACATGTGGCGGCACTTCATAAACAACATACCAACCTTCCAGATTCTTATCCGTTTGGCATGCCCACGGTAGATAGAAAACTTGGGTCGCTTGTTGAGCCGTACTATAGACATCGGGAACATCTAAATGGGTGTTTGGATTGATTTCGACTAGTCCTATATGTTCATGAGTCCTTCTAGTCTTTTTCGGCTGGAACCAGTAACATTTGAAGACTACGACGTTCGGTGGGTTTTCACCATAGAATTGAAGTTCATAAATTGCTTCAACTCTTCCGTAATACTCGATAACACCTTCGCCGATAGCAGAGACACCACAATTTGTAGATTTCCGGTCGGGCATAGATAGCTCTTTGCCAAAGGTACGAAAGAGATACCCGTTGATGTTGTATTTCTCAAATGAACGAACCTTATAGTCAAAACCATTAGCGACTTGTCTCAATTCGGCGTCCATAGACTCTGAATTAGCCTACAACTTTAATACGAAACGGTTGTTGCATTAGCCGCAACTTAGACCAAGAATGAAATGGTCCATTATTGATAATTACCGTTTGTTTGAACCAAGAGATGAAACCGGGATAGCCGCCTCCTGTCTTTGACAGAAGCTCATACTCTTCGATGGAATCATTTTCGATCACCGCTCCATCCGAGAATTTGGCGACGTAACGGCTCTTTGAAATATCCGGGAATAAGAGCAGTTCAAATGAATTAGAAGTTACGGGAAAATGTGCCGAGAACTCACTCGATGTACGGCCGCACTTCTGTTAGGTTGTTGAAGATATACAACGAAATGTTCCGACATTCTTTGACATCCAACGTTATTGGTTTCGAAGCACCGGCTGGTGCGAGCTTCCCTTTGAATAGGCTGAGGTTCGACCCACCTTTTTTAGGGTCTGCATCATTGTGCCGAGGCTTCGGATTATGCAAATGATGATTTTTGGCTTCGTAGTGTGCTGTCACAAAGTTTGCCACCTCCTCAGTAATGAATGCCTCAGCCATCGATGCTTCAATTCTACGCTTATTTTTACATTTAGCTCGAAGGGTCTTCTGCATCCTCTTAGCTGCATAGCACCAACGACCTTGCACGAGCCCACCCAATCTTGCCTCGGTCGGTAGATGTAAAATCAAATGCTGCATTGGATTAAAGAAGCCCGGTGGAAAGATCTTCTCTAACTTGCACAACAACTCCGGTGCAAACTCCTCCATGTCTTCTACCATGCCAGGCGACAATTCTTTCGCACAAAGAACACGGAAGAAATAGCTCAGCTCCGCCAGTACTAGCCATTCATCCTCAGGAATAAAGCCACGTAACATCACCGGCATTACCTGCTCTAGCCATATGTGCCAATCATGACTCTTGAGACCAAAGATTTTTAATTTTTCAAGACTCGCTCCCCTCTTTAGATTCGCTGCATACCCATCGGGGAACATCAAGTGCATTTTGACCCACAAGATAATTTTCCCCATAGCTGGCCTTCCAAGATTGAACTAGGCCTTTTGGCTTCGACCACTTCTGCTTTCCTTTGCCTTCTCGCATGTTTTGTAACGGTCTATGACATAGTGTCTCTTGATCGACTCTAGCCTTAATATTATCCTTTGTCTTCCCATCTATGTCGAACAATGTACCAAAAATAGCCTCTCCGATATTCTTTTTAGTGTGCATCATGTCGATATTGTGTGGAAGAAGGAGGTATTTGAAGTAAGGCAGATCCCAGAAGCATGGCTTGTGAGTCCATGCGTGTTTTGAATTATACCCCTTGAAATACCCTGGACGCTCTGGATCAGGCTCAAGGGTGTTTAACTGATCCAGGATCTGTTGGCCCGTGAACGCAGGTGGTGCCAAGTTTTTGACAACTTTACCTTTGGTAAAGTTCTTCTTGTCTTTTTTGAACTGATGGTTAGGATCCAGGAACTGTCTATGCAAGTCAAAGCAAGAATACTTCCGACCCTCGTGCAACCAATGAAACTGAAGAGCTGCCTTGCATTGGGGGCACGGGAACCTTCCATGCACACACCATCGAGAGAATAGAGCATACGCTGGCAAGTCATGCATAGAGTACATGTACCACGCATGCATTTTGAAGTTTTCTTTTCTAGCGGCATCGTATGTCTTGACCCCATTATCCCAAGATTCTTCCAATTCATCCTTAAGCGGTTACAGGTACACATTCATATTCTTCCCTGGATAATTGGGCCCTGGAATTATCAACGTCAGAAATATGTTCTTTCTTTGCATAATCTGCCCGGGGGGGAGATTGAGTGGAATGACAAATACAGGCCAACAACTGTATTGGGTTGCCGTCATGCCGAAGGGATTAAAACCATCCGTGGCGGCGCAGACTCGAGGATTCCTTGGATCTTCCGCTTTATCCTGATGCAATCCATCGAAATGTTTCCACGCTTCCCCATCCGATGTGTGTACCATCATCTTATTCCCATCCGCATCTAGTTCGGTTCTTTTGCCCAATTTGTGCCATGTCATCTGTCTGGCTGTCTCTTCGACCATGAAAAGACGTTGAAGTCTTGGTACGATTGGCATATACCGAAGAACACTAACTGCGATTTTGGTCTGCCTCTTCTCACCCATACCGTTGTCTACCACAAGATACCTACAAGACTCGCAATTGGGACAATAGTCCAAGTGTGCATACTCCTTCCTAAATAGGACACATCCTTTCTCACATGCATCTATCTTCTCATAGGGCATCTTAAGTACACGAAGTATTTTGTCCGACTGGTACAGGTTTGCAGGCATGACATGGCCTTTGGTGTAGGAAGCGTCCAAATAGTTTCATCATCGCGTCGTAGCATTCTCTTCCCAAGTTGAACTGAGCCTTCAGAGCCATTACTTGTGCAATTGCATCCAGCTGGCAGAGCTCAGTGTGCTCATGGAGAGGACGTTTTGAAGACTCCAACATTTCATAAAAGGCCTTTGCAGATTCCTCCATCTCATCTTCCGAATCCCGAGCATCATCAAAGTCTTGAACCATGTCTTCGATCCCGGTACCATGCTCGTCCGTGCGACGACGGACCACCTCAGCTCTTGTGCATTGTATAGACTCACCATGAAATGTCCACACCGTATAATTAGGCTTAAAACCCCTCCTCTGCAGGTGTTTAATCATTATAGCCTCTATCGTCTTTTTATAGTTGTCGCATCCAGAACAGGGGCAATAGTTTCTTTCCTGGCCATTTGCGAATGCGGCTTTCACAAATTCCTTTGTTTTTACAAACCATGCTTTCGTCATCTCTTTCTGACTAGGGTGACCGGTATACATCCACGCACGATCACTCATCTTGCGTAGCTACTAAAAACAGAAGAAATATATTTATATATAATTTAGCATTTATATTCATTGGTTAATCAGGTTCGCCATTTTTATTACGTCCAGGCAACCTACACGCTAATAGTTAAAGATAGGTCCTAATCCCACCCGAGTATGTGTAGATTGGGTTCGTTTTCCCATGCTCTGCTCCGGATCCAACGCAAAATTTTGGCAGCACCTCCCCGCTTTACTCCTGATACACGTCTCCGCAATAAACAGAGAGGATGTGCATCCGGAGAACAACAGGGATGCACTGACGAAATTCCGCATCGGATCCAGAGCACAGCATACGGGAAAATGAACCCAATCTACACATACTCGGGCTGTCCATGGATAATGTTGGACAATTCGAAAGGATGACGATTATAAATATGCAAAGACATGCATATTTATAGATGTCGCCCTTTCGAACGGGAGACGCATACTGGTCACGCATACTGATAAATTAATTTAATTACCTAAATCTAGAAAGTTTCATCCGGAAATCGAGCCACAGTAAATGAAGGGGCGGGGAGGAGATGAAATTTCTACTGATCCACGAATGCAGGGGCGGAGCTCGTACAACGCACGGGCAGGTCTTCGCACAGCAGACCTCACAGCGACGAGACAACTATCACATGTAAATCCACCCGATCAACACAAATATTCCAATTATGTCATTTTAGAGGAAAACAAGCTAAGTATATAATATTCATGAGCTAACCAAGGTTCTTATGCCATTTTGAGGTTATTATGGCATTTTGGAGCTAAATGGGCTAATTATGTCATTGTTGGGAAAATTAAAGCAAGGATAATATGAAAGAGGAGAAGAAAGAGGAGGAGGAGGAGAAGAAGAAGAAATCAAGAAGAAGGAGGAGAAGGAGGAGGAGGAGGAGGACAAGGTATTTTTCTTCTCTTCTTCTTCTTCTTCTTCTTCTTTTCATTTTTCCTATTTCTTCTCCTCTTCTTCTCTTGTTGGAGCTAAATGATCTAATTATGTCTTTTTGGAGCTATATGGGCTAATTATGCCATTTTAGAGGAAAACAAGCTAAGAATATAATATTCATGAGCTAACCAAGGTTCTTATGCCATTTTAAGCTTATTATGGCATTTTGGAGCTAAATGGGCTAATTATGTCTTCTTCTCTTCTTCTCTTCTTCTTCTTCTCTTCTTCTTCTCTTCTTATCTTCTTCTTTTCTTCTTCTCCTCATTTTTTATCTTCTCTTCTTCTTCTTCTTCTTCTTCTTCTTCTTCTCCTCCTCCTCCTCCTCCTCCTCCTCTTCTCCTCTGCTCCTCCTCCTCCTCTTCTTCTTCTTCCTCTTCTTTCTATTAAGCTAAATAACTAACTAACCTAACTAACCAAGCTAACTAAACCTATCGCTAAACCTATATAGCACTAAAAAGCAAAAAAATAACAAAAACAGAATCTATATCACTAAGTAACTAAAATATAGCTCCTTCTTTTCCTTTCTCCTCTTCTTTCTTCTCCTCCTCCTCCTCCTCCTCTTCTTCTTCTTATCCTCCTCCTCTCCTCTACTACTCTTCTTCTACTCTTCTCTTTTTCTTCTTCTTCTTCTTTCTCTTCTTCTTCTTCTTCTTCTTCTTCTTCTTCCTTTTATTCCTCTTCTTCTTCTTCTTCTTCTTTTCTTCTTCTCCTCCTCCTCTTCTTCTTCATTTTCTTCTCATCTTGCACTAACCGAATTAACCTAAACTAGTAGTAACCTAATAAACTAACTATCTAAATTAACTATCTAATTTAAAAGAAAAAAACTGAAAAATAGGGTACCGGAGGCACTCACCAAGTTGGGGACGGCCGGTGAGGGGAGGGGCGTCGCCGGGAAATGGTGAGGGGAGGGGCCTGCGCAGGGAGCCGGTGAGGGGAGGGGGCGGCGCCGGGGTAGGTGAGGGGAGGGGGCGGCGCAGGGGGTGGCGTAGGGAGCCGGTGAGGGGAGTGGGTGGCGCCGGGGCGGGTGAGGGGAGGGGGCGGCGCAGGGGGTGGCGCAGGGGTCAGCGTAGGGGGCGGCGCAGGGGTGGGCGGCCGCCGGTGGTGCAGGAGGGAGGCGCGCACGACGGTGGAGAGAGAGAGAGAGTGGGGAGTGGGGTAGTGGAGCGAGGGGCTAGGGGGAGACGGCCGTTATAGGAGCGTCAGCTTTGTCGTGTGCCCCCGGACGGCAAAGGGCCCCACGGCGGATGGCAAAGGCCAGGCGGACGGCAAAGAGCCCGTCCGTTGTACCTGGACAGGCCCAAGGTCTAGTGGGACCCATCTGCCCTCTTTGCCGTCTGCCCTAGGTCTCTTTGCCGTCCGCAGGCAGACGACAAAGCCTTGGCCGATGGCAAACATTCTGTTTACCATCAGTGAGCCCTTTACTGTCCGCTTTAGGTCAGCTGACGGCAAAGATGTTCTTTGCCATCAGCCAGCAGACGGCAAAGAACTGGCTGATGGCAAATTACTGGATTCCAGTAGTGCCTCCTGGAACTTTGGAGTGGATTTCTCCGACACCGGGTGGCGTTGGTGGCTCGGCACGTATCCCACCACCGACGAGGCTGCGCGTACCTACGACATGGCGGCGTGGCATGCCGGACGGCCGAAGATGGACCTCAACTTCTCGGAGATCGAGACCCGGGTGGTGGTGGAGTGACTCGTGCCGCAGAGCATCCGGTTGGAGGAAATGTCAACGAAGAAGAAGAAGAAAAGACCGGCGGTTGTCGTCACTCCCGGCGAGAGCGACGAGGCGGCGATGGCTCTATTTGCACGGGAGCATCCGAGTATGTCCAGGCCGAGCATGAGTTCTATTAGAAGCGTCATGCCGAGGAGGAGAAGAAGAAGGAGGAGGTGAGAAAGGAGGACGAGCCCGTCCGCTCGATGGTGATCCTCATCGAGTCATCGTCGTTGTCGAAGGAAGAGATCGGGGGGCTCTAGAATGACTCCAAAGAGTCGTACTGGATGCCCTCGGACGACGAGTAGTTCTGCTAGATTAAATTTATGTCATCTATGTTTGAACTATGTTTGAATTTGATGTTTGAACTATGTTGAGATGAACCATTAGTTGGTCGTTTTCAAAATTTTACATCTTCGTTGTGGACCATCTGTTGGAGTACCTCCTTTACATCTCTGTTTTGGACCATTTGTTGTAGTTGAGCCTTTTTCGAAGGTGTAAAAAACACTTTTTGGTGCTCCAAATTCTTATATCACCGATTTGGAGTACCAAAATATACATCATCTATTGAAGATGCTCTCACGGAAGCAAAACCATGTCCCTCGTGGACGAAAGAAAAGAAAACACATTTTTCCGTTTTTGAGAGGCACGTCTGTGTCTCTCGCGGAAGTAAATCACTGCTCTCTTACACACAAAACCGTATTTCTCGTGAAAAAACGAATTTTTCTTCGTTTCCGAAAGACACGGCCGTCTCTCTTGCTAAAGCAAGTCTGTGTCTTTCGTGAAAATAAAACCGTGCCTCTTGAGAAAGAAAAAAATACACTTTTTTTTGTTTTTAAGAGGCACGACTATGCCTCTCAAGAAAAAATACATTTTTCCGCAAAAAATAATTTATATTATTTTTCATCCAAAAGCTAAGAAAGTTAGTTGGAAAACTGAAACACGAAAAAACCCTCAAAAACCATTTAAAAACTCAAAAATGTGTGTAAAAATTTAAATTAAAATAGAATTTAAAGGAAATTCTATAGCATGACATGTGGTGTCGTCAGAAAACGAGTCAAGTGGCAACACCTAAAACTGACACTTGAAAGGCCTCCAAAGGAGCGTTCCTAAGATTGTTGCTCCCACAAGCCACACGACGAGCAGGATTTCCTTTTTTTCTGAAGAAGACATGAAGATTTCCTGCGAGCTAAAGTGTTGGGCTAGCCCATATTCATGCATCCTCGCTTGTTCACTGCTGTCCGATCGGGAAAACCTATTTAGCGACACACGCGTTGGTTAATGGCAAAATTTGCTAACCGGCGCATACAGCGCTTCACAATGGGCCAGCCCATGTAGGGATCTTTCATGAACTTCGTTTTAGACCCGTGAACTGTTTTAGCCCGTGAATTTTTTTGAAAATATATGATTTTTTTGGAAATTCGTGAACATTTTTAAAATCGATGGACATAATTTAAAATTCATTATTTTTTTTTTCAAATTCAGTGAACTGTTTGTAAAATTTGATGAACTGTTTTTAAAATTTGATGATTTTTTCGAATTCTGTCAAATTTTTGTAAAATCGATGTACATATTTTTTTAAATCGCTGAAGTTTTCCATAATAATTGATTTTTTTTTGCAAATCTGAACTTTTTGAAATTCTGTGAACTTTTTTCAAAATTTTAATGACAAATGCATTTTTTACATGCGCCGGCCCATTTGGAGGAGCGTTGCAGGCGCCGTTTTTCCTAACCGGCGCTGCAGGCGCCGGTTTCCCTAACCGGCGCTGAAGGCGTCGAATAGGAGGAACCGCTCCGATCTTGCCTTGGTTTTCTCATTATTGGAGATGCTCTGAGGGAGCCCTCACAGTGAGTCTTTTTTTCTAAATAATAGGAACCCAAATTCGTGTCTGTGAGGGCTTGAACGCAGCTGCATCATGAGCACAAAACGAACTATTATTTTGCCATTTTTTCTTTTTTTTTCTTCTGGTTTTTATTTCCTCATGGGGTTATTGATTTTATTGTTTGTTCTTTGTTTTCACCTGTTTTTTTTTTTTGCTTCTTTCTTGTTTTTATTGTTTTGTTTCATTTTTTCATTTTTTTTGTTTCTTGCTCCATTTTCATTGTTTTCTCTTTTGTTTCATATTTGTTTTTCATTTTCTATGTGTGCTTTTTTATTTTTCATCTTTTTCTGTTGATTTTGATTAGTTCTTTCTTAAGCTTTCCGTATAGAATAGGGATATATATATTTAAAACGTTTGATATACTTTCAGTTACACGAAACATTTTCTATGTACATCAAATACATTTGCTATGTACAAGTTAAACATTTTTTAAATGCATTCTTAACATTTTTTCAAACATATATTTTTATGTGAGCCATTTACAGAAAAATTAAACAAATATGATATGCAAGGAAAAATAATTATGTACAAGTTATTTCAAAGTACAGGATCAACATTTTTTAAACTTATTTTTTATTTATACATTTTTAATACATATTATATATTTTTCAAATACACCGTTAACATTTCTTAAATGTGTGATTAAGTTCTTCGAAACATATATTTTCTGAACAAATTATAGGTTTTTGATACATCAGGAACATAATTTATATAAGCCTCTAACATCTTCAAACACGTGATTAATTGTTATTTAACATCTATTTTCATTCCAACTCTCTTACATACACATTGTACATCTTTCGGATGCATTTGGAACATTTTTTTAGATAGACATTTAACATTTGTTTCATGTATATAATAAAAAAAATACATTTTGTATTCTACTAGTTTACTTACATAATTCAAACTTTAGTAGATAAGGTCATTTTGTATATACACGTTTAATATTTTACAATTACATAATTAACATGTTTGAAAACAAATATTTTTATGTCTACTTTTTTACATATACATTTCACATTTTTTTAATATACTGGGAAGATTGTTTATGTAAGCTTTTAATTTTTTAACATACATGATTAACGTTTTTAACCTATATTTTTTATGTCTATTTTCTATGCACATTTTACATTTTTTATACATCAAGAATATATTTTGATAGAAACATATTTTACATTTTTGAAAATATATTTATTTTCAGGTATAATTTTTAATACATATTTTACATTCTATTATATATGAGTTTAACATTGTTTCACATACATGACTAACATTAGAAAAATTGTTTTTGATATATACCTTTCAATAAACATTATAATTTTTTTGCATACATCAGGAATAAATACACATTCAACATTTATCAAATACATCATTAATTTTTTTTTCATATATATGTTTTGATATCTATTCTTTCCATACACATTATACTATTCTTTATACATTAAAATCATGTTTCTATACATGTTTCAAAATTTTCTAATATGCAACTAATATTTTCCAACTTTGCGTCTTTTATAATAGATATAGTAAGAATATTTAGAAATACAAGCGAAAGTGAACAATAGAATGAAAAATGGAATGCGAAAATATAAAATGGCGGTCGCTACGAGTGACGCATATCATCGCCCTGCTCGTTGAAGCCAGCCAATGCGGAACGACATCATGCCTTCATCTACACACGCCGGGAGGAACTTCCCTAAAAAAAAAAACTGCCGGGAGGAATGCGGCCGGCATCCAGGAGTAGCCGGAGAGCGACAAGGATGCGCTACGTTAGGAGCCGTCGGCACCGACATTCGCATGAGGCCGAGATGAGTGCGTTGCAGCCTACATGGGGTGTGGTACGTACGTACGCAACCTCTGCACGACGGGTCATCACCTCGTCATAGGCGCACCCGAGAGCCGGCCGCATGCGCTCGCGTGCTGAAAAAAACCCGTTTGCTATAGTGCTGCACTATTCGTCGTGCCCGCCCAACCCCCAACGGAAGGGACCAGGTGTGATGTGACGTGCTATCTGCTCAGTGCTCATGCCACTCTAATCAAGACAAATACCAGCCTTCAAAGCTCGATCGACCAATGCGGCTATATACTACGACGCGAAGGCGAAGGAGTATAGAGTGTAGAGAAAGAGATATCGATAGACGGGGCGGACGCGGGGCTGAAACGTGGAGAAAAATGCTTCAGTTGGATTGCAGCAACGGCGTGCACGTGATGCGTGGAATAGAACGATGGATCCATTAGCTGTGATACGTGGTCTGGACGTGGGAATTTTCAAGTACTAATGATGGATCTACTCACCGACGGTCCTCGCAGATATTTATATGCTATACCCAATGCTGTGCGATGTGATCGATGACTATTTCTCTCTTCATACTGCCACGAGCTAAGTACACGAATACTATACGCTGGGCTAGCTCAATGGGCGTCCCTGGCGGTGGTATGCGCACCATCCATACAGTGCACGCCTGTCTTTGCATTTTCTATGAGCACATACTGCCACTGTACACTATATATACGTATTATGACTGCAATCGTGGCGCCCTGGGAAGATGGCAAGATGCCATATCGTATCATAAACAAATGGATAGAGATAATTGCATGATAGCTACGTATTTCCTTCTTAGTGTTCGTTTTGTTGGTGGGAGTCTCCAGCAATAGATAGATGGTGCGGCCAAACGGGTTGACTGTCAGTTGTGCTTCACAGTCTGTGAGTACTGAGTAAGATCATCTTCAACAGACGTTTCAAAATTGATTCGTGTGTTAAAATTCTTTTTTTACGTCAAACAATTTCAGCATATGCTATAAGATAGCGTGCGAAAAAGTTTTTGGACCCACGGCAAAAAGCACAATCGCGCGTTGTAAATTTAGGGCAACGGATCGTGCATGTTTTATAATTTGCTTTGCGTGTTTTTTTTGCATGTTTTTGGGCATTTGAAAAACCAATATTAGCCCTGAAACGCTAAAAATGCTACAGTGTCACGCTAAAACTGTTTTACCACCTGAACTTTTGTGCGTCTGTTTGAGATTCTCTAATGAGTAGTGGTCAAGTAACGTGAAAATGACAATATCTTCATCCGAGAAGTTTTTTTAAGAGCACGTAGAGCTACTAAAGTATTTACACGTTTTACGTGAGAAAAGAGTATATATAGTCTGTCGTCCCATCAACCTTAGCGGCTTAGGCATTCTCGACCTTGACAAGTTCACCCTTAGACTTTGTTGCCTTTGGTTTGCATGCGTGGACCCCTAGGGAGCATGGGTCGGCCTCGAAACCCCTTGTGACAAGGAACGTAGGGAACTCTTTTATGCGGCAACGACAATCCCTATTGGTGATGGTTTGACGGCTAGGTTCTGGAACTCTCCATGACTAAATGGACAAAAACCAGAAGGATGTCGCACCCGGCATCTTCGCCCTTTCCAAGCGCAATAGTAGTACTTTGGCGCACGTTTGAACAACAATGAATGGATCCGACACATCAACTTGCAAGGCGTCATATCAGTGGCATCATACAACAATTCTACACCCTCCGGGGCAAATGCCTTCAGGTCCAACTGGCCCCGAGCATCAAAGATGGCATTCGATGGAAATTTAGGCTGATCCTCGTTACTCTGAAACCACCGCTTATATAATGCAATTTGTTGGATTGATCAAATCTGAGATGCCCACAATGGTATGGAAGATTTGGCGCCACCCAGGATCAAATTCTTCTCCTTGCTGGTTCTTTAAGACAGACTCTCGACGGTAGACAGATTGCTTCACACAGGATGGCCAAATTGTGGCCTTTGTCATCCTTGTAAGAGGGATCCAGGAATTCGGCCCACTTGATTTTCAAACGTCGCTTCACTATAAGGGTTCGGAACTTTGTCTAAAATTGGCTGGGGTGGCAATCGATGACATGTTCTTGGCACGACTTTCACATGGTGAAACAATGGTGGAATTCGGGCAAAGGGCAACCGGGATACTCGAGAATGGCGATAAACTCATTACAAATGCTCATATGCTGGGAGATCTTGAACGAAAGGAATGCTCGTGTATTCCAAAACAAGCCTCGCCGCCCACCCATGTGGCGACGAAGACTATGCGAAGAGGAAAAAATTTGGGTAGTGGCCGGGGCTAGATTTCAGGGTAACATTCTACCGAAAGAGTGATTCGGTTTTCATACCTGTGCGGTCCTCTAACATCTTAAAGAACCTTGTTCGTATCTTTATTGTTTATTTAGATGAGGCAAAACTTTTGCCTCTATTTCAAAAAAGAGAGTATATAGTTGATTTACCAGTTATGATCCAATCAGTTTCTTCTCGCATTTGAATGTTCTTAAACCCACTCCAGAAAAGTTGTTCTTCCTACACTATCACATGAGACTCACCCTCAGCATTCGGGTATTCCGGTTATTCTGGTTCAGGTAGTTCGGTTTATGGGTAATTCGGGTACTCAAAAATAGGAACATATTTTTCTGCCAAAAAAACATAACCCAAATTATCTAAATTTTTGGCTCGGGTAATTCGGTTACGCAAAATACCCGAAATATTAGGAGCACACATCAACTTTTGGTACGAACAATTCGGGTAGTATAGGTATTTTAGTTAGTATGGGTAACATGATAGTGTAGTAATAGCATGAATAATTGGGTACTATGGATACTTCAGGTAACATTTTCAGGTTTTCTAGAATGGAACCGAACCCTAACCTGAAAATTGAAAAGCCACGAAATGAGAACTGAAATCTTATCCGATACCCGAATTACCCGACAATTCGAGTATTTCGGTTCAGTTCAGGTTTGGGTAAGGGTTTAGGGTACCCAAATGCCGAGGGTGATACGAGACGTAAATATTTGTTATGATCCAGGAATGTCAAGGATGAACTAAAGTGAATCTAATAGAAAGTGAGAAAGAATTTTTGAAGAGGAATTCCTCATGAAAAAACTCAAATTCCATGCAAATAAGAGCCCTCCAGCTGACCCCACTCATGGTGAAAATTCACTTTTATTAAATTACCGTCAGTTGAAGTTTCTAATATATGAAATGTCAAAAGATTCTCTTTTGGTTTCTTGAAAGAAGAGAATTGAACAGCCTATTCTTCAATTTTGTTTGGAATAACAAGCCACTTGTCACTAAAATTGATACCCCTCATGTTCCAATTTGATAAGTTCGAGAACCTATGCATGATGGGTGGTATATTAAAGAAGAACTTGTGTTTGCAATAACTAGCTTGTCCCAAGCATAAGGAAGCAAAAAACTGTATTAGAGTAGCATACATTCTAGAACACTAAAATAAAGGGAAATGCATGCATAAATTGAGTCGCTTTATCACAAAAGCAAGCTACTTCTTGAGCTCCAATACTGGTCACCATTGTGGTGCTATCCATTCAGAGCCATCTTCTGATCTAGTCCCTCCATGCAGGTTGCTTCCCTTCCTTTTTTGCTTTCTTCTTGTGCAAGATATCCTCAGCGGTTGCCTTTGGATTCACCTTTTGATAGAGGCAAAGGTGTCCCGTCTTTTCATGAGATGTGACTATCATTTTTGGTGCAGTAGACTTTGATGATCCGACTATGAACGTGTGAGGACATCATGCCTTAGCAACCACTGAACCAACTCTGAGAGGTTACTGACCACTCCGGAGTACGATCAACCTGACCATGAGGGTCTGTTTCCTGCACGCAAACGAAGAAAGCAAGAAACTGAAATTGCAATCTCGGTATTGCGAATATAAGAAGAAAGCTTTATTGATGAAAGTGGGATTCTATGATGTCTTGGTCTGGTCGTAGAACACAAACCAAGGATGCAAAGTTGTAGCTATGGCGAACTTGTAATCTAAACAAAAACCAAGTCTAAATGGTGCCCTAAGGGTTGTATATATGGGGGAATAGAGGGGAATTTCGTGACCCCTTGGAGGAGGGGTTCGAAACAAACCCTAACTCGGTTTTCCCACATGTGCGGACTCTAAAACCAACCTATAAAGTGGTATTTCAAAATTACGTGGGCCTGGCCCAAAAATAAGGTGACGCAACACCTATAATAGCCTATGGACGAAATTTATGAAGTGGCATGTATATTTTGTTCAAGCCTTCATGCTCTCCTTATGGTGGCTTCAAAGTGCGAAAATCACCACTGGAAACTCCATGATTCTTTCCCATGCGCGCACCTCCTTCTCCATGCATGATTCCTCTTCAATGGATATCCTTCTTGTCCATGCTAGGTCCTTTATTCATAAGTAAAACAAAAGTATCTACTTTAGGCAGCATCATATGTTCATGAACATTAGAAGGATTTCCAAGAAACGAAAGTACTTGGTAATTCAATTGGCGTGCGCGAGCTCTAGTAATTAGTTCAATATGAATTTCTGCACGGGTTGTGGGTGTAACAATGGTATTAATGTCCTCATCATCCTCCCCTTCTTGAAATGAAGTCGTCCTCGACGGAATCTCATCTTACTCACCCAAATAAGGCTTCAAATCTGCAATGTTAAAAGTGGAACTAACCCCAGACTCTCTAGGCAGCTCAAGTTTATAGGCATTATCATTTATTTTCTCTAACACCTTAAAAGGACCATCAGTATGTGGCATTAGCTTTGACTTGCACAAATAAGGAAATCTATCATTCTTTTGCAAATGTAACTGAAAGGACGTGGATGTCGCCTAGAGGGGGTGAATAGGCGCTTTAAAATAATTACGGTTTAGGCTTGGACAAATGCGGAATAAAACTAACGGTTAATTTGTCAATCACAAAACCTAAAACAAATAGGATCACCTATGTGCACCAACAACTTATGCTAAGCAAGATAAACAACTAAGTGATAGCAGATATATAACAATAAACAATATGGCCATCACAAAGTAAAGTGCATAAGTAAAGGGTTCGAGTAAGAGATAACCGAGACACGCGGAGACGACAATGTATCCCTAAGTTCACAACCTTGCGGATGCTAATATCCGTTTGGAGCGGTGTGGAGGCCTGATACGTCTCCATCGTATCTACTTTTCCAAACTCTTTTGCCCTTGTTTTGGACTCTAATTTGCATGATTTGAATGGAACTAACCCGGACTAACGTTGTTTTCAGCAGAATTGCCATGGTGTTGTTTTTGCACAGAAATAAAAGTTCTCGGAATGACCTGGAAATTTACGAGGATTTTTTGTGGAATATATAAAAAATACTGGCGCAAGAATCAACCGAAGGGGTGGAGCGAGGAGCCCACAAGCCCACCAGGCGCGGCCCCCCTGGCCGCGCCTAGCACGCTTGTGGGGCCATCAGAGCTCCACCGCCTCCAACTCCAGCTCTATTTAGTCCCTTTCGTCCGGAAAAAAAATCAATGAGAAGAGTTCATCGCGTTTTACGATACGGAGGTGCCGCCACCACATGTTCTTCCTCTGGAGGGCAGATCTGGAGTCCGTTCTAGGCTTCGGAGAGGGGAGATCGTCGCCATCGTCATCACCAACCATCCTTCATCGCTAATTCCATGATGCTCTTCACCGTTCGCGAGTAATATCATTGTAGGCTTGCTGGACGGTGATGGGTTGTATGAGATCTATCATGTAATCGAGTTAGTTTTGATGGGGATTGATCCCTAGTATCCACCATGTTCTGAGATTGATGTTGCTACTACTTTGCCATGCTTAATGCTTGTCACTAGGGCCCGAGTGCCATGATTTCAGATCTGAACCTATTATGTTCTCGTCAATATATGCGTGTTCTTGATCCTATCTTGCAAGTTGTAGTCACCTACTATGTGTTATGACCCGGCAACCCCGAAGTGACAATAGCCGGAACCACTCCCGGAGATGACCATAGTATGATGAGTTCATGTATTCACTAAGTTTTAATGCGTTGTACTAGTTCTCTATTAAAAGGAGAACCTTAATATCACGTAGTTTCCACTAGGACCCCGCTGCCACGGGAGGGATGGACAATAGATGTCATGCATGTTCTTTTCCCTAAGCACGCATGACTATATACGGAATGCATGCCTACATTACATTGACGAACTGGAGCTAGTTACTTATCTCTCCGTGTTATAACTGTTGCATGATGAATATCATCCGACATAATTATCCATCAATGATCCAATGCCTATGAGTTTTTCCTACTGATCCTTGCTACGTTACTTTGCCGCTACTGTTGTCACTACTGCTACTGTTACTCTGCTGCTACTGCTGTCACTACTGCTACTGTTACCATTGCTACTGTTGCTATCACACCACTTTGCTACTCATACTTTGCTGCAGATACTAAGTCTTTCAGGTCTGGTTGAATTGACAACTCAACTGCTAATACTCAAGAATATTCTTTGGCTTCCCCTTGTGTCGAATCAACATATTTGGGTTGAATACTCTACCCTCGAAAATTGTTGCGATCCCCTATACTTGTGGGTTATCAAGGCACAATGCTCCCCAAGATGCCACTAAGGCCACTATAATATCCTCACGCCCTCGCACAATGCAAGATGTCGTGATTCCACTAAGCGGCCCTTGAGGGCGGTCAGCAAACCCATACAAACAAGGTTGGGGCAATCTCCACAACTTAATTGGAGGCTCCCAACGACACCATGAAGCTTCACCACAATGGCATATGGCTTCGAGGTGACCTTAAATGCTCGGGGAAATCTCCACAACTTAATTGGAGAGCCCGACGCTGCTTTACACCACAATGATTGAGCTCCGAGGCACAACTAAGCTTCTATGACGCCAAAGCATCCACGAAGAACAGTTTCTATGGGTACCAAGTACCTAAGGGTAATAAGCTTCTCAAGCTTCACTTCCACATATCATCGTGCAGAACTCAAATCGATGCTACTAATGCAATAGCAAGAACACACAAAGTGGTCAAGTCCCTCACACTCAATCCCCTCCACAACAACAAAATCTATGAAGGAATATGAGAGGAAGAACAAGGTGCTCACAAAGAACTCCAAGATCAAGATCCAAGGGGTTCCCCTCACATAGAGGAGAAAGTGATTGGTGGAAACGTGGACCTAGATCCCCTCTCTCTTTTCCTCAAGAACTAGCAAGAATCATTGGAGGGACTGAGAGTTAGTGTGATGGCCTGGCTTATTAGGGATGATAGACTACTCATATCAATAAGGAATTCCTTCTTTTTTGGGAGCCCATTCGAACAGAACTCCCAGGTTAACCGTGCTTGGCTTGGAGTAGTTCTAGGATGGGTGACCGACCGGGAAGTTGATCCTGATATGTGGGGCCAGTCTAGATCCCAGATGGAAAACCATTGGGTAAGAAGACCCCCTTTTATAAGGGGGAAGGAATCTGCCTGTTACCCACCCCCTCTACACAAGCTAGAGCAGTACTACCGCTCCTAGGAGCGGTACTACCGATGATAAGAGGTAGTACCGCTCAGGCAGAGGGAGGTCGAGCGAGATCGGAGGCAGGGCCGCTACTACCGCTCGGAGCGGTAGTAACAAGCGGTAGTACCACCCTGCACGCGGTACTACCGCCGAGTACTACCGCAAAGTCCGATCACAAAAGTGTTCGCACTTTCGATCAGCGGTACAAGCCAACCGTGCCAGCAGAGCACTACTGCTCTGAGCGCTACTACCGTCGGCCCGGGCGGTACTACCGGTGATAAGAGGTAGTACCACTCCTTGGAGTGGTACTACCGCATGGAATAGAGAACCAACCCAGAACTACTATAACTTTCTCAAATGAGCTCCGAATTGAGAAAACTCAAGCTTGTTGGATTCAGGACGACAAGAGCTATCCAAACAACGACGTGAGACCTCTATTAATGAAGAACCGGCAAAAACTTCCAACATCAAAAACATCATAGAAGTTGCATATGGACTCCATTTTCGACGAACTTGAGCTTGTCATGAAGATGGCCATAAACTCTAAAACTCACAAAAAGAAACACCAAACAAGAACCAAGAAATATGATACAAGGATGAAAATGGTTTGAGCTCTCAATGAGCGATACGATCAAGCTACTCACTTGAGAGCCCCCCTTGGCAGTACGCCAATCTATCCTAAAATAGAAAAACCCTATCAAGGTCAAACCTATACCTTGCACCTAGTCCTCTTGAGCTAGATGATGATGATCTTGGATTCCTCAAGAGGGACCACCTTTGTTGATTGTGTTGGTTTGATGAAGACTAGTTGATTGCTCCCTCATACTCACTATGGGTGAGCTACTCTTCAGCACATATTCACAAGTCCATTGCCACCACAATGGATGACAAGCTTCAAGCATGATATCTTCATGATGATCCACTTGAACTTGCACACCGCAATCTTTATGATGATCACCACTTGGCATCATCCCCCATGGGTTGTATGAGATCTTCCTCTTGACGCAAGACCATGGAAACACACCTAACCCCACATAGAACTCTCACGAACACCATGGGTTAGTACACAAAAGCGTAATTGACAATTCTTACCATACCATGGGATCACTTGATCCCTCTCGGTACATCTTGTACGCTTTGTGTGTTGATGAACTTGATTTACTCTTTGTCTTAGTCTTGATCAATCTTGTATCTTCTCGGTCGGTTTCAAGAAGTGCCAAGAAAAGGTACTCGGTCGGTGCAAAAGGTGCACTTTCCATGGTTACCAAACAAACGTGCATCACGTAGAGTAATAAAAACATCAAGGAAATGTTCTAAGTGATCCTCCAAGGATCTACTATAAATTAGTATATCATCAAAATAGATTACCACAAATTGTCCAATGAAAGCACGTAAAACCTCATTCATTTATCTCATGAAAGTAGTAGGTGCATTAGTTAATCCAAAAGGCATGACTAACCAGTCATATAATCCAAACTTAGTTTTAACTGTTGTTTTCCATTCATCTCCCAATTTCATACGAATTTGATGGTATCCACTATGCAAATCAACTTTGGAGAAAAATGTAGAGCCACTTAATTCATCAAGCATATCATCTAGCCAAGGAATAGGATGACGATAACGAATAGTAATATTATTAATGCCTCTACAATCAACACACATACGCGATGTACCGTCCTTTTTCGAAAATAGTATAATAGGAACAACACAAGGGCTGAGGGATTTGTGTATATAACCTTTGTGAAAGGATCGATATGGTTGACTAGACGGGGGGGGGGGGGTGAATAGGCAACGACCACTTTTTAATTATCCTTAACAAGTTAGGGTTACCAACATAAAGCTTCTCTAAAATGAAAACTAGGTGATGAACCTATATGATGCTACCAACTATAATCGCTAAGGCATGTAAGAAACGGTCTACAACAAAAACATACACAATGTAAAGATTAGAGATAACCGCAAGTGGAACCAATGAAGACGAGAATGTGTTACCGAAGTTCCTTCCCTTTGACAGGAAGTACGTCTCCGTTGGAGCGATGTGGAGGCACAATGCTCCGCAATAAGCCACTAGGGCCACCGTATTCTCCTCACACCCTCACATAATGCAAGGTGCCGAGATTCCACTATAGGTGCTCTTGAAGGCGGCGACCAAACCTTTACAAACAAGGTTGGGGCAAACTCCACACAAAGCTTGGAGGCTCCCAACAAGACCACGGAGCTTCACCACAATGGAATGTGGCTACGAGGTGACCTCAACCGTCTAGGATGCTCAAACACCCAAGAGTAACAAGATCCGCAAGGGATTAGTGGGGGGATGAATTTTCTTTTGGTGGAAGTGTAGATCTAGGCCTTCTCAACCAATCCCTAGGAAATTAACAAGTTTGATTGGCTAGGAAGAGAGATCGGGCACTTTTGAGCTTAGGGAGCAACAATGGAGCTTGGGAGGGTCAAAGGTAGGGTTCTTGAGCAAGAAGAACCCTTTATATAGTGGGGGGTGGAATCCAACAGTTTTCCCACTCACACCACGAGCCCAGCGGTACTACGGCTGGCTGCAGCGGTACTACCGCTGACCCTCCAGCGGTACTACCGCTGAGCCCATGGTAGCGCAAAGCTACTACTGGGCCAACCACCGCCAAGAAAGTTTTCGCAAAAAGTCCGATGTAGTACAACCTCAAGGATGACGGTACTAAAGTCCTGGAGCGGTACTACCGCTGACCAGGTGCGATACTACCGCTGGTCTAGCTGTACTACCGCCAGCTCTAGCGGTACTACCGCTAGATCCAGCGGTACTACCACTAGGGGACCTTTTTGCAAGAGGAGAAATACCAGAGATGGGAAAAGTTCCAAAGTTGCAGGGGAAAGGGGATGGAGAAAAAGTGTGTGCGTGCAAGATTGATTCCACCCAAACCTTCCCAATACGGATTCCCTCTTAATAGTACGGCGTTCCTACGACTCAAAAACCACCACAGAGAATCGTAGAAGACACCGTGCTTCTATTCCACGGAGGGTGCCGAATCGTCTTGTGCCTTTGTCATGTATTATCTGAAATGCTCAATGCACACGATTAGTCCATTAAGGTACTGTCATCAATCACCAAAATTACTTAGGCATAAATACGCCCTAACAATCTCCCCCTTTTAGGTGGATTGATGACAATACCGGATTTGCACAGTAGAAATCATGTGATCATAAAGATAATTTAATATAGATAATTGAAGAGAATATGACTCACAACATATGATTAAAATAGGTCTCACAATAAAAACAAGTCTCACATCACACCTAGTAAAGATAGCAAATACGATCAAACCAACTTCAAAGCAAACACGATAAAGATAAAGCAAGCAAATCCAACTCCTAGACTCTCTCCCTCTTTGGCACCAAGACACCAAAAAGGGGCACACCTAAGACACAGGTGGTCACTCCTCATCCTCAGACTCATCCGTGGCATCCGGATCCTGCTCGTCCTGCTCCTCCTCAATGTCCTCGTCAGAAGCCTCCTCCTCAGCATCAGACCCATTCCACTAGTAACCTTGAGCCCTCATCCAGTCAGTCTCTGGAGTGATGTCGTCCTCTGAGCCGCTTGAGATTGCCACATCAAGTGTCCTTAAGACACGCTTGTGCCTCTCACGGTTCTCCTTCTGGGTCACATGAGACTGATACTGCCCCTTGGCCTGCATACAAAAGAGAGTCTTCATCTGATCCTTCAGCTTCACAGCCCAAGATGGCATAGCGGAAGAGCGGGTATGCGAAGCAGGTCCTCTTCCAGCAGCAGTCTATGTGTCAGTATCCATGGGCCGAGAGGAAGTTTAGGTGTTGGCTCATTTGTCCTTGAGACGCAGCTTGATAGGACCATGCACAAAATAGTCAGCTTCAACAGGGAGGGGCTCTACCAGATAGGTATCTTTCCACTTCTTCTGAATAAAGGCGAACAGGTAAGGCCCGTAGATGGGAACCTTACGGTTCATGATGCAACTCCAGAGCTCATGGAACATCACATCAGATATGTCAAGAGGCGAAGTGTCCTTATTCCTTGCCTCCTCACACAAAAGTAGCATCTCAGCCAAATGTCCATGCACCTCGTCCTTGTTGCCAATACGAGGGAACAGGGTGTTGCGGAAGATGTGATGCATCATATACAGATGCGTGGGGAGAACACCTTTTTTGATGTAAAGATGTTGCAGCCTGTCCTTGGGGGTGGAAGTAGACGTAGCTGGAGCATGAGGACGTAGCCCAAGAACATTCTCTTGCCCTTGGAAGTCGACGTTTAGGAGCTGCATGAACTCCGCCCACGTACCAGTAAGCTTCTGACTACGTGTCATCCAGGTCATGGTGCGCTCGTCATCAGGTTGAAAGTGAACGGTGACATAAAACTGTGCCACAACATCTGGATCGAAGTCCTTTCTGAAGGTGATGATATCTGTAATGCCAAGCTTGTCAACCAAGGAGAGAGCCTCGCCATAGTAGTCATGATGCCGCCGAAGGTGAGCGAGGTCGATCCGCTGCACTGGGACATAGATCTTCTTGAAGGGCACGATGATGTCACGAAAGATCATTGCCTGTTCCCGTGAGCAAACATGATCGACGCCCCTAAGCTGAACCTTATCATCACCATAGGGATCACGGGTACGGAGTGCCACAAAGTCCTTAGGAGGCATAGTGCGGACGTTGAGCCCTTTGGACTTGGTGGCAACCTTCTTGAATGACTTCTTTTTAGGGTTCAGACTGGAAGTTGCGGAACCTTCTGGAGCCTCTTGATTGCGGTACTGCTTTGATTGGGTGTTACGTGCAGGATTCGAGCGACGAGAACCACCTGTGACACACAAGACACACACAAAAAAGAGCGACAAAAGGAGTCATGGCAATGTTCAAAAAATCATAAGAAGAAACACACATTGCCAAGGGAAATCAAAAAAAATGCCCTCTTGCGGTAGTACCGCGAGGCTAGCGGTAGTACCGCTGGCCCTCAGTGGTAGTACCGCCAGGCTGGCGGTAGTACCGCCAGGCTGGCGGTAGTACCGCTACCTCCTTAGTGGTAGTACCGCCCGAGTGGAGCGGTAGTACCACTAGGGGTTGACTTTCAGATTTAGACAGATTTGAACCAACTAAAATTACTAGAATCATTTCAAGAGATCCATGGCTAACAAATAAACTTCTCACAAGAATCACCATAGCCCGAAAACATGTGGAACTCTAGATCATCTAGATGGAGACAAGCCTAGTCAATGGGATCCAAGTTTAGATCAAATCCATGAGATGTATGATAATAGCTACTAGATCTAAAACATGGAGAACTAGGGCATGTCAAAATATTTGCAATGAAGAACATTAGACCTAAAATCCCCTAAGATTTCTCCCTGGTTCCATCCAAAAACTAAGCACAAAGCATATCCATGGATCCAAATCAACAAGCTCCTAACCTAGAAACAAACACACCAACCAAGAGAGGAAGGGGAGGAGCTTTACCGGGGTCCATGGCACTTGACGGAGGAAGGAGGAGGGGATAAAATCCTCCAACTGAAAAGAGAGGAGAGGCTCCACAGAGAGAGATCTAAACTGGGGGATTCGGTGTAGAGGGAGAGAGAGCCACGAAGAAGAAGAAGTGGGGCATGAAAAACGGCTCCCCCTCCCTTTATATAGTCCAAGGGGTATGGGCGCAGTGGTAGTACCGCTGGGTCATAGCGGTAGTACCGCTCCCCCTTGAGACAGCCCTAAAAAGCCCTAGTCAAGCCACGATAGGCTGGGGTCCTGGTGGTAGTACCGCTCCCCTAGCGGTAGTACCGTTGGGGTCCTGGCGGTAGTACCGCTGGGGATCTTGGCAGTAGTACCGCTACCCCTGGCGGTAGTACCGCTCGAGAAAGCACAAAGAGACTTATGACTTATGATGTGGGTAACGACTAGTCAGTGTAAAAAAAGATAACACTAGCGAGATATACTGACTAGTCATTTTGTATCCTTTCTTCAACACAAGAGAAAGGTGGGGGCGGTGGCCGAAGCCACCTATGTTTGGGACAAAGGTATGACACCGCGAAGAATTATCCTTGGGTTCTTGACCAACGCTCGTCTTTGAAGAGCAAGTGCCATTGAATAATGGCCAAAGTGAAAGACTTGATCAATTTATGCATAATGGGGGAGGGAAAGTTCATTGAGAGAACAACACTCCCCCTATGTCCATGCCTACACCTAAAACAAGATACAATGCAGAGTGAGGTGCAAAGTGCCTACTTTCAATCCACATTACTTGAATCAATGATATTTAGCTCATGCCTTAACTCCCGGAACCTTGCTTCATCTAGGGGCTTAGTGAAAATATCTGCAAGTTGCTCTTCAGAGTTGATGAAGTGAACCTCAATATCACCTTGGTTGATATGTTCACAAATGAAGTGATGGCGAATATCAATGTGCTTGGTCTTGCTATGTTGCACCGGATTGAGGGAAATCTTGATAGCACTTTGATTGTCACACAGAAGAGGCACTTTGTCACAAGTGACACCGTAATCCTTTAAAGTTTGCCTCATCCATAGCAACTGTGCACAACAACTTGCAGCTGTCACATACTCAGCTTCGGTGGAAGATAGTGAGACACAATTCTGCTTCTTTGAAGACCAACTTACTAGTGAACGACCAAGGAATTGACATCCTCCAGAAGTTGACTTCCTCTCCACACAGTCTCCCGCCCAATCTGAGTCATAATAGCCCACTAGGTCGAAGTTTGCTCCTTTGGGATACCATAGACCAAAGTTTGGGGTATGAGCCAAATATCGAAAGATTCACTTAACAGCCATTAATGGCTTTCTTTTGGTGCAAATTGAAACCGTGCACAAATCCCTACACTCAACATGATATCCAGTCTAGATGCACAAAGGTATAGAAGGGATCCAATCATGGAGCGATATACCTTTTGATCCATTGCTTTACCATTGGGATCACTGTCAAGCTTGCGTCTTGTTGGCATGGGGAACTTGATCGGCTTGACATCCTCTAGCTCGAACCTCGTGAGCATGTATTGAGTGTACTTGGCTTGTTTGATGAAGGTCCCTTCTAAGCCTTGTTTAATCTCGAACCCGAGGAAGAACTTCAACTCACCCATCATAGACATCTCAAATTTCTCGGTCATTAGTGTAGCAAATTCTTCATTGAAAGATTAGTTAGGGGAACCAAAAATGATGTCATCAACATATAGTTGGCATATGAACAAATCCCCTTTGACCTTCTTGGTAAAAAGAGTGGGATCTATCTTCCCAATTTCAAACCCACGATCTTGTAACAACTCAGTAAGGTACTCATACCACGCACGTGGGGCTTGTTTAAGCCCATAGAGTGCCTTATTAAGTTTGTACACATGATTGGGGAGCTTGGGATGTTCGAACCCCGAGGGTTGTTTGACATAGACCAACTCATTTAAAGGACCATTAAGAAAATCACTTTTTTACATCCATTTGTTGTAATTTGAAATTATGATGAGAAGCAAAATGCAAGCAGCATGCGAATAGATTCTAGACGAAAAATAGTTGCAAAGGTTTCACCATAGTCGATACCCTTAACTTGGGAGTAGCCTTGAGCCACCAATCTTGCCTTGTTTCGAACCACAATCCCATTGGCATGTTGCTTGTTTATGAAGATCTATTTGTTCCCGATGACATTATGTTCCTCCTTTGGTCTTGGCACTAAATTCCAGACTTGATTACGCTCGAAGTTGTTGAGTTCTTCATGCATGGCCATAAGCCAATCCTCATCATCGAGCGCTTCCTGTACCTGTTGAGGTTCACAATACAAAACAAACGTGTGATGCTCACAATAATTCCAAATTTGTTGACAAGTGGATACTCCCCTTTTCAAACTACCAAGCACATTCTTCATAAGATGTGACTTGACTCTCAGCTTGTTTGCAATCTTGGCTGCGCGACGCTCCAAGAGTTTTGCATTTGGTAACTGGGGAGCAGCAACTTGATTACTTTGCTTGGCCTTGCGTTTTGATCCTCCATTGGCACCAGTAGCCCTCTTAGGTGCTGCAAAAGGAAATTGAGAGACAGCATCCTGATCAACTTGATTTTCGACTTGAGCAGGCTCACTGGTTTGTCCTTGATCTTGTGGTTGCTCTTGATCTTGATCTTGTGCCTCTATTTGGTCTCGATCTTGTAGTTTCACTTGATCTTGATCTTGAGAAGATTCGGAACCTTGTGTAAGCACTTGGACATTGTGGGGCACATCACCATCTTTGAGCAATTGATCTTGTCCTTGAACTTGTTCAACTGGTTGAGGGTTTTCTCTTTGTTCATCGGAAGCTTGTGGAGCTTGTGAGGATGATGGATCCACTTGAGTAGAGCATTGTCCTTCTCCTTCGGCCACAAGGGGTTCCTTAATGGGGAGTATTTGACCAATCCCCATTCTTCTTATGGCTTGGGGAGGAATTTCATCACCTACATCACAGAGACCACTTTGCTCCACTTGGGAGCCATTATCTTCATCAAACTCCATGTTACACATTTCCTCAATGAGCCCGGTGGACTTGTTGAGGACACGGTAAGCATGAGAGTTTGTAGCATAACCAACAAAGATGCCCTCTTGAGCTTTGGAATCAAATTTAGCTAAACGTGCACCTTTCTTGAGAATGAAACACTTACACCCGAATACCCGGAAGTACTTGAGATTGGGTTTGTTTCCTGTGAGAATCTCATATGGGGTCTTGTTCAAGCCTTTGCGGATATAGATCCGATTGGATGCATGACATGTTGTGTTGATGGCTTCGGCCCAAAAGTTATATGGAGATTTGAATTCCGCCATCATTGTTCTTGCCGCGTCCATCAACGTCCAGTTCTTCCTTTTCGCCACACCATTTTGTTGAGGGGTGTATGGTGCTGAATATTGATGTTTTATTCCCTCATCACCTAGAAACTCATCCAAGGTGTAGTTCTTGAACTCGGTGCCGTTGTCACTTCTAATCATCAAAATCTTTGCTTCATGTGGACATTGAGCTTCATTAGCAAAGTTGATGATAGTGTGTTGAGTCTCACTCTTCCTCTTGAAGAAATATACCCAGGTGTATCTTGAGTAGTCATCAACAATCACCAAGCAGTACTTTCTTCCCCCAAGACTATCAAATGATGGAGGACCGAAGATATCCATATGAAGGAGCTCCAATGGCCTCTTAGTGTAAATGAGAGTCGTTGGACGATGAGTAGTTGCATGAATCTTCCCTTCAATGCAGGCACTGCAAGCACGATCTCTGGCAAAGCTCACATTTGTTAGTCCACGAGTATGGTCCCCTTTGAGGAGACTTTGCAAAGATCTCATATTGACATGAGCTAGTCGGCGATGCCAAAGCCAGCCCACATCAACTTTAGCCATTAGACAAGTCGCAGTCTTAGTGGGTTGCTTTGAAAAGTTCACCACATAAAGGCCATTTTCGACATATCCAACATAGGCTACTTTAAGAGTCTTGCTCCACAAAAGGACCACGGTTTCAAGATTAAAGAATGTGGAAAAGCCCATAATTGCAAGTTGACGAACCGAAAGTAAATTGTAAGCAAGGGACTCAACAAGCATGACCTTCTCAATAGATAACTCTTGGGATATGGCCACCTTACCAAATCCCAATACCTTTGACGATGATGCATCGGCGAATTGGACATGGGTGGGCATAGATGGGGAAGGATGCACATCCACCACTAAGTCCTTTCTTTCGGTCATATGATTTGTTGCTCCACTATCGAGCAACCATGACACTCCACCGGAAGCAAACTCCTGCAATAGATCAACGCTTGGTTTTAGGTACCCATTTTTGAATGGGTCCTTTAATGTTAGAGACAAGATTCTTAGGAACCCAAATAGCCCATTTAATGGACTCATAGTGAGAACCAACAAATCTGGCATAAACATGCCAATCACCAGCACGACATAAAACATAGGATGGATTGAGTTTGCCGACTGTGTTGGTAGGAACGGTTTTGCCCTTCTTTACGCTACCATTCTCCACCTTGTTCTTGTTATCCTCCTGAGTCCCTTCGCCCTCTTTGACAAAGATGTCCATGAGGGTAGGGGATCGTTTGTTCCTGTTCTTCCTTTTTCTTTTTGACTTGGATGTAAGTCCAAGTCCCTCCTTTCCTACAACACCCTTTTGATTGCTCAAGAGGTCATTCAGGTTCTTCTCGCCTTGGATGCATGACACAAGGCCCTTCTCAAGTTGATCCTTCAACTTGGCATTTTCCTCCACAAGATGTACATGCTCACAACAAGGGTTAGTTGTACAAGCTTATCAATTATAACGAAAGGAGGACAAGTAGAGATCTCCTTGGTAAGCTTCGCTTGGAGTTGATCATGAGACTCTTTCAGGGAGAAATGAGCACCTTTCAAGACCTTGTGAGCCTAGTCAAGTGTGTCAAACTCCACTTTGAGTATGTCATGGCCAACCCCAAGTGTAGCCTTTTCAGACTTAAGCACACGAGTAAGAACAATAGCATGATCCAGTTCCTTGAGAGCAACAACAATAGCAGTCACCCTTCGATAGAGATCACGAGGGTCCTCATCTTCCTTCATCACAAACTCATCGGCCTTATCAAGCACCACTTCATAGTTGGACCGTTGAATGCTTGAGCTTCCCTTGTACAACACCATAATGTGGTCCCAACAGACCTTAGCCAGAGTGCAGGGGCGCAAGTGAGGAAGATCTTCAGGAGGTACTGCGTACTGGAGAATAAACAATGCGGAGTGATTATATTGATTGTCCGCTTCTTCTCTTGGAGTGAGGTTGCTTGGGTCATGAGGATAGTAGCCTTGATCGATGATTCTCCATAAATTTGTTGAGCTGTGATTCAAATGATACTTAATAGAAAACACCAGTTAGCAAAATCACCCTTAACAGGCTTAGGAGGAGGACCAACAGGGTTAAGGCGCGGTGTAGGAACTGGTCCTCCATAGACCACGGGAGGTGGAACTGAGACATAGGTTCCAGTCCCATTATTTTTGAGAGGCGAAGAAGGTCGCATACCTTTAGCTGCTTCCCCAGAGGAATTGGCCTCTGAATCCGTGTTGGCGGGTTTAACCACCAACGCTAGTTCGGAAGAACTTTTAATTCCCTCAATTAACTCTTTAAGCATGGTCTTTAATTCGTTCGTCAAGGACGTCTTGAGGTGGGCCATAGCCGCATTCAAGTCGTCCCTTGTGACCGAAGTCAAGGACATGGCCTCGGGTTGCCCATGGGGTCCTCCCTCATCATCCTCCATACTCTTCGGGTGGTGAAACCCTTAATAAAGAGACGTGGCTCTGATACCAATTGAAAGGATCGATATGGTTGACTAGAGGGGGGTGAATAGGCAACGACCACTTTTTAATTATTCTTAACAAGTTAGGGTTAGCAACATAAAGGTTCTCTAAAATGACAACTAGGTGATGAACCTATATGATGCTACCAACTACAATCGCTAAGGCAAGTAAGAAATAGTCTACAACAAAAACATACACAATGTAAAGATTAGTGATAACCGCAAGTGGAACCAATGAAGACGAGGATGTGTTACCAAAGTTCCTTCCCTTTGACAAGAAGTACGTCTCCGTTGGAGCGGTGTGGAGGCACAATGCTCCCGAATAAGACACTAGGACCACCGTATTCTCCTCACGCCCTCACACAATACAAGGTGTCGTGATTCCACTATAGGTGCTCTTGAAGGCGGCGACCAAACCTTTGCAAACAAGGTTGGGGCAAACTCCACACAAAGCTTGGAGGCTCCCAACAAGACCACAGAGCTTCACCACAATGGAATGTGGCTCTGAGGTGACCTCAACCTTCTGGGGTACTCAAACACCCAAGAGTAACAAGATCCGCAAGAGATTAGTGGGGGAAATCAATTTTCTCTTGGTGGAAGTGTATTTATAGGCCTTCTCAACCAATCCCTAGGAAATCAACAAGTTTGATTGGCTAGGGAGAGAGATCGGGAACTTTTGAGCTTAGGGAGCAACAATGGAGCTTGGGAGGGTCAAAGGTAGGGTTCTTGAGCAAGAAGAACCCTTTATATAGTGGGGGGGGGGAATCCAACCGTTTTCCCACTCACAACACGAGTCCAGCGGTACTACCGCTGGCTGGAGCGATACTACCGCTGACCCTCCAGCGGTATTACCACTGGTTGCAACGGTACTATCGCTGAGCCCATGGTAGCGCAAAGATACTACCGGGCCAACCACCACCAAGAAAGTCTTCGCAAAAACCCAACGTAGTACACCCGCAAGGATGAAGGTACTAAAGTCCTCGAGTGGTACTACCACTGACCTAGGGGACCTTTTTGCAAGAGGAGAAAGACCAGAGAGGGGAAAAGCTCCAAAGTTGTAGGGGAAAGGGGATGGAGAAAAAGTGTGTGCGTGCAAGATTGATTCCACCCAAACCTTCCCAATACGGACCCCCTCTTAATAGTACGACGTTCCTGCGACTCAAAAAACACCACAGAGAATCGTAGAAGACACCGTGCTTCTATTCCACGGAGGGTGCCGAATCGTCTTGTGACTTTGTCATGTATTATCTGAAATGCTCAATGCACACGATTAATCCATTAAGGTACTGTCATCAATCACAAAAATTACTTAGGCATAAATATTCCCTAACACTTTGTCGAGCAGCTCCTATACTTGACACATAATCTCCTTCGTCTCCTCTAGATTGGTATAGTATGGCGCACGGTTGGGTAGCGATGCACCGGGAATTAAGTCAATCTGATGCTCAGTCCCTCTAATAGGTGGTAATACCGGTGGCACATCTTGTGGAAAGACGTCAATGAACTCCAAGATGTTAGTGAAAACATGAGGCAAAGAGGGAGGCACGTCCTCGAATAAAAATAATACCTATTTGCACAGAAAAGGATAGCAAACAGATGTAGTAAAATCTAGATCAGTAATATCAGATTTAGTGGCAAGTAAACAACCACTCTTCAATTTTATTTTAGATGCAACCCTAGACAATGGTACATTAGGCTTATTGTGTTTCTTAAATTCCTTGGCCACAATCTTAAATTCCTTCGCTCTTAGTTTCCTCCTTTTTTGCTTTACTAGCTCTAGCAATGTCATCTTTCATAATAAGTTCACGATACATAGGAAGCAAAGTTATATTTTTATCCTTATGAATAAGATTATACTAATTTGTCCTATCATGGTGTTCAATTTTTTTTATCAAATTGCCATAGTCTACCCAGTAAAACGGAGCATGCTTGCGTGGGTACCACATCACAATCAACATAATCAGAATATGTAGCAATGCTAAAATGCACACGGACATTATGTGTTACCTTAACCTAGCCACTATTGTTGAACCATTAGATTTATACGGATGAGGATGTCGTATGGTGGTGAGAGACAACTTCTCCACCATCTCCATGCTAGCCAAGTTGATGCAACTCCCTCGATCAAGGATGATGCAAATAGAACGTTCCTTCACAAGCCCCACTATATGGAACAAAGTGTGCCTCTGATTTTTCTTAACATGTGTGCTCTTGTTTTGGACTCTAATTTGCATGGTTTGAATGAAACTAACCCGGACTGACGTTGTTTTTAGTAGAACTACCTTGATGTTACTTTTGTGCGGAAATAAAATTTCTCGGGATTGGATAAAAAAATTTGTGATTTTTTATAGGAATTATAGTGAATTATGAAGAAAATACCCACAAGAGGGGGGGGGGGGGTCCATGTGGCCCATGAGGCAAGATGGCGCGACCACACTGATAACTGAGGGAGAGCAGTAGTAGCAGATATTAACGCAAGTTGCTGACTTGACGTAGCGAGCGTTTAGAATGCATAGCGCCAACTACTCGCAATGTGACCCCACCTATTACATATATGACAATGGATTATGTTAGTGCAAGCATGCTAAGTGTGGCCCATACAAAGGTAGCGCACACAAAAGCCGCAGAATGAGCAGCTGGAGGCCCATGGTTTAGCTGTTGGTACGAATCGTCCCTCGTTATCGGAATTTTAAATAATCGACATTCCCATCCCATTATTACCAACATAATTTAGGCATTGAAGTTTGTTGAACACTGAAGAGACTGCTACTATTGACCCAATATGCTTCCTCCCGGGATTTTGAAAATCACAAACAAATTTGATCTTGACGGATTGAAGATTCTAGGTGCTCTAACCGCATCAACATAAGAATTTGAATTACATGCATGAGAAATTACAATCCATCCTTCCTCAATCTCAGGATCCGCTAGGGATCTTCTCTTGGCTCCTGAACGGCCTAGAGGAGGAAACCTAGGTTGAATTCATGGATAGAAATGTTAGGACCTTGTAGAGGACAGCGTGGCTTCCAAAGCATGAGAAGAGAATTGTTCCAACTGATTCTTCTCTAAGTCTGATTTTGGATCTTGTAAATTCAGCCACAAGAAAGAATTTCCTCATGCCACTACGTCAAGTGAAGTTGATTGGGAGATTGAGCCTATTCCATATATTATCTCAGAAAGCATGCCCTCTATCAAAGAGCAAATCCTCGAGGGACATCTTGGTTGGGCGTTAGCGCCAGACTGAAGGTCAACATTAGCTGAGAAGCGTCTAGGTGGCCGTCAAGGTCGGACCGGCCAACGAAACGACGAGCAGGCTAGGCGCGAGGGAAAGGGAAGTTGGCGTCTCAATTTCCCAATTCTCAGTTGTCACGTTAAAATCATGTGTCATCTATATTGATTTTATTCTTCGTTGTTTTGATTGCTTGGCATATCTCTAACAATGGCTTTCAACCACGTGATTTTAAGACCAAAGGGATCTCGATTGCGTCGCCCATCGAGCGGAATCAATCTATTCCACCATGGCTTGCACCAAGAATCTCACTAAGAGGTATATCTTCATAGAATAGATGATTTGCTTGCTCAATTCTATTTTTCCGTGAATACGCAAAGATTGCATAACTTTCCATTAATAGAAGGAATAGAATGAGTACATCGATGCATACAACACATGACACAAACGAACATGGTGCTCGGAGCAGAAAGATGAGGGATGCTCGTCCCGAATAGAGGATACAACACAAGTAAACCTACCAAACCTAAACCAAGAGCGGCCATGCCGAACCACCAAGAACTCCAACATCACCCGAGCCAATACCATGGACACCACAAGCAAGCAAGATAGCGCTTTCAAGAAGGAAAATGATGCCGAGACGTCGCCGCAATCCGGTCAGGAGAAACCGGACCTAGGGCCCCTCCTCGGCTCGAAGAGGCGTGCAACTTAAGTCCAAGTCAACGCCTCCAAGAAGGAAATGACACCCGCATTCGCCACCATTGCCAGCACCAGCAAGCCAAGCAGGGATCTCTCCCTAGCTTGAAGCTACGCAATCCCATAGCAGCCAAATATGGAATCGAGGATGAGGGAGGCAACATTGGTCGATACCATCATGACGGAAGGGGTTTGGCGGGGCTGCACTATCCCTCGAAGGTGGCACTGCCTCTGGACCCGCGATCATATGACCTGGCAAAAGGAGGAGGATTTGAGGCATAGAGGGTAGGGTAGGAGACAAGTGAACCATGCGGGGGGTTGGGACGACGGCGTCTTGCAACGCCGGCAAGCAAGGACTGGAGGGACGCGGATACAAGCTGTCGTGGCCTTAGCCATTGATGCATCCATTTTGCAGCATGTTTTGCTACTGTTATTTATAGTCTTTTTATGCATTATACTAGTTTATTGAGTAATTCTAATGCCTTTTCTCTCATAATATGGGAGATTTACGCCAAGAGGGACAATGTCAGTGGATGGAATTCTGGACCTGAAAAAGCTACGTCACAGATAACTATTCTGCACATCTCCAAATGGGCTGAAACTTCACGAGGATTTTTTATGGAATAAATAAGAAATTGGAAGAAAGAAATACCAGAGTGGGGGTGCCAGGTGCCCACTAGGCACCAGGCTGCGCCAGCCCCCCTAGCGCGCCCTAGTGGGTAGTGGGCCACCCAGCCCACTTCTGGCGACGACCATCTTCTAGTATATATTCAAATTTGACGTAAAAAAATTAGGAGAGGACTTTCGGGACGGAGCGTCGCCGTCTCAAGGCAAAACTTGGGCAGGAGCACTTTTGACCTCCAATTGAGCGATTCAGGTGGGGGAACTTCCCTCCCGGAGGGGGGGAATCGAGGCCATTGTCATCACTAACAACCCTCTCATCTTGGGGAGAACAATCTTCATCAACATTTTCAACAGCACCATCTCCTCTCAAAACCCTAGTTCATCTCTTGTGATCAATCTTGTACCTGAACCTCATATGGGTACCTAGGGGTGACTAGTAGTGTTGATTACATCTTGTAGTTGATGCTTTATGGTTTATTTGGTGGAAGATCATATGTTCGGATCCAATATTCCATTTAATACCTCTATGATCATGATCATGTTTATAACTTGTGAGTAGTTACTTTTGTCCTTGAGGCCACGGGAGAAGTCATGTTGCAAATAGTCATGTGAAGTTGATATTCCTTCGATATTTTGATGATATGAATGTTGTGATTCCCTTAATGTTGTTAAGTGAGCGTCAACTACATAACACTTAACCATATTTGGGCGTAAGGGAATGCATTGTGGATTAGTTATTAGATGATGGGTTGTGAGAGTGATAGAAACTTAAACCCCAGTCTATGCGCTATTTCATAAGGGGCTGATTTGGATCCATATGTTTAATGCTATGGTTAGAATTTATTCTTAATACTTTTCTCGTAGTTGCGGATGCTTGCGCGGGGTAATCATAAGTGGCAGGCTTGTTCATGTAAGAATAGCACCCAAGCATCGGTCCACACACATATCAAATTATCAAAGTACCGAACGCTAACTAACCCGACATGACGAAAGTGACTAGATGAAATTCCCATGTGACCTCAAGAACGCTTTTCCTATTATAAGAAATTGTTCCGAACTATCCTTTGCCACAAAAGGATTGGGATATCTTGCTACACTTATTGTTACTTTTGCTACTTTTTACTTGTTACACTTATCTTGCTATCAAACAACTCGTTACCGCTATTTCAGTGCTTGCAGAAATTATCTTGCTGAAAACCGCTTGTCATTTCGTTCTGCTCCTTGTTGGGTTTGACACTCTTACTTATCGAAAGGACTACTATTGTTCCCCTATACTTTTGGTTCATCAATACTCTTTTGTGGCGTTGCTGCCGAGGAGTGAAGCACCTTTGGTAAGCGGAATTTGGTAAGGGAAAATTTATATTACGTGCTGAAATTTAGTGTCACTTGTCACTATGGAAAGTAATCATTTGAGGGGTTTGTTCGGGGTATCTCCACCTCGACCAGAAACACCAACAATTGTCCCTCATCCTACAGAACCTGCTGAAAATGTTTATTATGAAATTCCTTCGGATATGATAGAGAAATTGCTAGCTAATCCTTATGCAGAAGATGGAACAAAACATCCCAATATTTACCTAATCTATGTGGATGAACTTTGTGGATTATTTCAGCTTGCAGGTTTATCCGAAGATGAAGGTAAGATGAATGTTTTACCTTTATCTTTGGGGGTAAAATCATTGACATGGTATAGGATATGTGATGATACAAGATCTTGGTACTCGAATCAATTGCAATTTTTCCTATGCATCTTGTTCATCGTGATCGGAATTTTATCTATAATTTTTGGCCTCGTGAAGGAGAAAGTATCACTCTAGCTTGGGGAGGCTTAAGTCAATGTTATATTCATGCCCCAAGTATGAGATCCCGAGAGAAATTATTATTTAGAATTTTTCTGCTCGACTTTCCCGTAATGATCAAACCATGCTCGATACTTCTTGTTCTGGTTCTTTTATGAAGAAGACTATTGAATTCAGGTGGGATATTTTAGAAAGAATTAAACACAACTTTGAAGATTGGGAACTCGAGGAAGGTAAATAGTCAGGTATAAAACCTGGGTTTGATTGTGTTAAATATTTTATGAATGCCAATGCTTTCAATGATTTTAGCACTAAATATGGACTTGACCCTGAGATAGTAGCCTCATTTTATAAAACCTTTGCTACTCATGTTGATATCCCTAAAGAGAAATGGTTTAAATATCATCCACATATTAAATAAAAAGTTGAAGAACCAATTAAAATTGAGGATGAAACTATCATTTACAATGTTGACCCAGTTGTGCCTACTGCTTATATTGAGAAACCACCTTTCCCCATTAGGATAAAGGAACATGCTAAAGCTTCAACCGTGGTTAACAAAAGTTATGTTAGAACAACCAAACCATGTGAGAAAATCAATGTAGAACCTGGTATTCCTATAGTTAAAGATCTCTTGGTCGATAATATTGATGGGCATGTTATTTATTTTTGTGATGAAGCTACTAGAATAGCCAAACCTGCTACTAAAGATAAAAATAGACCCGTTGTTGGCATGCATGTCGTCTTAGGCGAAATAGGAGATCATTGTTATCATGGTTTATGTGATATGGGTGCTAGTGGTTAGTGTTATTACTTTTAGCTTATATCAAGAAATTATGCATGAGATAGAACCCGCTGAAATAAAAGACATAGATGTTACTATTGAATTTGCTAATAGAGACACCATCACACCACTTGGGATTTATAGAGATGTTGAAGTCTTGTGTGGAAAAGTAAAATAGCCTACTGATTTTCTAGTACTTGACTCACCACGAGATGATTCTTGTCCCATAATATTTGTTAGACCCTTCTTGAACACTGGCAATGTTCAAATAGATTGCAAAAAGGAAACTATCAATGTTAATTTTGGTGGTATGTCTCATGAGTTTTATTTCTCCAAGTCCAGTAGGCAACCCCATGATAAAGAATTTCCTAGTAAAGATGAAGTAATTGGTCTTGCTTCTATTGCCATTCCTTCTACTGGTCCATTAGAAAAATATTTGCCAGACCATGGAAATGATATGCATATGCATGAAAGAAATGAAATAGATAAAATGTTCTTTGAGCAGCAGCCTATACTTAAACACAACTTGCCTTTTGAAACTATAGGAGGCCCTCCTCCACACAAGGATTATCATGTGTTTGAATTAAAGAAATTACCCAACACTTTTAAATATCCTTATCTTGGTGAAAAGAAGATATATCCTGTTATTATCAGTGCTAACCTTACAGAGCATGAAGAAGGAATATTGTTAAAAACTTTACGGAAGCACCGAGCTGCTATTGGGTGTACTCTTGATGATATTGAGGGAATTAGCCCCACTCTTTGTCAGCATAAGATTAATATGGAACCAGATGCTAAACCCATTGTTGACCACCAAACAAGACTGAATCCCAAAATGAAAGAAGTGGTGAGAAATGAAATGTTGAAGCTTCTCGAAGCACGTATAACTTTTCCAATAGCTGATAGTAGATGGGTAAGTCCCGTTCATTGTGTTCCTATGAAAGGAGATATTATTGTTATTCCTAATGATAAAAATGAAATCATTCCACAAAGAATTGTGAATATCTATAGAATGGTAATTGATTTTAGAAAATTAAACAAAGATACTAGAAAAGATCACTATCCTTTACCTTTCATGGACCAAATGCTAGAAAGATTATCAAAGCACACACATTTTTGATTTCTAGATGTTTATTCTGGTTTTTCTCAAATACATGTGTCACAACCTGGAAGAGAAAACCACTATTACTTGTCCTTTTGGAACCTATCCTTATAGACATATGCTTTTTGGATTATGGAATGCACCTGCTACCTTTCAAAGATGTATGACTGCTATATTATCTGAATTTTGGGAAAAGATTACTCAGGTTTTCATGGATGATTTTTTCATTTAGGGAACTTTTTTGATGATTGCTTAAGCAACCTTAATCGAGTTTTGCGGAGATTTTAGCAAACTAACCTTGTCTTGAACTGGGAGCAGTGCCACTTTATGGTAAATGAAGGTATTCTCTTGGGTCATAGAATTTCCGAAAGAGGTATTGAGGTGGATAAGGCTAAAGTTGATGCAATTGAGAAGATGCCATGTCCTAAAGATATGAAAGTTATCCGTAGTTTCCTTGGTCATGTTGGTTTCTATAGGAGGTTTATTAAATACTTCTCTAAAATTTCTAGACCTCTTACCAATTTATCACAGAAGGATGTTCCTTTCGTTTTTGATGATGATTGTGTAGAAGTCTTTCAAACACTTAAGAAAGCCTTAACTTCTACACTTATTGTTCAACCACCCGATTGGAACTTGCCTTTTGAAATTATGTGTGATGCTAGTGATTATGCTATTGGTGTTGTTCTAGGGAGAAGAGTTGATAATAAATTAAATGGTATCCATTATGCTAGTAAAACTCTAGACGGTGCCCACAGAAATTATGCTACTACCGAAAAATAATTCTTAGCAATTGTATTTGCTTGTGATAAATTCAGATCTTGCATTATTTATTCTAAAGTAATTGTTCACACTAATCATGCTGCTATTAAATATCTCATGGAAATAAAGATGCTAAGCCTAGACTTATCAGGTGGGTTCTTTTGCTTCAAGAAATTGATTTGCATATCATTGATAGGAAAGGAGCTGAGAACCCCGTAGCTGATAACTTGTCTAGGTTAGAAAATGTTCTTGATGACCCACTACATATTGATGATAGATTTCATGATGAACAACTAGCTTAGTCAATGTTTAACACACCGTGGTTTGCTGATTATGCTAATTACATTGTTGCTAAATACATACCACCCAGTTTCACCTATCAGCAAAAGAAAAAAAATCTTCTTTGATTTAAGACATTACTTTTGGGATGACCCACATCTTTATAAAGAGGGAGTAGATGGTATTATTAAACATTGTATACTTGTGCATGAACACGTACAAATCCTTCGGAAGTGTCACTCCGAGTCTTATGGAGGACACCATGCGGGAGATAGAACTGCACACAAGGTATTACAATCTGGATTTTATTGGCCTACTCTTTTCAAAGATGCTTGTAAGTTTGTTCTCTCTTGCGATGAATGTCAAATAATTGGTAATATTGGTAGATGTCAAGAAATGCCTATGAATTATTCACTCGTTATTTAACGATTTTATGTTTGGGGATTCGATTATATGGAACCTTTTCCTTCCTCCAATGGGTATACACATATTTTGGTTGATGTTGATTATGTCACTAAGTGGGTAGAAGCTATTCCAACCAGTAGTGTTGATCACAACACCTCTATTAAAATGCTTACGGAAGTTATTTTCCCACTTGGAGTCCCTAAATACTTTATTCATGATGGTAGTTCACATTTTATTCATGGTGCTTTTCGTAAGTTGCTTGCTAGATATGATGTTAACCATAAAATTGCATCTCCTTATCATCCTCAATCTAATGGTCAAGTAGAATTAACCAATAGGGAAATAAAATTAATATTTCAACAGACTGTCAATAGGTCACGAAAGAATTGGTCTAAGAAATTAGATGATGCATTGTGGGCCTACAGAATAGCTTATAAAAATCCAATGGGTATGTCTCCTTATAGAATGGTTTAAGGCAAAGCATGTCATTTACCTGTTGAGTTAAAACATAAAGCTTATTGGGAAATTAAAGAACTTGATAACCACAAGTATAGGGGATCGCAAGCTAAAGAATACTTGGAAGTATTAGCAGTTGAGTTGTCAATTCAACCCCACCTGGAGGCTAAATATCTGTAGCAAGTGATTAGCAGCAAGAGTAATAATATTACTTAGCAAGTATCAACATGTGGTAACTCGGAGGCACTGGATCGGTGATGTTGGGTATGTGTTGGATGATATCAATCATGTATCAGTTATAACCTAGGGTGACACAGAACTAGCTCTGGTTCATCAATACAATGTAGGCATGTATTCTATAAATAGTCATACGTGCTTATGGAGGAAAACTTGCATGACATCTTTTGTCCTACCCTCCCATGGCAGTGGGGTCCATAAGGAAACTAAGGGATATTAAGGCCTCCTTTTAATAGAGAACCGGAACAAAGCATTAACACATAGTGAATACATGAACTCCTCAAACTACGGTAATCACTGGAAAGAATCGCTGTTATTGTCACCCTGGGGGAAGCGGATCATAACACATAGCAGGTGCATACAACTTGCAAGATCGGATCTAAAACACAAATATATTGGTGAAAACATAAATGGTTCAGATATGAAATCATGGCACTCGGGCCCTAGTGACAAGCATTAAGCATTGCAAAGTCATAGCAACATCAATCTCAGAACACAGTGGATACTAGGGATCAAGCCCTAACAAAACTAACTCGATTACATGATCGATCTCATCGAACCCCTACACCGACCAACGAGCCTACGAAGAGATTACTCACTCCTGGTGAGGAGCATCATGGAATTGGTGATGAAGAGAGGGTGGTGATGACGAAGACCGTAGATTCCCCTCTCCGGAGCCCCAAACGGACTCCAGATCTGGCCTCCCGATGAAGAACAGGAGGTGGCAGCGGCTCTGTCTCGTGAAACGTGATAATTCTTCCTCTCTAATTTTTTTTCCGCGAATGTGGTTTTATAGGCTTGGAATTAGGGTCATATGGGCCACCAGGGGCCACAAAACACTAGGGCACGCCCCAGGGGGCGCCCAGGTGTTGTGTGTGCACCCTGGTACCCCTCTTAGGTTGTTCTTTGCTCCAATATTCCTTATTAATTCCATAACAATTCCTTGGAATGTTTCAACTCATTTGCAGAACTTCGATTTCTGCACAAAAAATAATACCATGGCAATTCTGCTGAAACAACGTCAGTCCGGGTTAGTTCCATTCAAATCATGCAAGTTAGAGTCCAGAATAAGAGCAAAAGTGTTTGGAAAAGTAGATACGACGGAGACGTATTAGAACTAAACTATGATTTCAAACTTGCTAGTGAAAAGAGGTTATTTGATATTAGCTCACTAGATGAATGGAGAACCCAAGCTTATGAAAATGCAAAATTATTTAAAGAAAAGTTAAGAGATGGCATGACCAAAGAATCAAAAAGCGAGAATGCAAAGTTGGTCAATATGTTCTATTTTACAATTCCCGTCTTAGATTTTTTGTAGGAAAACTTCTCTCCAAATGGGAAGGACCATATATCATCGAAGAAGTTTATCGGTCTGGAGCTATTAAGATCAATAATTCTGAAGGCACTAACCCGAAGGTGGTCAATGGACAAAGAATAAAGCACTATATTTCATGTACGCCTATTAATGTTGAAAAAAGATATTATTCAAACCATGACACCGGAGGAACACATAAAGGAGACCTTTGAGAACACTCCAGAACCCTTCAAAGGAAGAGGTATGTGATACGGTAAGTAAATGAACTCCAAAAAATCTACAAAAATATTTTTTGTTAGTTTTGGAATATGAAAAAAATCAGGAAATTGATAAACACATGAGAAGGCAACCCTAGTGCCCACTAGGCGCCAGGGCGCGCGAGCCCCACCAGGCGCATCGTGGTGGGCAGTGGGCCTCTCGGGCACCTTCCTAGCTCCGTGTTCTTGTAAGAAAAGTATTCCCTATATAAAAATTCTTTATATATATCTCCCGATGATTTGACCCCGATACCATGGAGAAATCCTCTATTCTTGTTCCGTCCTGTCTTTCCTGGTAGATCTAAAAATATGTCGTCTCAAGATTCGGAGGGAGAGAGCTATGTCACTGATTACATCGCAAACCCTAAGGTCTACGGAGAGGTAGACCACTACAACTCGACTATGGAGGAGGAGGAAGACAAATATAGGAAGGAAGAAAAGGAAGATAACTCCAAGGAAGAGGAAGATCCACAGCCTCAACTCGGAGATATGCACGTGGGATTCAAAAAGTCAAGCCTCCCTAACAAGTACAAACCTAAGGTCCATTTTTTCCCTTCTCGTTTTCTGCAGGAAAGCAAAGTGGCATTATGTGAATGTTGGAGAACGTTGCATGGGAAACAAAAAATTTCCTACGCACACGAAGACCTATCATGGTGATGTCCATCTATGAGAGGAGATCTAGATCTACGTACCCATGTAGATCGCACAGCAGGAAGCGTTAAGAAACGCGGTTGATGTAGTGGAACATCTTCACGTCCCTCGAATCGTCCCACGAACCATCCCATGATCCGTCCCACGATTCGTTCCGATCTAGCACCGAACGGACGGCACCTCCGCGTTCAGCACACGTACAGCTCGACGATGATCTCGGCCATCTTGATCCAGCAAGCAAGACGGAGAAGTAGATGAGTTCTCCGGCAGCATGACGGTGCTCTGGTGGTGGTGATGATCTACTCCTGCAGGGTGATACGTCTCCATCGTATCTACTTTTCCAAACTATTTTGCCCTTGTTTTGGACTCTAATTTGCATGATTTGAATGGAACTAACTCGAACTAACACTATTTTCAGCAGAATTGCCATGGTGTTGCTTTTGCGCAGAAATAAAAGTTCTCAGAATGACCATAAAATTTACGTAGAATTTTTTTTGAATATATAAAAAATACTGGCGCAAGAATCAACGGAGGAAGTGGAGCTGTGAGTCCACAAGCCCACCAGGCACGGGCCCCCCTGGCTGCGACTGGTAGGCTTGTGGGGCCCACGTTGCTCCACCGCCTCCAATCTCAGGTCTATTTAGCCTCTTTCGTCCGAAAAAATCAGGGAGAAGAGTTCATCGCGTTTTACGATACGGAGGCGCCGCCACCTCCTGCTCTTCCTCTAGAGGGCAGATCTGGAGTCCATTTTGGGCTCCGGAGAGGGGAGATCGTCGCCATCGTCATCGTCAACCTTCCTTCATCACCAATTCCATGATGCTCATCACCGTTCGTGAGTAATCTCATCGTAGGCTTGCTGGACGGTGATGGGTTGGATGAGATCTATCATGTAATCGAGTTAGTTTTGACGGGGATTGATCCCTAGTATCCACCATGTTCTGAGATTGATGTTGCTACTACTTTGCCATGCTTAATGCTTGTCACTAGAGCCCGAGTGCCATGATTTCAGATCTGAACCCTGCTGCTACATAATAGGGGAACCAGACCTATTATGTTGTCGCCAATATATGTGTGTTCTTGATCCTATCTTGCAAGTTGTAGTCACCTACTATGTGTTATGACCCGGCAACCCCGGAGTGACAATAGCCGGAACCACTCCCGGAGATGACCATAGTATGAGGAGTTCATGTATTCACCAAGTGTTAATGCATTGGTTTGGTTCTTTATTAAAAGGAGAACCTTAATATCCCGTAGTTTCCATTAGGACCCCGCTGCCATGGGAGGGATGGACAATAGATGTCATGCAAGTTCTTTTCCCTAAGCACATACTACATATGGTATACATGCCTACATTACATTGACGAACTGGAGGTAGTTACATATCTCTCCATGTTATAACTGTTCCATAATGAATAGCATCCGACATAATCATCCATCACCGATCCAATGCCTACGAGTCTTTTCCTACTGGTCCTTGCTACGTTACTTTGCCGCTACTGTTGTCACTGTTGCTGCTGTGTTACTCTGCTGCTACTGTTGTCACTTTGTTGCTACTGGTTAATGTTGCTACTGTTGTTATCATACTACCTTGCTACTGATACTTTGTTGCAGATACTAAATCTTTCAGGTGTGGTTGAATTGACAACTCAACTGCTAATACTTGAGAATATTCTTTGGCTTCCCCTTGAGTCGAATCAATAAATTTGGGTTGAATACTCTACCCTCGAAAACTGCTGCGATCCCCTATACTTGTGGGTTATCAAGACCTTTTTCTGGCGCCGTTGCCAGGGAAGCCAAAGTCAAGAATAGTCTCCCGTCAACGTGACTTTTTCTGGCGCCGCTGTCGGGGAAGCACATCTATATTCTCTGAGTCACTTGGGATTTACATCTGCTGGCCACTATGAGGAATCCGAAAGATCCAAGAACTAAAGACTTGCCCTCAACTACGAGGACAGGTAAGGAACTACCATCTAGCTCTGCACTTGGTTCATCTTCAGTTATGAGTAAGTTTGCGACACCACCCCCTGCTAGAAATCTTGATATGTCGCATGTGCTTGATGATGCTACTGCTGCTGTCCATGATGCTTATGATGATGCTATGTTTGATACTGCTTTGCCACTTGGTGTATTCCTTGATGCACAAATTGCTAGAGTTACTGCTAGATGTGATGATACTTCTGAAACTGCTGATACTATTGAAGTAGAACCTGCTATTTTTCCTGCTAGAGCTACCTCTCCTAGATATGAATTGCCTAATATGCCTGAGCGCTATGTTATGGAGGGAGAGATAGCTGAGGATTTTCTTGCGTGTAAGGATAGCTATGATGTTGAGAAATTACTCCTCAAGTGGAAAGAAAAATCTCTGAACGCTAGGATGAAATACGACCCGAAGTTTGCTACTTTGCATATCTTTGTGAACGATAAGGATTATGAATTCTCTATCGACCCTGAGTTAATCACTCTGGTCGAATCTGGTCCTTTTCATGGTTATGAGTCTGAAACGATTGTAGCCCATCTTACCAAACCGCACGATATAGCCACCCTATTCATGAGTGAGGAAAAGATCTACCACTACTATATCCTCAAGCTATTTCCTTTCTCACTAAAGGATTATGCTAAGACTTGGTTCACTTCTCTTGCTCCTGGTTCTGTGCGTAGCCCCCAGGATATGATCTACTACTTCTCTGAGAAATATTTCCTTGCCCATAAGAAGCAAGCTGCCTTGCAGGAAATATACAACTTTGCGCAAGTTGAAGAAGAGAGTCTCCCACAAGCTTGGGGGAGGTTCGTCCAGCTACTAAATACTTTGCCTGATCACCCTCTTGAGAAGAATGAAATACTTGATATCTTCTATAATGGACTTACCAATGCTGCTAGAGACCACCTAGATAGTTGTGCCGGTTGTGTTTTTAGGGAACAAACTGTAGAACAAGCTGAGATCCTATTGAATAACATCTTGTGCAATGACAATGCTTGGACTATTCCCGAACCACCTCCTAAGCCAACTCCGAAGAAAAGAGGTATTCTATTCCTCAGTCCTGAAGATATGCAAGAAGCAAAGAAATCTATGAAAGAGAAAGGCATTAAATCTGAAGATGTCAAAAATCTACCACCTATCGAAGAGATCCATGGTCTTGATAACACGATACAGGTAGTAGAGGTAAATTCTCTTCGTAGATTCGATGAGAGTGATATTCCTTTTGATAAACCTGCTAGCTTTTGCCTAGATGAATTTGAAAACTTTGTTGCCAAACAACAGAGTTTCAATGATTATGTTAGCAGACAATTGGAACAGAATGCTCGTATGCTTAGTCATTTAAGTGCTTGTGTGGACAGAAATGTCAATGATATTAAGCTCTTGAGTAAACATGCCTCTATGGTTACTACTCATGTAGAACAAGTACTTAAAGCTCAGAATGACTTGCTCACGGAGTTGAATGACAATTCTATCAGAGTTGTCACTAGAGGCGGTAGAATGACCCAGGAACCTTTGTATCCTGAGGGTCATCCTAAGAGAATTGAACAAGATTCTCAAGGAGTTAGCACTGATGCACCTAGTCATCCTAGGAAGAAGAAGAAAGATGATAGGAACTTGCACGCTAGCAACCCTGTTGCTGTTACACCTGAGAATCTAAACGATGTCTCTGTCTCTGATGTTGAAACGCAATCTGGTGATGAACATGAGCCTAATGATAATACCAATAGTGATGTTCATGAAGATGCTCAACCTAGCAATGATAAGGATGTGGATATTGAACCTGTTGATCTTGATAACCCACACCCTAAGAATAAGAGATACGATAAGAACGACTTCACTTCTAGGAAGCATGGTAAAGAAAGGGAACCGTGGGTTCAGAAACCCATGCCCTTTCCTCCCGAACGATCCCAGAAAAAGGATGATGAGGATTTTGAGCGATTTGTTGAAATGATTAGAGCTGTGTTTCTGCAAATGTGTTTGACAGATATGCTCAAAATGTCTCCGTATGCTAAGTACATGAAATATATTGTGACTAATAAGAGGAGGATACTTGAGGTTGAGATTGCCACCATGCTTGCTAATTATACCTTCAAGGGTGGAACTCCTAAGAAACTAGGTGATCCCGGAGTGCCCACTATACCTTGCTCCATTAAAGGCAACTACGTTAGAACTGCTTTATGCGATCTTGGAGCCGGTGTTAGTGTTATGCCTCTCTCTCTCTTTATCGTAGACTTGAACTGGATAAGTTGACACCCACTGAAATCTCTCTGCAAATGGCCGACAAATCAACTTCTTTCCCTATCGGCATTTGCGAGGATGTGCCTGTTGTGGTTGCTAACGTTACTATCTTAACGGACTTTGTTATTCTGGATATTCCCGAGGACGATGCCATGGCGGTCATCCTCGGAAGACCCTTTTTAAACACTGCAGGGGCTGTTATAGATTGCAACAAAGGCAATGTCAAGATTGCAACAAAGGCAATGTCACTTTCCATGTCAACGGTAATGAGGATACGGTGCACTTTCCGAAGAAACAATATCGAGTACATTTCATCAATGCTATCGAAAAGACTTCAATGATTCTTATTGGGAGCTTTAAATGCCCTATACCTACTGTTAAGATGAAGTATGATTTGGTTCTTGGGGAGATTTACATCCCCATTGAGGTAACCTAGTAACTATTCGAAAATTCTCCGTCTTCTTTTGCGATTCGAAAAAGTTTGTCAAGGAGACTTGATCAACCTCATTGACGGATTTCTTTCGATGACCATGAGATGGATGAATCGAGGAGTCACAAACCTCTGTTCCAAGATTTCACCTTTGGTTGCTAAGAAGAAAATGATAGATTTAGTTTAGCTTTCCCTGTTTTCTGTTTTTGCGTCCCGTACAAAAGTACCCCGAAAATAAAAGTTCTCCGAACGTCCTGAAAATCAAGTATGATTTTTTTTGGATTTTTTGAAAAATACTGAGACGAAGAGCTAGTCAGGGGGCTGCACCAGTGGGCCACAAACCCTGGAGGAGCGGGCACCCCCATGGCCGCGCCTACCAGGCTTGTGGGGCCCACGTGCACCCCCTCCACTAATTCTAGCTCCCATCTCCTTCTCCTACCTCCAGAAAAAATTGTTTTGCAGCTCAACCCGTGTTCTTGCTCTTCTTGCTGGGATTTTCGATCTACTTGTGCAGAGCACCATTCACCAAACTGATTTGGGGAAATCGCTCCTTGGTAAGTGACTCCTCCATTGGTCCAATTAATTTTTGCTCTGGTGCCTTATACTTCGCGTATTTTTGCTTCCTTGGTGACCCTGTTCTTGAGCTTTGCATGCTAAATTTAGCTAGTCCCAAGTAGTTTTGGTGCATAATATGGCCTCTAGGCATTTGTGGGAATAGTTGCTAAGAGTTTAGTTGAGCCTTGTTCACTTTTCCTTATAGTCACTGAAAATTTCAGAAAAGGAAGATGTTCAGGAGAAACTATCATGGTTCCTCAAGCAAGAGAGGTCCCCGTCTCGCGATTCGGGAGCCCGATCCTTACCATTCGAGGAACGCACAGGTACAACCATGTGAATGGCCTTCTCATGAATTTATGATTGATGCAGGTTTCAAAGACGAGTTTGATACACTTGTTCACAACGTCGGACTCGAAGAATTCATTTCCGATAAATGTGAATAGTATGTTGCTCTCGCTGCCTCTTTTGTTCGTAGATTCAAATTTTCAGTTGGCTGTGATACATCTGTACTGTTTGATCTCTATGAAAAATCGTATACCATGGATTTAGAGGATTTCAATAGAATTTGCAAGATACCTATTTGGGGTAGTCTCAATGATCCTCCTAAATCTTCGGTTAGAGATTTTTTCTCTGGTATAACTGTTGGAGAAACTAGAGATATTACACAGGCTACCATGGGGAGCATTCATTTTCCTATCATGCATTATTTTTCCCTCTTCATAGGCATATGCATTAATGGCAAGATTGAGCATTGTCACCTCTGCGCACCCGACCTTAGTATTTTTAAGAGCGTAGTAACGGGTGATAGAAGTTTCAACATGGGAGCTATAATAGCAAGGAGGCTGAATAATAATGTTAATGAAGGGGATTTCTTTGGTGGTATCTATGCCACTCGCGTAGCAAATTTTCTTGGAGTACCCATCCGCGAAGGAGATCCCCCGCTCCATACAGCTTTCCTTGTTTGCTTCGCTTTGACACGCTATCAGTTCCTTGAGAGGGATGATGAATCCCTCCTATACCGTTTAATATTTAACCAGCAGCGTGTTTTCCATATTACCCTTCCTGCTCGTGCCTTCTTTGACTTTCAGGTAGAATGGAAATATTACATAACCAGGGGAGCGGCAGAAGAGTATGAGAGGGAGGAAAAGGCTGCTTGTCTCCGTGAGGCAGCTATTCAGGCAGTGGCTGCAGCGCTCCCGTATAACGCCATTATGATTTTGGGCATCGCCCAGACTATCCTTGGGAGTAGACCAACTTAGGCCAAAAGCCTAAGCTTGGGGGAGTACGTGTTTCTCACCGACTTTATATTCTTGCTTATGCTTTCACTTTGTTAGTCGGTGTTCACACTTTGCCACTATATCATCCATGCTAGTTTATTTTCTTTCTCTTGTTTCCTTTTCATGTGTTTGTCTAGGTTGAGAAAACCCAAAAATATTTTCTTGTTCATCTTTTGTTTGTTGGGAGCTTTCCCGTGTGAATAGTTTTCTTTTTCTTTGGGTCAAGGTAGAAGACCATGGTTACAATGTTTAGTGGCTCTCGCATGCATACCTGTTTATCTGTCAAAGAGCCATATTACTTTGTATTCTGCTTTGTGTTTGCCTGCAGATTCCAGCTTAGTCCAAGGCACGAGCACTCTTATTATTGTTCACATCATCCGGTTGTGCAAGTGAAAGGCAATAATGACAATATATGATGAAGTGACTGAGCCTGGAAAAGCTGGTATGAACTCGATCTATTTTGTTTTTGTAAATATGACTAGCTCATCGTTCCTGATTCAACTTTGTTGTGAGAGAATCATGTTTGCAATGACAACTTAGAGATCATAGTTTCTGATGCCATGCTTAATTAGCTAGGAGCTTATAATGGTTTGTGTTGGATGCAAACATGAATCTTGAGATCTCTATGATGTAGTATGATAGGATGGTATTGTCACATCCCTGGAACCCTAACCAAGGTTTAGCATTGTGCTCATATCTTCATTGCATTGCATCCAAGAAATTGCAAAAAGATGAAAGCAAGTGGTGAAGCAAAACTCAAAAACCCTAGCCACTTCTCAATTCAAAGAAATTCCAAACTTGTTAAAATCAATGAACCCAAAATGGCCTCAAGAAAAGTTCAACTTTTCTGATAATTCATGAAAACAAATAATCAGGGAAGAAAACTATTTTTAAAACAGATTTGGCATTTTATTTAAATGCAAAAAAACCACTGAATTCAAGTTTAAATTTGAATTAAAAAACTTTAAGTTTTCAAAAATGTTGAAAACTTCAGGAATGGTTGGAAATATTCCAACTATTATTCTGGTGTGTTCAAAATATTTTTATAAACTACTTTGGAGCTGAAATAAATAGTAAATCAAAATAGTTAGCAAACCAGAAAGCAAAACAGAAAAAATAGCAAAACACTTACGTGTCGCTCACCTGGCCCAGGCCCAGCTCCCCGCGTCGTCTTCCTCCTCACCAGTGGGCAGCACGAGGTGGCCGCCGCGACGCCCGGCGCCTCCACACAACTCCCTGCCTGCCTGGACGTCTCGATGCGCTGGCAAGGCGAGGATAACCTCCCCGAGCACGACCTTATCCATCCCCGCGACCCATTCCTCCCCTCTCCTCTCGGTTCCTTCCTCTCCTCCCGCCGCCATTGACAGGAGCTCGAGCTCGAGCTGCCCGAGCCTCTGGCCACAGGTTCTTCCCTCCGAGTGCTCCATTCGCTCCGCCTCGACAAGCTGATCGTCCCTGCCAAAGAAGAAGACCCCTCGAGCCCTGCAACACCCTCGGCACCGTCGTCTTCAAGCTTTGGCCGTCGGCGATCTTCGTTGGATTCGTCGCCCACAGCGCCTCCCCGAGCCGTCTGAGCTTTCCCCTGCACTCCCCGTGAGCTTGCGCTCGTTTCCCCTCTTCTTCCCCTCGGTTTCGTGCACCCTAGCCACTAGACCGACGAGCCCGAGCTCCGGCCATCGCCTCATCTCGTCGCCGGTGACCTTCGGTCCTCCCCAGTCCCCCCTGAGGCCAGTACTGGATGAGACCGAGCCTGGGGATCCTCCCAGTGCTCTCGGCCCTCGTTCCCGAGCACCACAGCCAACTCTGGCGACTCTCCGGCAAAGATCTGCCGTGGATCTGGTCGCCGTCGGTCAGTTCCGGCAGGATTTGACCTGGCCTCGCTAATCTGCCGGTTTAAACTCTAAGCAGTCGCTGACAGTGGGCCCCAGGCACAAGTCAAACGCAATCAGGGGTTGGTCAGCGCGGGGTTAACCCTGTGAGGCTGACCAGTGGGTCCCCCTGTCGGGTTTGACCTGACCAGGTAGGCCGACGGCTGACGCTCTGCTGACGTGGGCCTGACGCAATAAGTAGCTTTTCTGATTTAAAAGAATTCCAGAAAATGCCCAAAACTTCTAAAAATAATAGAAATTAATCTGTAACTCCAATGAAAATAATTTATATATGAAAAAGTATCAGATAAATCCAAGGAATCTGAATATGTCATTTTGAAACATGTTTGAAAATGTTACTGGACCAAACATGTAAAATGATGAATAGGTTAAATTTAATAAATGCTTGGGAGTTGGAATTTGAAAATCATTTGAATTCCACTTCAAATGCTATGATCAAACATTGTTCAATCACAACCAGCAACTTAACATATCATTCCCATGCATGTTAAAAATAAGTTTATCTCAGCATCAGGTCGAATCAATTAAAATGGTATTCGAGAATACCTCGTTTGAAATGATATTTTAATCTGATTTAAATCCACTTCAACCTAATAATGGTAGCTACATTAGCATACCACCATGCATCTTCATGCCATGCTCATGCATCATTTTGTTGCATATGATTGTTATTGATTGATGTCATTTCTATCGGTAGGCTCCGCTCCTCCGGATTCCACCAAATATCCGTCTGACGGATATTGTCCCTCTACTGAGCAACAAGGCAAGCAACCATTTTGATCGTCCCGATAAATCCCATGTTCTCGCTCCTGCACTTACTTATTGCATTAGGATCAAATGCTTCGAATGCTTTTGCCACGTTAGTTGAACCCACTTCCTTTGCATGACCTGTCTTTGTCGCAGTAAATAGCTGAACCTTGCAACCTAGCATACCTAGTAGATGCTTGAGCCATGATGTGCCTTATTCTGCTATACATGCTATGCTTAGAGTTGTGTATGGTCTGTCATCTGGGTGATGAACAGAATTGTGAGAATGTGTTCAGTAAGTAAAGGTTGTGTGTTGAACCTGATTTGGTAAAGGTACCGGTGAAAGGCTATGTAGGAGTACATGGTGGGTTGTTTCATTGGAACCGTCCTTAGGAACTAAGTTTCGTTTATGTAATCCAAGACTAGATACTAGCACATGTTGGGATACTTAATTGACCCTCTCGACTTATTAATCGCTTAGTACTCGGTCCAGGAGTGACAAGTAGTTTCTGGTGTTTATAGTCATGCTGGAGGCCGTGCATAGCGCTGACGTGAGAGGTGGGCTGTGATGCGTAGGCAGTGGCACGGTGTACCAAGTGGCACCCGGATGGTGGGCTTGGGAACCCTGCGCACATCGTTTGGGGCCGTGGCGGAAACCTCGGCCGGACTTCCGTGCGGGTTACCCTCAGATAGGCGATAGACCTTGACTAAGTATTAGCATGGTTAACGGTCGTGGGCGACTCCCTCGTTGGGCTTCCGCTTGAAGGTTGCCGAGGTGCATGACGTGCAAATGGCGATAAGTGGCGAGAGCGTGTGTGAAGTACACCCGTTATGATCTATTCGAATAGCCGCGTCCACGGATATGTACTACTTGGAGACAAATGTTGTTCATAGATAACTTTAATGGCTACTCATAAAATTGTCAACATAAGCGTGAGTGTCGTGGGCGGCATTTCCGTATAGAGACGGAATGATTCCACGATGGAGTATTGTTGTGGTGTTAGTGGACTCGTGTGCGAGAAATCAAGTTTTCAAATATTATTTAAAAATGCAAGTTGTCTAGCCACGAGTCAAATGTTGGCTTTCCGCATGAAACCCCACAATTCCTTATTGATACATTGCATGAGTAGATAGTTATCCTAAAGTCTTGCTGAGTACCTTCGTACTCATGTTTGCTTAATAATTTTTTGCAGAGGTTGTTAATGACCCTAATTGAGGGTTCTTCCTAGAGATCGACGATGACGAGTAGCTGGTATCCCAGCTACGATCTGGCCCTAGGGTGGGTCTGTAGTATAGTCAGGCCATGTGCCTTCTAGTTTCATCTGTCTGTACTCAGACAGTTTATCTACTTCCATTGGCTTGTAACTTGAAATACTGTTATGATGGGTCGTGAGACCCCTACTGTGTAATATTATGTGTGAGGCTCTTCCGAGCCTTTTAAATAAAGCTTGTATGTTTATGGTTATGTTGTGATGCCATCGATGTATCTATACATATCGGTATGCCATGCGTACGTGTGTCGTACTTGATATGTATGGGGTTCGATTACCTAGCCGTAGGCTTTAGTAGCATTCCTTACAAGGAATTGCCCTTTTGTGATCCAACGAGCCATGGTAGTTCGCTACTGCTCCGGACACATTGGTTGACCGGCATGTGTCCTTCTTAGTTGTTGTGTCTTCCCCGTTGGGGAAATGTCACGTGATGTAATGGAGTCCTTGTAGCTTGCTATGACTCGTCTACATTCGCTGGTGACCGACACCTGCTTTGTTGGGTCATGTATGCCTGTCCCTGTGCGGAATTGCCACTTTGGTTTATGACTAGACACGTCGATCCGGGTTCTTTGTCATTGGATTGCTAGCGACACAATTGCATACGCGAGTCAAAAGGAGCAAACGGTCCTGGCTAAGGTAAGGCTGCAGCCGTGGGGATAACCGTGCGTCAGCCCGCAAAGAGATGCGATGTCTTATAGGCTGGATTCCTATGGCTTAGGATCGGGGTCGTGACAGCGTTGGTATCAGAGCCTGACTGACTGTAGGATTACTAAGCCTAACTGGTCGAAGTTGAGTCTAGAATTGCTTTAGTTATATATAAGGGAATTGTTTGTGGAAGGGAACGTAAGACTCTTGTTCTCTTCTCAAGTTATTCTATTCTGGTCATCCTTGTCTTTTCTGCGGGGATTAAGGACTAGGTTACTCATCTTCTTCTAGGCTCGTGTTTCTGATCGGTAGATTATAGGACAACGGGTCGAGAGTTATTTTGGGTTTCTTTTATCCCTAGGATAAGGAAGTAAGTTTGATGACCAGAGAATTGAACTTGATAGTTGAGTGGTTACGCTAGTCTATTCTTTTGGGTTGTCTCAAAATTGTTTTTGAGCATTTACAGCCATTATTGAAAGGACGTGGATGTCACCTAGAGGGGGGGGTGAATAGGCGCTTTAAAATAATTAAGGTTTATGCTTGAAAAAATGCGGAATAAAACTAACGTTTAATATGTCAAGCACAAAACCTACAAACAACTAGGCTCACCTATGTGCACCAACAACTTATGCTAAGCAAGATAAACAACTAAGTGATAGCAAGATATATTACAAAAAACAATATGTCTATCACAAAGTAAAGTGCATAAGTAAAGGGTTCGGGTAAGAGATAACCGAGGCACGGGGAGACGATGATGTATCCCGAAGTTCACACCCTTGTCGATGCTAATCTCCGTTAGAGCGGTGTGGAGGCACAATGCTCCCCAAGATGCCACTAAGGCCACCGTAATCTCCTCACGCCCTCGTACAATGCAAGATGCCGTGATTCCACTAAGGGACCCTTGAGGGCGGTCACCGAACCCGTACAAATGGCAAACCTTGGGGGCGGTCAGCGAACCCGTACACGTGGCAACCCTTGGGGGCGGTTACCGGTACCCGTACAAATTGCTCGGGGAAATCTCCACAACCTAATTGGAGACCCCGACGCTTGCCCGGAGCTTCACACCACAATGATTGAGCTCCGAGACACCACCAAGCTTCTAGGACGCCAAAGCATCCGCGAAGAATAATATCTAGGGTACTAAGTACGAAAGGTAATAAGCTTCTCAAACTTCACTTCCACGTATCACCGTGGAGAACTCAAACCGATGCAACCAATGCAATGGCAAGAACACATGAAGTGGTCAAGTCCCTCACACTCAAATCCCTCCACAACAATGAAAGCTATGGAGAAATATGAGAGGAAGAACAAGGAGCTCACAAAGAACTCCAAGATCAAGATCCAAGGGGTTCCCCTCACATAGAGGAGAAAGTGATTGGTGGAGATGTGGATCTAGATCTCCTCTCTCTTTTCCCTCAAGAACAAGCAAGAATCATTGGAGGGATTGAGAGTAAGCAAGCTCTAAGAATGTCGACAATGGAGGTAGAACAAGAGCTCAACGGATAGATGAGGCCAAGGGGGAAGAAGACCCCCTTTATATAGTGGGGGAAGGAATCAGACCGTTGCCCCCACTTACAGCCCGAGCCCAGCGGTACTACCGCTGGCTGCAGCGGTACTACCGCTGACCCTCCAGCGGTACTACCGCTGACCCTCCGGCGGTACTACCGCTGGCTGCAGCGGTACTACCGCTGAGCCCATGGTAGCGCAAAGATACTACCGGGCCAACCACCGCCAAGAATGTCTTCGCAAAAATGTCTGACGCAGTACAACCGCAAAGATGACGGTACTAAAAACTTGGACCGGTACTACTGCTGGCCAGGGGCGGTACTACCGCTAGGACAGTGGTACTACCGCCAGCTCTAGCGGTACTACCGCCAACTCTAGCGGTACTACCGCTAGGTCCAGCGGTACTACCGCTCGCGACTGAAACAGCCATAACTTTCGCATACGAGCTCCGAATCGAGCAAACCCAAGCTTGTTGGATTCAGGACGACAAGAGCTATCCAAATCTTAAGACCATGCAGATATGAAAATGCCAATGATACAGAGATGTGAGTCCTCTATGAATGAAGAACCGGCAAAAACTCCAACATCGAAAACATCATAGTAGATGCATATGGACTCTGTTTTCGATGAACTCGAGCTTGTCACGAAGATGACCATAAGCTCTAAAACTCACAAAGAGAAACACCAAACAAGAACCAAGAAGTATGATGCAAGGATGCAAATGGTTTGAGCTCTCAACGAACGATTCGATCAAGCTACTCACTTGAGAGCCCCCCTTGATAGTATAGCAATCTATCCTAAACAGAAAACCTATCAAGGGCAATCCTATACCTTGCACCTCGTCCTCTTGAGCTAGATGATGATGATCTTGGCTTCCTCAAGATGGACCACCTTTCTTGATTGCGTTGGCTTGATGAAGACTAATTGATTGCTCCCCTATACTCACTATGGGTGAGCCACTCTTCAACATATCTTCACAAGTCCATTGCCACCACAATGGACGACAAGCTTCAAGCATGATATCTTCGTGCTGATCCACTTGAACTTGCACATCGCAATCTTGATGACAATCACAACTTGACGACATACTTCATGGGTTATATGAGATCTTCCCTTTGATGCAAGCCCATGGAAACACACCTAACCTCCACATAGAACTCTCACGAAGACCATGGGTTAGTACACAAACACGTAATGGACAATGCTTACCATACCATGGGATCACTTGATCCCTCTCGGTACATCTTGTACGCTTTGTGTGTTGATCATCTTGATTTGCTCTTTGTCTGAGATCTTGATCAACCATGTGTCTCTATGACCATTCTTTGGATAATACCTTGAATACCATCTTGGTCATCATATAAACTCCTTGAACCCAACAGATGGACTTCAAGAAGTGCCTATGGACAAATCCTATAAATGTAACTTAAGGGAACCATTAGTCCATAGGAATTGTCATCAATTACCAAAACCACATATGGAGATATATGCTGTAACAATTATGCTGCCCAATTTTGCATTCAGAGCTCTAATGCTTTTGCATTACTCTCTATTTTCAGATGCCTGGCCGTCCTTCTCGTCAGGTGGTTCGTCTGACTAGGTGCATTGATGTGTCGGGTCATACGGCCATGCTAGTCAGGGTGATGTCCGTGTGCGGTTACCGCTGGTACCCAGAGTACACAGTGGAGGAACAGTACCGAGACTTCAACCAGAGCCAGTATATCTGCACTGTTAGGGTATTTCCAGATTACCCCGGAGCTGAGGAGCCAATCCATTGGTCTTATGGATTGGGAGTCACTGTTGACATGGCAGTACAAGATGATGCCTATTCAATGCTGACCATCATGAGGGCTAGACATGCACTGCTGAATAATTCAAAGTTCTGCTATGTTCCTGCCTCTCAGCCAGGTGAAGAAGGATACCTCAGCGGGGTCTACTTTGATTCCTCTATGGAGGATCCGCTGCTGCAGTCCACTGCTGAGATGCTAGAGAATAGAGATAGGGATGCTCGTGCCCTCCGCATGGAGATTTATGCTACACGTGCCCGTCTGTGGACGGCCTTGACGCAGCTGGCACCCGTAGTCCAGACAGGGTATGGAGATATGGATATGTTGAACCCTCTTAGAAACCATCTTCCGGCTCATGTTGACTGGCCTGCTATAGGAGGAGTCACCCCTCTTCGGGGACCTCTACTACCACCAGTCACGGGACCAAGGCCACATCCGTGTCCTTACGGATCCCAGGGATCTCAGGCTAGAGTATTTCCTGATCCGCAGGTTGAGCTTCCAGGACATGGAGGCAATCTTTATGAGATGTTCTATGCGGATGCCTGAACCGTGAGTGGAAGGATAGCATGGTAGTAGCTGTACTTTCACAGTCCTGTGTGACTTGTGAAGTATGCTTGTGTCGTGAAATGAATTCTGGAGGCATAGATAAATAATGTATAGGAAGTTTGTAAGCCTCTGATGAGTAGTTTCATATTCTCAGTAGTTTGCTTTTCGGTTAAGGTTGTACTAAACTATGTAATGGTGTGTATGAACCATGGTGTATATATAGTAGTTGCTTGTTACCATGCTGTTCGGATATTCATTTCCGCATTCCATGTGTTCAGTCCATTCTTAATCCATAGCTAGTATTGATGATGATATTGGTCTAAGCTGTGAGTTTGTTTGTCAGGATGGTGTTCACCAGGTTGAACCGTGCCCCTGCTCATGAGCAAGGCAAGGGTAGTCAAGCGTCGCAGGAAGAACTGCCTCACCCGCCCTCTCTGGCGTAAGTCATGCTTGAGGCAGAGAGAAACAAAAGGGAGACCAACCGACTGTTAGAGCGTATTGAGCAAAATACGGCTCGTCAGCCTAGGAATGCTGCAGTGTCCCTCAATGACTTTGTGAAGCTGAATCCTCCAAAGTTCCATCACTCTGTCGATCCCCTCGAAGCTGATGATTGGTTGTGCAGTATTTCACGTAAGATTCGCTCTGCGAATGTTTCTGAGGCCGACAAGGTGACCTTTGCGGCGTATTTTCTGGAAGGACCCGCCAAGTTGTGGTGGGAGAACTTTGAAGCTATGCGTCCTGCTGAACCAGCAGCCACATGGGCAAACTTTAGTGCAGCCTTCCGTCTGCACCATATTCCAGAGGGCCTGATGGACAGAAAGAGAGAGGAGTTCTGTGCATTCACCCAGGGAAAGTTGACCATGGATGCCTATAGCCGCGAGTTCGGTAACCTCGCCCGCTATGCAACAGAGGAGGTGTCTACTGATGCCAAGAAGCAAGAAAGATTCTGTAAGGGTCTGAGCCCTGAGCTTCGTCGTGATTTGCGCCTCCACGAATGTACAAGCTTCCAAGCCCTGGTCAACAAGGCGATCAGTGCCGAGACTGGTCATACCGACTATGAAGCCACGAATAAGCACTCCCGTGACTCTGGCTCGTCATCTGGTTCCGCATTTCCAAAATGCAGGCTGTGGGTTCCAAACAGTTCTCTGCCGCCAAGATACACTCCGAGGCCATCCTATGTGGCGCCTCAGACGAATCAGTCCAACCCTCCAGCAAACACCTATGGTGGTCCAGCTAGCAACGCTGCACCACATGCCAACCAAGTGATCTGTTACAAGTGTGGAGAACCAGGGCACTATTCTCGTGAGTGTCCTCAGAATGTGGGTGCCAGGCAACCCGGAAAGTCCGTGGGGCAAGGCAAGTCGGGCAAAGCTTACTATGTGAAGCCAACTCCTGCACGTGGCCGTGTGAACTATGTTTCAGCATAAGAAGCTGCAGAGGATCCCGACGTGATACTGGGTACGCTCCTTGTTAATCATCACCCAGCGTCTGTTCTTTTTGACACTGGGTCTTCTCATTCCTTCATTTTAGAAAGTTATGCACAGTTGCATAACATGTCTTTCTGTGATATGCCAATTCCATTGGTTGTCCAAACTCCTGGTAGTAAGTGGCAAACCTCTAGGATAACCTATGACAATGAAATTCTAGTAGACAGGCTAGTCTTTCTAGCATCATTGATAGCCCTGAAATCTTCGGATATTAATATCATCTTGGGTATGGACCGGATGTGAGCTCACTATGCCAAGATTGATACTCATTCCAGAAATGTTCAGCTTACCCATCCCTCGGGTGAGATAGTCAATGTCTCTACTCTAGTTGCCAAATGCCAACACTATCCCCTCAATGCCAACCCTCTTCCGGAACTTGAATACATTCCGGTAGTCCGTGACTTTCCGGATGTTTTTCCAGAGGAACTGCCAGGAATTCCACGTGACAGAGATGTAGAGTTTGTGATAGATCTTGTTCCGGGAACTGTTCCAATAGCCAGAAGACCATATACGATGGCACCCCTGGAGCTAGCCGAACTTAAGAAGAAACTAGATGAGGCCTTGAATAAAGGTTTCATTCGTCCTAGCTCATCTCCTTGGGCTTGTCCCGTCCTCTTCGTCAAGAAGAAAGACGGAACATATCGGATGGTTGTAGATTACCGACGAGTTAATCAGGTCACCATAAAGAACAAGTATCCGCTCCCCAGGATGAACGACCTGTATGATCATCTCGCTGGATCCTCAATCTTCTCCAAAATGGATTTGAGGTTGGGATACCATCAAATCAAGATCAAGAACAGGGACATTCCAAAAACAGCTTTTGTTACTTGTTATGGCCAATACGAGTACACCGTCATGTCCTTCGGTTTAACTAATGCCCCAACCACCTTCTCTCGTTTGTTGAATTCAATCTTCATGGAGTTTTTGGATAAATTCGTCGTGGTATACCTCGATGATATTCTCATCTACTCGAAGAACGAACAAGAACATGCCGAGCATCTAAGGCTGGTATTGATGAAACTTCGAGAGCATCGCCTTTATGCCAAGTTTTCAAAATGTGAATTTTGGTTACCAGAAGTGACTTATCTAGGTCACGTAATCTATGGTAAGGGTATTGCTGTCAATCCCGAGAGAGTTCAAGCTATCCTTGATTGGACTCAACCTGAATCGGTTAAGCAAGTTAGGAGTTTTCTTGGTCTAGCGAGCTATTGCCGCCGCTTTGTCGAGAATTTCTCCAAGGTTGCAAAGCCTCTAACTGAACTCCTCAAGAAAGATAAAAAGTTCGAGTGGACACCACAGTGTGAGCATAGTTTCCAGGAACTGAAAAGATGCCTGACTTCCGCACCTGTGTTCCTACCACCAGATTTTTCTAAGGACTTTGTTATCTATCGCGACGCCTAGCGACAAGGATTAGGTTGCATTCTCATGCAAGATCGTCATGTGATTGCATACGCATCTCGACAGCTGCGTCCATATGAGGATAATTATCCCACACATGATCTTGAGCTTGCAGCTGTAGTCCATGCACTTAAAACCTGGCGACATTACCTTCTTGGTAATCGTTGCGAAATATTCACTGATCACCAAAGTCTGAAATATATCTTCACCCAGCCGGAATTGAATCTCACGCAAAGACGGTGGGTTGAGTTGATCACAGATTACGACTTAGGGATAACTTACACCCCGGGGAAGGCCAATGTTATGGCTGATGCACTAAGTCGTAAGTCTTATTGTAACAACTTGATGTTACAACGAGGTCAACCACATCTCTATGAGGAATTTCGAAAGTTAAATCTTCATATTGTTCCTCAAGGATTTCTTTCTACCCTGGTGGCGAAGCCTACTCTTAGGGATCAAATCATAGCCGTGTAGGCTTATGATAAGGGTATATCCCGGATCAAGGATAATATTGCTAGCGGAAACGCTAGGGATTTCTCCATCAATGAGAAAGGTGTTGTGTTCTTTAAGAACCGTGTAGTGGTTCCTAAGGCCAAATGTCTGCAGCAATTGATCCTTAAGGAGGCTCATGATTCTCCTCTCACCATTCATCCTGCTAGTACTAAGATGTATGAGGACCTACGCCAGAGGTTTTGGTGGACTAGGATGAAGAGAGAAATTGCTGAGTTCGTTGCTAACTGCGACGTTTGTCGTCGAGTTAAGGCAGAACATCAAAGGCCTGCTGGCACCCTTCAACCTTTAGCTATTCCTGAATGGAAATGGGATAAAGTCAGTATCGATTTCATTACCGGATTTCCCAAGACCAAGAAAGGAAATAATGCTATCTTTGTGGTCATTGACCGTCTCTCCAAAGTAGCTCATTTTCTTCCAGTTCATGAGAGTATAACATCTAGCTAGCTAGCAGAGCTATATATCTCTCGAATAGTGTCTCTTCATGGTGTTCCACTGGAGATTAACTCAGAACGTGGAAGTATCTTTACTTGTCGCTTCTGGGAAAGTTTTCAGAATGCTATGGGGGCTCGCTTATCTTTTAGCACTGCTTTCCATCCTCAGTCAAGTGGTCAAGTAGAAAGAGTGAATCAAATCCTAGAAGATATGCTCCGAGCTTGTGTTATATCATTCGGTATGAATTGGGAGAAGTGTCTTCCATTTGCCGAATTTGCTTATAACAATAGTTATCAATCAAGCTTGGGCAAAGCCCCTTTTGAACTTCTCTATGGACGAAGATGTCGAACACCTCTTAATTGGTCAGAAACCGGAGAGAGGCAACTCTTTGGCCTGGATATGATCCAGGATGCCGAAGAGCAGGTTCGCATTATTCGTGAAAAGTTGAAAGCAGCCCAGTCTCGTCAAAAGAGCCAATATGATCGTCATCATAAGGTTGTGACCTTTGGAGTTGACGAGAAGGCTTACCTTCGGGTTACACCTTTGAAGGGTACCCATCGATTCGGTGTCAAGGGCAAGTTGGCTCCTCGTTACATTCGTCCTTTTCGCATTCTTTCCAAACGAGGAGAAGTTGCCTACCAGTTGGAACTTCCTCCGCATCTTTCCAAGGTTCATGATGTCTTCCACGTCTTGCAACTCAGGCATTGCTTTTCGGATCCTATCCATGAAGTGGACCACGAAACGCTTGATCTCCAAGACAACCTTTCATATCGAGAATACTCTGTGCGTATTCTTGATCAAGCTGAGCGTACCACTTTACGTCGAAACCTCAAGTTTCTTAAAGTTCAATGGTCAAATCATTATGAAAAGGAGGCAACATGGGAAAGAGATGATCGTCTCCGACTTGAGTATCCCGCGTTATTCCGGACGACTTCTAAATCTCGGGACGAGATTCTTTTGAGTGGGGGTGAGTTGTCACATCCCTTGAACCCTAACCAAGGATTAGCATTGTGCTCATATCTTCATTTCGTTGCATCCAAGAAATTGCAACAAGATGAAAGCAAGTGGTGAAGCAAAACTCAAAAACCCTAGCCACTTCTCAATTCAAAGAAATTCCAAACTTGTTAAAATCAATGAACCCAAAATGGCCTCAAGAAAAGTTCAACTTTTCTGATAATTCATGAAAACAAATAATCAGGGAAGAAAACTATTTTTAAAACAGATTTGGCATTTTATTTAAATGCAAAAAAAACCACTGAATTCAAGTTTAAATTTGAATTCAAAAACTTTAAGTTTTCAAAAATGTTGAAAACTTTAGGAATGGTTGGAAATATTCCAACTATTATTCTGGTGTGTTCAAAATATTTTTATAAACTATTTTGGAGCTGAAATAAATAGCAAATCAAAATAGTTAGCAAACCAGAAAGCAAAACAGAAAAAATAGCAAAACACTTACCTGTCGCTCACCTGGCCCAGGCCCAGCTCCCCGTGTCGTCTTCCTCATCGCCAGTGGGCAGCAGGAGGTGGCCGCCGCGACGCCCGACGCCTCCACGCAGCTCCCTGCCTTCCTGGACATCTCGGTGCGCTGGCAAGGCGAGGATAACCTCCCCGAGCACGACCCTATCCATCCCCGCGACCCATTCCTCCCCTCTCCTCTCGGTTCCTTCCTCTCCTCCTGCTGCCATTAACAGGAGCTCGAGCTCGAGCTGCCCAAGCCTCTGGCCACAGGTTCTTCCCTCCGAGTGCTCCATTCGGTCCGCCTCGACAAGCTGACCGTCCCTGCCAAAGAAGACCCCTCGAGCCCTGCAACGCCCTCGACACCGTCGTCTTCAAGCTTCGGCCGCCGGCGATCTTCATTGGATTCGTCGCCCACAGCGCCTCCCCGAGCCGTCCGAGCTTTCCCCTGCACTCCCCGTGAGCTTGCGCTCGTTTCCCCTCGGTTTCGTGCACCCTAGCCACTAGACCGACGATCCCGAGCTCCGGCCGTCGCCTCAGCTCGTCGCCGGTGACCTCCGGTCCTCCCCAGTCATCCCTGAGGCCAGTACTCGATGAGGCCGAGCCTGGGGATCCTCCTAGTGCTCTCGGCCCTCGTTCCCGAGCACCACAGCCAACTCCGGCGACTCTCTGGCAAAGATCCGCCGCGGATCTGGTCGCCGCCGATCAGTTCCGGCAGGATCTGACCTGGCCTCGCTAATCTGCCGGTTTAAACTCTAAGCAGTCGGTGACACTTGGCCCAAGGCACAAGTCAAACGCAATCAGGGGCTGGTCAGCGCGGGGTTAACCCTGTGAGGCTGACTAGTGGGTCCCCCCTGTCGGGTTTGACCTGACCAGGTCGGCCGACGGCTGACGCTATGCTGACGTGGGCCTCACGCAATAAGTAGCTTTTTTGATTTAAAAGAATTCCAGAAAATGCCCAAAACTTCTAAAAATCATAGAAATTAATCTGTAACTCCAATGAAAATACTTTACATATGAAAAAGTATCAGAAAAATCCAAGGAATATGAATATGTCATTTTCAAACATGTTTGAAAAAGTTAATGGACCAAACATGTACAATGATGAATATGTTAAATTTAATAAATGTTTGGAGTTGGAATTTGAAAATCATTTGAATTCCACTTCAAATGCTATGATCAAACATTGTTCAATCACAACCAACAACTTAACATATCATTCCCATGCATGTTAAAAATAAGTTGATCTGAGCATCAGGTCGAATCAATTAAAATGGTATTCGAGAATACCTCGTTTGAAATGATATTTGAATCTGATTTAAATCCACTTCAACCTAATAATGGTAGCTACATTAGCATACCACCATGCATCTTCATGCCATGCTCATGCATCATTTTGTTGCATATGATTGTTATTGATTGATGTCATTTCTATCGGTAGGCTACGCTCCTCCGGATTCCACAGAATATCCGACTAACGGATATTGCCCCTCTACTGAGCAACAAGGCAAGCAACCATTTTGATCATCCTGATAAATCCCATGTTCTCGCTCCTGCACTTACTTATTGCATTAGGATCAAATGCTTCAAATGCTTTTGCCACGTTAGTTGAACCCACTTCCTTTGCATGACCTGTCTTTGTCGCAGTAAATAGCTGAACCTTGCAACCTAGCATACCTAGTAGATGCTTGAGCCATGATGTGCCTTATTCTGCTATACATGCTATGCTTAGAGTTGTGTATGGTCTGTCATCTGGGTGATGAACAGAATTGTGAGAATGTGTTCAGTAAGTAAAGGTTGTGTGTTGAACCTGATTTGGTAAAGGTACCGGTGAAAGGCTATGTAAGAGTACATGGCGGGTTGTTTCATTGGAACCGTCCTTAGGAACTGAGTTCTGTGTATGTAATCCAAGACTAGATACTACCACACGTTGGGATACTTAATTGACCCTCTCGACTTATTAATCGCTTAGTACTCGGTCCAGGAGTTGTAAGTAGTTTCTGGTGTTTATAGTCATGCTGGAGGCCGTGCATAGCGCTGACCTGAGAGGTGGGCTGTGATGCGGTAGGCAGTGGCACGGTGTACCAAGTGGCACCCGGATGGTGGGATTAGGACCCTGCGCACATCGTTTGGGGCCGTGGCGGAATCCTCGGCCGGACTTCCGTGTGGGTTACCCTCAGATAGGCGATAGACCTGGACTAAGTATTAGCGTGGTTAAAGGTCGTGGCCGACTCCCTCGCTGGGCTTCCGCTTGAAGGTTGCCGAGGTGCATGACGTGCACATGGCGATAAGTGGCGAGAGCGTGTGTGAAGAAGTACACCCCTGCAGGGTTATGATCTATTCGAACAACCGCGTCCGTGGATATGGACTACTTGGAGACATATGTTGTTCATAGATAACTTTAATGGCTACTCATAAAATTGTCAACATAAGCGTGAGTGTCGTGGACGGCATTTCCGTATGGAGACGGAATGATTCCATGATGGAGTATTGTTGTGGTGTTAGTGGACTCGTGTGCAAGAAATCAAGTTGTCAAAAATTATTTAAAAATGCAAGTTGTCTAGCCACGAGCCAAATGCTGGCTTTTCGCATGAAACCCCACAATTCCTCATTGATACATTGCATGAGTAGATAGTTATCCTAAAGTCTTGCTGAGTACCTCCGTACTCATGTTTGCTTAATAATTTGTTGCAGTGGTTGTTAATGACCCTAATGGAGGGTTCTTCCTAGACATTGACGACGACAAGTAGCTGGTATTCCAGCTACGATCTGGCCCTAGGGTGGGTCTATAGTATAGTCAGGCCATGTGCCTTCTAGTTTCATCTGTCTGTACTCAGACAGTTTATCTACTTCTGCTGGCTTGTAACTTGAATGACTGTTCTGATGGGTCGTGAGACCCCTACTGTGTAATATTATGTGTGAGGCTCTTCCGAGCCTTTTAAATAAAGCTTGTATGTTTATGGTTATGTTGTGATGCCATCGATGTATCTATGTATATCGGTATGCCATGCGTATGTGTTTCGTACTTGATATGTATGGGGTTCGATTACCTAGCCGTAGGCTTTAGTAGCATTCCTTAGAGGGAAATGCCCCTTTGTGATCCAACGAGCCATGGTAGTTCGCTACTGCTCCGGATACATTGGTTGACTGGCATGTGTCCTTCTTAGCTGTTGTGCCTGTCCTCATTGGGGAAATGTCACGCGATGTAATGGAGTCCTTGTGGCTTGCTACAACTCGTCTACATTCGCTGGTGACCGACACCTGCTTTGCTGGGTCATGTATGCCTGTCCCTTTGCGGAACTGCCACTTTCGTTTATGACTAGACATGTCAATCCGGGTTCTTTGTCATTGGATTGCTAGCGACACAATTGCATACGCGAGTCAAAAGGCGCAAACCGTCCCGGCTAAGGTAAGGCTGCAGCCGTGGGGATAACCGTGCGAGAGAGCGCAAAGAGATGCGATGTGTTACATGCTGGATTCCTATGGCTTAGGATCGGGGTCCCGACAGGTATCCTCCTTTGAATGATTCAAGTGGCTTGACTTGGCACATGTTTACACATGTAGTTGAAACATAGCCTCTATGATATTCATGTTCATGGTGATTGATATCCTACTCATGCTTGCACTCAATGTTGGTTAATCTCATTGCATTTTGATGAGTGTTGTCGCTCTCTAGTTGGTCGCTTCCCAGTCTTTTGCTAGCCTTCACTTGTACTAAGTGGGAATACTGCTTGTGCATCCACTTCCATAAACCCAAAGTTGTTCCATATGAGTCCACCATACCTACCTATATGTGGTATCTACCTGCCGTTCCAAGTAAATTTGCATGTGCCACTCTCTAAACCTTCAAGAAATAATCTGTTTTGCATGCCTGAACCGCTCATGTGGTGACAGGGGGCTATCAGTATCTTCCATGCTAGGCGTGTTATCCTCGATATGTGTTTATTCCCTATCATTCACGAGAAAGGGGCCGGTAATTGGAATTCCCAGTTCCATGCTCAAATCAAAAATATAATTGCAAACAAAACTCCCCTAGGATTGATGTTGGTATGGACGGCACCCGAATATTCGGCTAGTCGTGGAGTGTGATTGATCGGTGGTGGGGGAGTCAAAACTTTACTTTTCTGTTTGGGAACAGCCCATAGCATGTGTAGCGTGGAATATGGTGAGAACTCTTGGTCATTGCGTTGACAATGAAAGCATGCCACCCAAAATTATTAAATCTGTTTTCAAAGCTTGAGCTCTGGCACCTCTGCAAATCAATGCTTCCCTCTGCGAAGGGCATGTCTATTTATGTTCCTATTGAGTCATCCTCTTCTTATAAAAGCACCAATTAGAGAGCACCTCTGTCATTTTTATGCTTTGCTTTTAACTGTGATTATGTATGACTGTGACTGGATCTTCTTTGCCATGAATTACAATGTTTAGTCAGCCCTTGGTCTTTGAAGGTGCTCTGCATTTATGTTTTGCGGTCTCAGAAAGAGCTAGCAAGATACCATCTGTTCGTACTGCTTCATGATTGTTTTGATTGAAGTGTTGACGTTTGAAACTTATTATTTTTGCTTGCTAGTTGATTATGCCATTGATATGAGTTTACCGTGAGACCTAGATGTCATTTGCTTATGTGGTTTGCTTGTGATCTTGCTAAAATTCTGGATATGAGTTAGACATAGTTGTAACAACAATATCAAATAGAGTTCGTAACAACAAGATCAACAAGATCAAACAGAATTCGGACAAGCAAGGTTTTAAGCTTGGGGGAGTTGATACGTCTCCATCGTATCTACTTTTCCAAACTCTTTTGCCCTTGTTTTGGACTCTAATTTGCATGATTTGAATGGAACTAACCCGGACTAACGCTGTTTTCAGCAGAATTGCCATGGTTTATTTTTGCGTAGAAATAAAAGTTCTCAGAATGACCTGAAAATTTATGGAGAATTTTTGTGGAATATATAAAAAATATTGGCGCAAGAATCAACGGAGGAAGTGGAGCTGTGAGCCCACAAGCCCACCAGGCGCGGGCCCCCCTGGCCTCGCCTGGTAGGCTTGTCGGGCCCACGTTGCTCCACCGCCTCCAATCTCAGGTCTATTTAGCCTCTTTCGTCCGGAAAAAAATCAGGGAGAAGAGTTCATCGCGTTTTACGATACGGAGGCGCCGCCACCTCCTGTTCTTCCTCTGGAGGGCAGATCTGGAGTCCATTTTGGGCTCCGGAGAGGGGACATCGTCGCCATCGTCATCGTCAACCTTCCTCCATCGCCAATTCCATGATGCTCTTCACCATTCGTGAGTAATCTCATCGTAGGCTTGCTGGATGGTGATGGGTTGGATGAGATCTATCATGTAATCGTGTTAGTTTTGATGGGGATTGATCCCTAGTATCCACTATGTTCTGAGATTGATGTCGCTACTACTTTGCCATGCTTAATGCTTGTCACTAGGGCCCGAGTGCCATGATTTCAGATCTGAACCTATTATGTTGTCGCCAATATATGTGTGTTCTTGATCCTATCTTGCAAGTTGTAGTCACCTACTATGTGTTATGACCCGGCAACCCCGGAGTGACAATAGCCGGAACCACTCCCGGAGATGACCATAGTATGAGGAGTTCATGTATTCACCAAGTGTTAATGCGGTTGGTCCAATTCTTTATTAAAAGGAGAACCTTAATATCCCGTAGTTTCCATTAGGACCCCGCTGCCATGGGAGGGATGGACAATAGATGTCATGCAAGTTCTTTTCCCTATGCACGTATGACTACATACGGAATACATACCTACATTACATTGACGAACTGGAGCTAGTTACATATCTCTCCGTGTTATAACTGTTGCATAATGAATTGCATCCGGCATAATCATCCATCACCGATCCAATGCCTAGGAGTCCTTTCCTACTGGTCCTTGCTATGTTACTTTGCCGCTACTATTGTCACTGCTGCTACTGTTACTCTGTTGCTACTGCTGTTACTCTGCTGCTACTTCTGTCACTTTGTTGCTACTGGTTACTGTTGCTACTATTGCTATCATACTACCTTGCTACTGATACTTTGCTACAGATACTAAATCTTTCAGGTGTGGTTGAATTGACAACTCAACTGCTAATACTTGAGAATATTCTTTGGCTTCCCCTTGAGTCAAATCAATAAATTTGGGTTGAATACTCTACCCTCGAAAACTGCTGCGATCCCCTATATTTGTGGGTTATCACAAGCCTCCGCCCGAGCTCCGCACAAATCCGATCTAGAGGTACAACTATGTGGTCTAGGGTTGAGTTGTACGTGGCAAAAGTTGTCTCAAATCAGCCCTAAAACACCACTATATATAGGAGGGAGGGGGAGGGGCTTGCCTTGAGGGACAAGGCCCTCAAGGGTGCGCCAGCGCTAGGAGGGGGAGGACTCCTCCTCCAATTCAGTTTGGGGAAGGAGGAGTCCTCCTCTTCCTTTCTCACCTCCCTCTTTCCCTTTTTCTTTTCCTTTTCTTTTGGTATTTCTTTATGTGGCGCCATGGGCCCCTTGGACTGACTCCACCAGCCCACTAAGGACTTGTGGCGCCACCCTAGTGCCTTGGGCTCACTCCCGGGTGGGTGGGCCCCTCCCGATGATCTCCTCGAACCCATTCGTCACTCCCGGTACACTGCCGGAATTGCCCGAAACTTTCCGGTGACCAAATGAAACCATCCTATGTATCAATCTTCGTTTCCGGACCATTCCGGAAACCCTCGTTACGTCCGTGATCTCATCCGGGACTCCAAACAACATTCGGTAACCACACATATAACTCAACTATACTAAAACATCATCGAACCTTAAGTGTGCAGACCCTGCGGGATCGAGAACTATGTAGACATGCCCCGAGGCACTCCTCAGTCAATATCCAATAGCGGGACCTGGATGCCCATATTGGATCCTACATATTCTCCGAAGATCTTATCGGCTGAACCTCAGTGTCAAGGATTCATATAATCCCGTATGTCATTCCCTTTGTCCTTCCGTATGTTACTTGCCCGAGATTCGATCGTCGGTATCCGCATACCTATTTCAATCTCGTTACCGTCAAGTCTCTTTACTTGTTCTGTAATACAAGATCACGTGGCTTACACTTAGATACATTGCTTGCAAGGCTTGTGTGTGATGTTGTATTACCGAGTGGGCCCTGAGATACCTCTCCGTCACACGGAGTGACATATCCCAGTCTTGATCCATACTAACTCAACGGACACCTTCGGAGATACCTGTAGAGCACCTTTATAGTCACCTAGTTACGTTGTGACGTTTGATGCACACAAGGTATTCCTCTGGTGCCAGTGAGTTATATGATCTCATGGTCATAGGAACAAATACTTGACACGCAGAAAACAATAGCAATAAAACAACACGATCAATATGCTATGTTCATAGTTTGGGTCTAGTCCATCACATGATTCTCTTAATGATGTGATCGAGTTATCAAGTGAGAACACTTGCATATAGCCAGAAAACCTTGACTATCATTGATCAACTAGCTAGCAACTAGAGGCTTTCTAGGGACATTGTTTTGTCTATGTATCCACACATGTATCTATGTTTTCATTCAATACAATTATAGCATGGATAATAAACGATTATCTTCAAACAGGAAATATAATAATAACTATTTATCATTGCCTCTAGGTCATATTTCCAACAGTCTCCCACTTGCACTAGAGTCAATAATCTAGTCCTCACATCGTCGTGCGATTTACATTGTAATAAATCGAACACACATACAGTTCTGGTGTTGATCATGTTTTTCCCGTGGAAGAGGTTTAGTCAGCGGGTCTGCTACATTCAGATTCGTGTGCACTTTGCAAATATTCACGTCCTCTCATTCGATGTAGTCGCGGATGAGGTTGAAGCGTCGTTTGATGTGTCAGGTCTTCTTGTGAAACCTTGATTCATTTGCTAAGTAAATGGACGAGTGTTGTCACATAACAGAGTTATTGGATTTAGTGCGCTTGGCACAACTCCAAGATCTTGTTGGGGAACATCGCATGGGAAACAAAAAATTTCCTACGCGCACGAAGACCTATCATGGTGATGTCCATCTACGAGAGGAGACTTGTATCTACGTACCCTTGTAGATCGCACAGCGGGAAGCGTTAAGAAACGCGGTTGATGTAGTGGAACGTCCTCACGTCCCTCGATCCGCCCGGCGAACCGTCCCACGAACCGTCACGTGATCCGTCCCACGATCCGCTCCGATCTAGTGCCGAACGGACGGCACCTCCGCGTTCAGCACACGTACAGCTCGACGATAATCTCGGCCTTCTTGATCCAGCAAGCAAGACGGAGAAGTAGATGAGTTCTCCGGCGGCATGATGGTGCTCTGATGGTGGTGAAGGATCTACTCCTGCAGGGCTCCGCCCGAGCTCCGCACAAATACGATCTAGAGGAAAAAACTGTGGTGTTTGTGGTCGGGCTGCCGTGGAAAAAGTTGTCTCAAATCAGCCCTAAAACTCCACTATATATAGGAGGACGGGAGGGGAGGTTGCCTTGAGGGCCAAGTCCCCCTATGGTGCGCCGGCTAGGAGGTGGAGGAGTCCACCTCCAATCCTAGTCCAACTAGGATTGGAAGGTGGAGTCCTTCCCTTCCTTCCCACCTCCCCTTTTTTTCTCTCTCTTTTATTTTCTATACTTGGTTCTTAGGGCCCTTTTGGGCTGTCCCACAAGCCCACTAAAGGCTGGTGCACCACCCCTAGGGCCCATGGGCTTCCCCGGGTGGGCTGGCCCCCTCCTGGTGAACATCCGGAACCTAGTCTTCACTCCCGGTACATTCCCGGTAATGCCCGAAAACCTTCCGGTAATCAAATGAGGTCATACTATATATCAATCTTCATCTCCGAATCATTCCGGAAACCCTCATGACGTCTGTGTTCTCATCCGGGACTCCAAAAAACAATCGGTAACCACACATATAACTCAACTGTACTAAAACATCATCGAACCTTAAGTGTGCAGACCCTGCGGGTTCGAGAACTATGCACACATGCCTCGAGGTACTCCTCTGTTAATATCCAATAGAGGGACCTGGATGCCCATATTGGATCCTACATATTCTCCGAATAAATTATCGGTTGAACTTCAGTGCCAAGGATTCCTATAATCCCGTATGTCATTCCCTTTGTCCTTCGGTATGTTACTTGCCCGAGATTCGATCGTCGGTATCCGCATACCTATTTCAATCTCGTTACCAGCAAGTCTCTTTACTCGTTCCATAATACAAGATCCCGTGACTTACACTTAGTCACATTGCTTTCAAGGCTTGTGTGTGATGTTGTTTTATCGAGTGGGCCCAGAGATACCTCTCCATCACATAGAGTGACAAATCCCAGTCTTGATCCATACTAACTCAACGGACACCTTCGGAGATACATGTAGAGAACCTTTATAGTCACCCAGTTACGTTGCGACGTTTGATACACACAAGGTATTCCTCCGGTGCCAGTGAGTCATATGATCTCATGGTCATAGGAACAAATACTTGACACATAGAAAACTATAGCAATAAAACGACACGATCAATATGCTACGTTCATAGTTTGGGTCTTGTCCATCACATGATTCTCCTAATGATGTGATCCCGTTATCAAGTGACAACACTTGTCTATGGTTAGGAAACCTTAACCATCTTTGATCAACGAGCTAGTCAACTAGAAGCTTACTAGGGACAGTGTTTTGTCTATGTATCCACACATGTATTTGTGTTTCCAATCAATACAATTATACCATGGATAATAAACAATTATCACGAACAAAGAAATATAATAATAACTAACTTATTATTGCCTCTAGGGCATATTTCCAACAGTCTCCCACTTGCACTAGAGTCAATTATCTAGTTCACATCACCATGTGATTTCAACGAATCCAACAACCATATAGTTCTGGGTTCTGATCTCGTCTTGCTCGTGAGAGAGGTTTTAGTCAACGGCTCTGAAACTTTCAGATCCGTGTGTGCTTCACAAATCTTTATGTCATCTAATAGATGATGCTACTACATGGTATTCGGAAACACTCTAAATATCTACTCTACTATACGAATCCGTTTTCTACTCATAGTTATTCGGATTAGTGTCAAAGCTTGCATCAACATAACCCTTTACGACGAACTCTTTAACCACCTCCATAATCGAGAAAAATTCCTTAGTCCACTAGTTACTAAGGATAACTTTGACCGTTGTTCAGTGATTCAATCCTGGAACACTCTATGTACCTCTTAACAGACTTGTGGCAAGGCACACATCAGGTGCGGTACACACCATGGCATACTGTAGAGTCTATGGCTAAGGCATAGGGGATGACCTTCGTCCTTTCTCTCTCTTCTACCGTGGTCGGGCTTTTGAGTCTTACTCATATTCACACCTTACAACACAGCCAAGAACTCCTTATTTGCTGATCTATTTTGAACTCCTTCAAAAACTTTTCCAGGCATGCATTTCATTTGAAAGTTCTATTTAGCATTTTTTTGATCTATCTCCATAGATCTTGATGCTCAATGTTTAAGTAGCTCTATCCAGGTATTCCTTTGAAAAACCCCTTTCAAACAACCTTTATGCTTTACAGAAATTACTTCCGATCAACAATATGTCAACCACATATACTTTATCGTAAATACTATAGTGCTCCCACCCACTTCTTTGGAAATACAAGTTTTCTCATAAACCTTGTACAAACCCAAAAGCTTTGATCATATCATCAAAGCATATATTCCAACTCCGAGATGCTTGCACCAGTCCATAAAAGGATCGCTGGAGCTTGCATACTTGTTAGTATCTTTAGGATCGACAAAACCTTCTGGTTGTATCACATACAATGTTTCCTCAAGGAAAACGTCGAGGAAACAATGTTTTGACATCCTATGTGCAATATTTCATAAATAATGCAGCAACTACTAACATAATTCTAACAGACTTTTAGCATCGCTACGAGTGAGGAAGTATCATCATAGTCAACTATTTGATCTTGTCGGAAACATCTTTGGGACAAGTCAAGCTTTTCTTAATAGTGACTTATCACCATCATCGTATGTCTTTCTTTTAAAGATCCATCTTTACCAATAGTCCTACAACCATCAAGTAGTTATTAGAAAGTCTACACTTTGTTTTCATACATGGATCCTCTCTCGGATTTCATGGCCTCCAGCTATTTGTCGGAATACAGGCCCACCATCGCTTCTCCATAGCTCGTAGGTTCATTGTTGTTTAACAACATGACCTCCAAGACAGGGTTACTGTACCACTCTGCAGTAGTATGCGACCTTGTCGACCTACGAGGTTTGTAGTAACTTGATCCGAAGCTCACTGGTCACCATCATTAGTTTCTACTTCAATTGGTGTAGGCGCCACAGGAACATCTTCCTGCACCCTGCTACACATTGGTTGAAGTGACGGTTCACTAACCTTATCAAGTTCCACCACCCTCCCACTCAATTCTTTCGAGAGAAACCTTTCCTCGAGAAAGGACCCGTTTATAGAAACGAACACTTTGCTTCCGGATCTGAGATAGGAGATGTATCCAACTGTTTTGGATATCCTATGAAGATGCATTTATCCGCTTTGGGTTCGAGCTTATCAGATTGAAACTTTTTCACATAAGCATCGCAGCCCCAAACATTTAAGAAACGATAGCTTAGGTTTCTCCAAACCATAGTCTATATTGTGTCATCTCAATGGAAATACGCGGTGCCCTATTTAAAGTGAATGCGGTTGTCTCTAATGCATAACCCATAAACAATAGTGGTAATTCGATAAGAGATATCATAGTATGTCCCATATCAAAATTGGGCATAGCTATGACGTTCGGACACATTATCACACTATGGTATTCTAGGTGGCATGAATTGCAAAACAATTTTCACATTGTTTTAACTGCGTACCAAAAACTCATAACTCATATTATCATCTCAATGATCATATCGTAGACAGTTTATCCTCTTGTCACGACGATCTTCACTCTGAAATTGCTTTGAACTTTTCAATATTTCAGACTTGTGATTCATCAAGTAAATACTCCTGTATCTACTCAAATCGTCAGTGAAGTAAGAACATAACGATATCCACTGCGTGCCTTAGTACTCATTGGAGTGCAGACATCAAAAATGCATTACTCCCAACAAGTTACTCTCTTCTTTCATGTGGCATGTTTTGCATGTCTCAAGTAATTCAAAATCAAGTGAGTCCAAATGATCCATCTCTATGGAGTTTCTTCATGCATTTATACCAACAGGTATGGTTTTCATGTCTCAAACGTTTCAAAAATGAGTGAGTACAAAGATCCACCGGTATGGAGCTTCTTCATGCATTTGATACCAACATGACTCAAGTGGCAGTGCCACAACTAAGTGGTACTATCATTATTACTATGTATCTTTTGGTACCAATATTATGAACATGTGTAACACTACGATCGAGATTCAATAAACCATTGAGGGTAATTATTCAAGCCAATAGAATAACTATTATTCTCTTTAAATGAATAATCGTATTGCAATAAACATGATCCAATCATGTTCATGCTCAACGCAAACACCAAATAACAATTATTTAGGTTTTACCACCAATCCCGATGATAGAGGGAGCGTGCGATGTTTGATCACATCAACCTTGGAAACACTTCCAACACGTATCGTCACCTCGCCTTTAGCTAGTCTCCGTTTATACCGTAGCTTTCATTTCGAGTTACTAATCACTTAGCAACCGAACCGGTATCCAATACCCTCGTGCTATTAGGAGTACTAGTAAAGTACACATCAATAGTATGTATATCAAATATACTTCTGTCGACTTTTGCCAGCCTTCTTATCTACCAAGTATCTAGGGTAGCTGTGCCTCAGTGACCGTTCCCCTCATAACATAAGCACTTAGTCTCGGGTTTGGGTTTCTTCATTAGAGCAGCAACTGATTTGCCGTTTCAAGAAGTATCTCTTCTAGCCCTTACCGTTCTTGAAACTAGTGGTTTTACTAACCATCAACAATTGATGCTCCTTCTTGATTTCTACTTTCGTAGTGTCAAACATTGCGAATCACTCAAGGATCATCATATCTATCCTTTGTTTGTTTATAGTTCATCACGAAGCTCTAGCAGCTTAGTGGCAGTGACTTTGGAGAACCATCACTATCTCATGTGGAAGATTAACTCCCACTTGATTCAAGCGATTGTTGTACTCAGACAATCTGAGAACATGCTCAACGATTTGAGCTTTTCGCCTTTACTTTGTAGGCAAAGAATCTTGTCGGAGGTCTGATACCTCTCAACAAGGGCATGAGCATGAATCTCAATTTCATCTCCTTGAATATCTCTTATGTTCTATGACGTTTCCAAAACGTCTTTGGCGCCTTGCTTCTAAGCCATTAAGTATTGCGCACTGAACTATCATGTAGTCATCAAAGACGTGTATGTCAGATGTTCGCAACATCCACAGACGACGCCCGAGGTGCAACACACCGAGTGGTGCATTAAGGACATAAGCCTTCTGCGCAGCAATGAGGACAATCCTCAGTTTTACGGACTCGGTCCGCAAGGTTGCTACTATCAACTTTCAACTAAAATTTCTCTAGGAACACATAAAAACAGTAGAGCTATAGTGCAAGCTACATCGTAATTCGCAAAGACCATTAGACTATGTTCATGATAATTAGTTCAATTAATCATATTACTTAAGAACTCCAACTCAAAAAGTACATCTCTCTAGTCATTTGAGTGGTACATGATCCAAATCCACTATCTCAAGTCCTATCATCACGTGAGTCGAGAATAGTTTCAGTGGTAAGCATCTCTATGCTAATCATATCAACTATACGATTCATGCTCGACCTTTCGGTCTCTTGTGTTCCGAGGCCATGTCTGCACATGCTTGGCTCGTCAAGTTTAACCCGAGTGTTCCGCATGTGCAACTGTTTTGCACCCGTTGTATGTGAACGTTGAGTCTATCACACCCGATCATCACGTGGTGTCTCGAAACGATGAACTGTAGCAACGGTGCACAGTCGGGGAGAACACAATTTCGTCTTGCAATTTTAGTGAGAGATCACCTCATAATGCTACCGTTGTTCTAAGCAAAATAAGGTGCATAAAAGGATTAACATCACATGCAATTCATAAGTGACATGATATGGCCATCATCATGTGCTTCTTGATCTCCATCACCAAAGCACCGGCACGATCTTCTTGTCACCGGCGCCACACCATGATCTCCATCATCATGATCTCCATCAAGGTGTCGCCATCGGGGTTGTCGTGCTACTCATGCTATTACTATTAAAGCTACGTCCTAGCAATTTAGTAAACGCATCTGCAAGCACAAATGTTAGTTTAAAGACAACCCTATGGCTCTTGCCGGTTCTCATACCATCGATGTGCAAGTCGATATAAACTATTATAACATGATCACCTCATACATCCAATATATCACATCACGTCATTGGTCATACCATATCACAAGCATACCCTACAAAAACAAGTTAGTTGTCCTCTAATTGTTGTTGTATGTTTTACGTGGCTGCTATGGGTATCTAGTAAATCGCATCTTACTTACGCAAAAACCACAACAGAGATGTGCAAATTGCTATTTAACCTCTCCAAGGACCGCCTCGGTCAAAACCAATTCAACTAAAGTTGAAGAAACCGACACCTGCCAGTCATCTTTATGCAACGAGGTTGCATGTCAATCGATGAAACCAGTCTTTCGTAAGCGTACGAATAATGTCGGTCTGGGCCGCTTCAATACAACAATACCAGTGAATCGAGAAAAGACCAAGGAGGGCAGCAAGTCGAACATCACCGTCCACAAAACCCTTTGTGTTCTACTCGAGATAACATATACGCATGAACCTAGCTCATGATGCCACTGTTGGGGAACGTCGCATGGGAAACAAAAAATTTCCTACGCGCACGAAGACCTATCATGGTGATGTCCATCTACGAGAGGAGACTTGGATCTATGTACCCTTGTAGATCTCACAGCGGGAAGCGTTAAGAAATGCGGTTGATGTAGTGGAACATCCTCACGTCCCTCGACTCGCCCCGTGAACCATCCCATGAACCGTCCCGCGATCCGTCCGATGATCCGCTCCAATCTAGTGTCGAACGGACGGCACCTCTGCGTTCACCACACGATGATCTCGGCTTTCTTGATCCAGCAAGCAAGACGGAGAAGTAGATGTGTTATCCGGTAGTGTGACGGCGCTCCGGTGGTGGTGAAGGATCTACTCCTGCAGGGCTCCACCCGAGCTCTGAAGAAATACGATCTAGAGGAAAAACCGTGGTGTTTGTGGTAGGGGTGCCGTGCCTAAAGTTGTCTCAAATCAGCCCTAAAAGTCCACTATATATAGGAGGAGGGGAGGGGAGGTTGCCTTGAGGGCCAAGGCCCCCTATGGTGCGCCAGCTAGGAGGTGGAGGAGTCCACCTCCAATCTTAGTCCAACTAGGATTGGAAGGTGGAGTCCTTCCCTTCCTTCCCACCTCCCCTTTTTTTTCTTTCTATTTGATTTTCTATCCTTGGCACATAGGGCCCTTTTGGGCTGTCCCACCAGCATACTAAGGGCTGGTGCGCCACCCCTAGGGCCTATGGGCTTTCCCGGGTGGGTTGGACCCCTCCCGGTGAACATCCGGAACCCATTCGTCACTCCTGGTACATTCCCGGTAATGCCCGAAAACCTTCCGGTAATCAAATGAGGTCATCCTATATATCAATCTTCATCTCCGGATCATTCCGGAAACCCTCGTGGCGTCTGTGATCTCATCCGGGACTCCGAACAACATTCGGTAACCACACATACAACTCAACTATACTAAAACATCGCCGAACCTTAAGTGTGCAGACCCTGCAGGTTCGAGAACTTTGCATACATGCCCCGAGGTACTCCTCGGTCAATATCCAATAGCAGGACCTGGATGCCCATATTGGATCCTACATATTCTACGAATAACTTATCGGTTGAACCTCAGTGCCAAGGATTCATATAATGCCGTATATCATTCGCTTTGTCCTTCGGTATGTTACTTGCCCGAGATTCGATCGTCGGTATCCGCATACCTATTTCAATCTCGTTACCAGCAAGTCTCTTTACTCGTTCCGTAATACAAGATCCCGTGACTCACACTTAGTCACATTGCTTGCAAGGCTTGTGTGTGATAATGTATTACCGAGTGGGCCCCGAGATACCTCTCCGTCACACGGAGTGACAAATCCCACTCTTGATACATACTAACTCAATGGCCACCTTCGGAGATACCTGTAGAGCACCTTTATAGTCACCCAGTTACGTTGTGACGTTTGATACACACAAGGCATTCCTCCGGTGCCAGTGAGTTATATGATCTCATGGTCATAGGAACAAATACTTGTCACGTAGAAAACTATAGCAATAAAACGACACGATCAATATGCTACGTTCATAGTTTGGGTCTTGTCCATCACATGATTCTCCTAATGATGTGAACCTGTTATCAAGTGACAACACTTGTCTATGGTTAGGAAACCTTGACCATCTTTGATCAATGAGCTAGTCAACTAGAGGCTTACTAGGGACAGTGTTTTGTCTATGTATCCACACATGTATTTGTGTTTCCAATCAATACAATTATAGCATGGATAATAAACGATTATCATGAACAAAGGAATGTAATAATAACTAATTTATTATTGCCTCTAGGGCATATTTCCAACAGATCTGTCATCAACTGCTTCATCCAAACATCCTCCTTTGCTGCCTCCGAGGTAGTCATGTACTCCGCTTCACATGTAGATTCTGCTACGACGCTCTGCTTGGAACTGCACCAGCTTACTGCACCCCCATTAAGAATAAATACATATCTGGTTTACAACTTAGAGTCATCCGGATCGGTGGCAAAACTTGCATCGACGTAACTTTTTATGACGAGCTCTTTGTCACTGATACGTCTCCAACGTATCTATAATTTTTGATGGTCCATGCTATTATCGTGTTATCTTTGGATGTTTTATATGCATGAATATGCTATTTTATATCTTTTTTGGGACTAACCTATTAACTCAGTGCCAAGTGCCAGTTTCTGTTTTTTCCGTGGTTTTGACCTTTTTTAGAGAAGAATATTAAACGGAGTCCAAACGGAATAAAACCTGTGGAATGATTGTTTCCATAACAGAAGATACGCAGGAGACTCGAGAACCAAGGCAGGGGCCTCGGGGGAGGTCACAAGCCCCCTAGCCGCAGCCTGGGGGCACTCCTGGCAGGCTTGTGGGCCCCCCGTGGCTCCTTTGCCCTACCTCTTTCGCCTATAAATTCTCTAAAAATCCAAAACCACTAGAGAGAGCCCCGAAAATATTTTTCTGCCGCCGCAAGCTTTTGTCTTCGCAAGATCCCATCTGGGGACCGTTCTGGTGCCCTGCCGGAAGGGGATTCGAACACAAAGGACTTCTTCATCAACACCACTGCCTCTCCGATCATGCCTGAGTAGTTCACCACAGACCTTCGGGTCCATAACTAGTAGCTAGATGGCTTCTTCTCTCTCTTGGATCTTCAATACAAAGTTTTCCATAATCTTCATGGAGATCTATCCGATGTAACTTTCTTTTGCGGTGTGTTTGTCGAGATCTGATGAATTGTGGAGTTATGATCAGATGTTCTATGAATATTATTTGAGTCTCCTCTGATCTTTTATATGCATGATTTCGTATCCTTGTAATTCTCTTCGAGTTGTGGGTTTCGTTTGGCCAACTTGATATATAATTCTTGCAATGGGAGAAGTGCTTGGTTTTGGGTTCATACCGTGCAGTGTCCTCACCTAATGAAAGAAGGGGTAGCGAGGCACGCATCATGTTTTTGCCATCAAGGGTAAAAAGATGGGGTTTATATCATATTGCATGACTTTATCCCTCTACATCATGCCATCCTGCTTAAAGCGTTACTCTATTTGTTATGAACTCAATACACTAGATGCATGCTGGATAGTGGTCAATGTGCGGAGTAATAGTAGTAGATGCAGAAAGTATCGGTCTACTTGTCTCGGACGTGATGCCTATATGTATGATCATTGCCTTAGATATCATCATGACTTTGCGCGATTCTATCAATTGCTCGACAGTAATTCGTTCACCCACCATAACACTTGCTATCATGAGAGAAGCCTCTAGTGAACACTATTGCCTCCGGGTCTACTTCACATCATATTTTGAGATCTACACTTTTACTTTGTTGCACTTTCCACCTTCAAATCTCACCTTGCAAATAATCGTGAAGGCATTGACAATCCCTTTATAGCGTTGGGTGCAAGTTTGTTTGTTTTTGTGCAGGTACATTGGTGCCTCATCTTGATAGTCCTATTGGATTGATACCTTCGTTCTCAAACTGAGGGAAATACTTATCACTACTGTGTTGTTGAGGCATAGTTTATGCCTAAGTAATTTTGGTGATTGATGACAGTACCGTACAGGACTAATCGTGTGTGTCAAGGTTTCAGGTAACACTCGTCAACGGCACAAGACAACTCGTCTCCTCCCTTATGGAACGAAAACACGGCGCTCTCTACGATTATCTTTATTTGAGTCATAGGAAAGCCGTACTATTAAGAGGGGATCCGTAGTGGAAAGGTTTGGGTGGAATCTATCTTTACACACGCACACGTCACAATTCTCCCCTTCCTTGTTTGGAGCAGCCCTCGCCTATTTCGTCTTGAGCATCTTTGCAAAATGGTCCCCAGCGGTAGTACCGCTGGTGTCAGCGGTAGTACCGCTGGACTGCCAGCGGTAGTACCGCTGCAGCCAGCGGTAGTACCGCTGTCCGGCGGTAGTACCGCCGCTTGACAGCGGTAGTACCGCCCCCTGGTCAGCGGTAGTACCACTCCAGGTGCCCTGTTCCACCTACCTAGCGGTAGTTCGTGGACGGACCCTTTTGCGAAGACTTTCCCGGCGGTAGTAGTGCTTATGCACTACCAAGGGGCCAGTGGTAGTACCGCTGGTGCCAGCGGTAGTACCGCTGGAAGCCCCAGCGGTAGTACCGCTGCGTCCAGCGGTAGTACCGCCACGCAGCGGTAGTACTGCCAGGCAGCGGTAGTACCGCTCTTTCCCAGCGGTAGTACCGCTGGATCTCGGGCAGAGAGTGGGAAAACGGTCTGATTTTCCCCCCACTATATAAAGGGTTCTTCTAGCTGAGGAACCCTATCTCTTAACTCTCTAAGCTCCATTGTTGCTCCACAAGCTTAAAAGTGCCCGATCTCTCTCCCTAGCCAATCAAACTTGTTGATTCTTTAGGGATTGGTTGAGAAGGCCTAGATCCACACTTCCACCAAGAGAAAAGTTGATTCCCCCACCTATCCCTTGCGGATCTTGTTACTCTTGGGTGTTTGAGCATCCTAGACGGTTGAGGTCACCTCGAAGCCATATTCCATTGTGGTGAAGCTTCGTGGTCTTGTTGGGAGCCTCCAAGCTTTGTGTGGAGTTGCCCCAACCTTGTTTGTAAAGGTTCGGTCGCCGCCTTCAAGGGCACCTATAGTGGAATCACGGTACCTTGCATCGTGCGAGGGCGTGAGGAGAATACGGTGGCCTTAGTGGCTTTTTGGGGAGCATTGTGCCTCCACACCGCTCCAACGGAGACGTACTTCCTGTCAAAGGGAAGGAACTTCGGTAACACATCCTCGCCTCCATCGGTTCCACTTGTGGTTATCTCTACCCTTTACTTTGTATTTGCTTTTACTTGTGACTATATCTTACTTGCCTTAATAGGTCTTGTTAGTAGCATCTATAGGGGTCACCTCTTTGTCATATTATTTGTGAACCCGTATAGTGTTTACCTTAACTTGTTAAGATTAATTAAAAAGTGGTCGTTGTCTAGTCACCCCCCCCTCTAGCCAACCATATCGATCCTTTCAATTGGTATCAGAGCCACCTCTCTTTATTAAGGGTTTAACCACCCGAAGAGTATGGAAGGCGGAGAGGAAGTTAACCGTGGGCAACCCGAGGACATGGACTTGACTTCGGTCACAAGGGACGACTTGAATACGGCTATGGCCGCCCTCAAGACGTCCTTGACGAGCGAAGTCAAGACCATGCTTAAGGAATTAATTGATGGTCTTAAAAGTTCACCCGAACCGGCTTTAGTGGTTAAACCCACCATTTCCGATTCGGAGGCCAACTCCTCTAAGGAAGCGGCTAAAGGTATGCAACCTGCTTCACCTCACGAAAAGGATGGAACGGGAACACATGCTTCGGTTCCACCTCCCATGACATATGGAGGACCCGTACTCGCACCTCGTCTTAATCCTGTTGGTCCTCCTCCTAAACTTGTAAAAGGTGACTTTGCTAACTGGATATTTTCTATTAAGTCTCATTTGAATCACAGCTCAACAAACTTGTGGAGAATTATCGAGCAAGGATATTATCCCCATGACCCAAGCAACCTCACTCCAAGAGAAGATGCAGACAATCAATATAATCACTCTGCGCTGTTTATTCTCCAGTCTGCTGTGCCACCTGAAGATCTTCCCCACTTACGTCCCTTCACATTGGCCAAGGATTGTTGGGAGCATATTTTGGTGTTGTACAAGGGAAGCTCAAGTATTCAACGATCCAACTATGAAGTGATACTTGATCAGGCCGATGAGTTTGTGATGAAGGAAGAAGAGGACCCTCGTGATCTCTATCGAAGGGTGACGGCTATTGCTGTGGCACTAAAGGACCATGGGAGTAAGGATGTGGATGACACTTGGGTCAAGCGCAAGTTTCTCAAAGCCATCATGCCTTTCAATAAAGCCATGTCATCTGTCATTCGTCAGCGGCCAGACTTCCACTCCTTGTCTTCCAGTGAAGTGTTGGATGAGTTCATTGCAATGTCAATCATGAACGAAACAGCCGACAATGCACTTGCTCGTGTCCGATCAAAAACCACTTCACCCAAACTTGCGTTGAAAGCAAGAGCAATGCTTGAAGAGTATCCTTCCGATGATGATGGTGATGATGATACAGTGGCAACGGAAACTGTTGCTATAGCCACTACCCCTTCCCAGAAGGTGTCTCTCTTCAACGCCCCCAACGAGAACCACATCACCAAGTGCCTCATGGCAAAAGGTACCAATCAGGTAACTCCTATCATTAAGACCAACATTGCTTCTGCTCCTTCATTGTTAAATTGTGTAGAAGATAGTGATGTTGGAGAACTTAATGAGCATGATCTTGATAAGTTTTTATGCACTATTAAGGGAGAAACCAAGAAGCATTTTGTTGCCCTCTTGGAACAACTAGGTGAGGCCACTCACCTCGTTGAGTCTCATGAGGAGACCATCTCCGAGCTTCATGGACATAGCCGTGACTATGCCGATGAAATTGCCGAATTATCTAGTACTCTAGAAGAAGAGCGCACTCTTCGTTTGGCTCTTGAGGAGTCATATAACGATGACTGCACTAAAATGCAAAAGAAACTAGATCATGATGTTGTTCTTACTCGCATGCTTAAATCTGAAAAGTATGCTCTTGAGGTTGGCCGTGACAGACTCAAAGAAGAGCTTGACATACTTGACAAGGCCCACAAAGCCTTGAAAGGTGCTCATTTCGCTCTGAAAGAGTCCCATGATCAACTCCAAGCAAAGCTTACCAAGGAGATCTCTACTTGTCCTCCCTTTGTGTTAATTGATAATACTTGTGCAACTAACCCCTGTTGTGAGCATGTTCATCTTGTGGAGGAAAATGCCAAGTTATAGGAGAAACTTGAGAAGGGCCTTGTGTCATGCAGACAAGGTGAGAAAAGTCTGAACGATCTCTTGAGCACTCAAAAGGGTGTTGTAGGAAAGGAAGGACTTGGACTTACCTCCAAGTCAAAAGGTAAAAGGAAGAACAAGAACAAACGATCTCTCACCCTCATGGACATCTTTGTCAAGGAGGGTGAGGGGACTCAGAAGGTGAACAGGAACAAGGTGGACTATGGGAACCTCAAGAAGGGCAAAGCCGCTCCTACTAACACAGCCGGCAAACTCAATTCCTCTTATGTGTTATGTTGTGCTAGTGATGGGCATGTTTATGCCAGATTTATTGGTTCCTACGATGAAGATATTGAATGGGCTATCTGGGTTCCTAAGACCCTTGTCTCTAACATGAAAGGACCCATTAAAAAATGGGTACCTAAAACCAAGCCTTGATCTATTGCAGGAGTTTGCTTCCGGTGGGGTGTCATGGTTGCTCGATAGTGGAGCAACAAATCATATGACCGGAAGCAAGGACTTAGTGGTGGATGTGCATCCTTCTCCATCTATGCCCACCCATGTCCAATTCGCTGATGCATCCTCGTCAAAGGTATTGGGATTTGGTAAGGTGGTCGTCTCTCAAGATTTGTCTATTGAGAAGGTCATGCTTGTTGAGTCTCTTGCCTACAATTTACTTTCCGTTCGTCAACTTGCAATCATGGGTTTTTCCACATTCTTTAATATTGACACTGTGGTCCTCCTAAGGAGCAAGACTCTTAAAGTAGCCTATGTTGCACATGTCGAAAATGGTCTCTATGTGGTAAACTTTTCAAAGCGACCCACTAAGACTGCAACATGTTTAATGGCTAAAGTTGACGTGGGCTGGCTTTGGCATCGCCGTTTAGCTCATGTTAATATGAGATCTTTGCAAAGACTTCTGACAGGGGACCATGTTCGTGGACTAACAAATGTGAGCTTTGCTAAAGATCGTGTTTGCAGTGCTTGCATTGAAGGAAAGATTCATGAAACTGCTCATCGTCCAATAACTCTTATCTACACTAAGAGGCCATTGGAACTTCTTCACATGGATCTGTTTGGTCCTCCAACATTTGATAGTCTTGGAGGCAGAAAGTATTTCTTAGTCATTGTTGACGATTACTCAAGATATACCTGGGTATATTTCTTCAAAAGGAAGAGTGAAACTCAACAAACGGTCATCAACTTTGCCAATGAAGCGCAACGTCAACATGAAGCAAAGATCTTGATGATTAGGAGTGACAACGGCACCGAGTTCAAGAACTACACCCTAGATGAGTTTCTAGGTGATGAGGGAATAAAGCACCAATATTCTGCACCATATACCCCTGAGCAAAACGGCGTGGCAGAAAGGAAGAACCAGACCTTGATAGACGCTGCAAGAACAATGATGGCAGAATTCAAATCTCCATACAACTTCTGGGCAGAGGCCATCAACACAGCATGTCATGCGTCCAATCGGCTCTACATCCGCAAAGGCTTGAACAAGACTCCGTATGAGATTCTAACTGGAAACAAACCCAATCTCAAGTACTTCCGGGTATTCGGTTGTAAGTGTTTCATTCTTAAAAAGGGAGCTCGGTTAGCTAAATTTGATTCTAGAGCACATGAGGGTATCTTTGTTGGTTATACTACAAACTATCATGCTTACCGTGTCCTCAACAAGTCCATCGGACTAATTGAGGAGACGTGTAACGTGGAGTTTGACGAAAATAATGGCTCCCAAGTGGAGCAAAGTGGTCTTTGTGATATAGGTGATGAAATTCCTCCCGAAGCCATAAGAAGAATGGGGATTGGTCAAATACTCCCCATTGAGGAACCCCTTGTGGCCGAAGGAGAAGGACAATGCTCTACTCAAGTGGAGCCATCACCCCCACAAGCCCCACACGCTTCCGATGAACAAAGAGAAGACTCTCAACAAGTTGATCAAGCTCTCGGTCAAGATCAATTGCCTAACAATGGTGATATGCCCACTCAAGCACTACCCCAAGACCTTGAACCAACACGAGATCAAGATCAAGAGCAACCACTAATACAAGACCAAACCAGTGAACTTGCTCAAGTCGAAGGACAAGATGATCAGGAGACTGCCTCACAATTCCCGTCTAGAGCTCCAACAACCGGCTCAAGACGCAAGAGCAAACAAGCGAAACAAGGCGACGCACCTCCATTATCTAATGAAGAACTCTTGGAGCGTCGAGCAGCCAAGAATGCGAACAAGCTGAGAGTCAAATCACACCTTATGAAGAATGTTCTTGGCAGTTTAAAAAGGGGAGTATCTACTCGTCAACAGCTTTGGAATTATTGTGAGCATCACGCGTTTGTCTCGTATTGTGAACCTCAACAGGTACAGGAAGCGCTCGATGATGAGGATTGGCTTATGGCCATGCACGAAGAACTTAACAACTTCGAGCGCAACCAAGTATGGGACTTAGTGCCTCGACCAACGAAGGAACATAATGTCATTGGGACCAAATGGATATTTAAGAACAAGCATGATGCGAATGGAATTGTGATTCGAAACAAGGCAAGATTGGTGGCTCAAGGCTACTCCCAAGTCGAGGGTATCGACCACGGTGAAACCTTTGCTCCTGTTGCTCGTCTAGAATCTATCCGCATGTTACTTGCATTTGCTTCTCATCATAACTTCAAATTACAGCAAATGGATGTGAAAAGTGCATTTCTTAATGGTCCCTTGAATGAGTTAGTATATGTCAAACAACCCCCGGGATTTGAACATCCCAAGCTCCCCAATCATGTGTACAAACTCAATAAGGCACTCTATGGCCTTAAACAAGCCCCACGCGCGTGGTATGAGTACCTTACTGAGTTGTTACAAGATCGTGGGTTTGAAATTGGGAAGATTGATCCCACTCTTTTTACTAAGAGGGTTAGAGGGGATTTGTTCATATGCCAACTATATGTTGATGATATTATCTTTGGCTCTCCTAACATTTCATTCAATGAAGAATTTGCTGCACTAATGACTGAGAAGTTTGAGATGTCCATGATGGGAGAGTTGAAGTTTTTCCTCGGGTTCGAGATTAAACAAGGTCTAGAAGGGAAATTCATCAAACAAGCCAAATACACTCAAGACATGCTCAAGCGGTTCGAGCTCGAAGATGTCAAACCGGTCAAGTTTCCCATGCCAACCAGATGCAAGCTAGACAGTGATCCCAATGGTAAAGCTGTGGATCAAAAGGTATACCGCTCCATGATTGGATCCCTCCTTTACCTCTGTGCATCGAGACCGGATATTATGTTGAGTGTAGGGATATGTGCACGGTTTCAATCCGCACCAAAAGAAAGTCATTACATGGCTGTCAAACGAATCTTTCGATATTTGGCTCATACCCCAAACTTTGGCCTCTGGTATCCCAAAGGAGAAAACTTCAAGCTAGTTGGCTATTCTGACTCAAATTGGGCTGGAGATTGTGTGGAGAGGAAGTCAACATCTGGAGGATGCCAATTCCTTGGTCGCTCTTTGGTAAGCTGGTCTTCAAAGAAGCAGAACTGCGTCTCCTTATCATCCACCGAGGCTGAGTATGTCGCGGCTGCAAGTTGTTGTGCTCAATTGCTATGGATGAGGCAAACTCTAAAGGATTATGGTGTCACTTGTGACAAAGTGCCTCTTCTATGTGACAATCAAAGCGCCATCAAGATTTCCCTCAACCCAGTGCAACATAGCAAAACCAAACATATTGATATTCGTCATCACTTCATCCGTGAACATATCAAGCTAGGTGATATTGAGGTTCACTTCATCCACACTGAAGAGCAACTTGCAGATATTTTCACCAAGCCACTAGATGAAGCAAGGTTCCGGGAGTTAAGGCATGAGCTAAATATCATTGATTCAAGTAATGTGGATTGAAACTAGGCATATTGCACCTCACTTCACATTTCATCTTGGTCTAGATGTAGGCATGGACATAGGGGGAGTGTTGTTCTCTCAATGAACTCTCCCTCCCCCCATTATGCGTAAATCAATCTAGTCTTTCACTTTAGCCATTGTCAAATGGTACTTGTGCTTCAAACACGAGCATTGGTCATGAACCCAAGGATAATTCTTCGCGGTGTCATACCATTGTCTCAAACATAGGTGGCCACGGCCACCGCCCCTCCATCCTCTCTTGCGTATGAAGGAGAGGATATACAATGAAAAGTCAGTACATTTTCTTGAAAATCATTTTTTTTCTCACTTGTCATATGCCCAAGTTTCCCGTTTTCCTAGCCGTGTTGAAACATGTACAGCGGTACTACCGCCAGGGTAGCGGTACTACCGCCAGGACCCCAGCGGTACTACCGCCAGGGGTAGCGGCACTACCGCCAGGATTCAAAATCTACCACGGCCGGCTAGAAAATTTCTAGGGTTTCAAGGGGGAGCGGTACTACCGCCAGGACCCCAACGGTACTACCGCTGCACCCCAGCGGTACTACCGCTGCACCCCAGCGGTACTACCGCTGTCCGTACCCCTTGGGCTATATAAAGGGAGGGGGAGCCCGATTTTCCCATCTGTTTCTTCTTCCTCGCGGCTCCTCCCTCCCCTAGACCGAAAACCCCCCGATTGGATCTCACTTCGTGGAGCTCCTTCTCCCCGTTGGTGTGGAAGGGCTGCTTCACTTCTTCCTTCTCCTCCAAAGCCATGAATCCCGGTAACAAAAGCTCCTCCCTTCTTCTATTTGGTTGTTCTTCGTGTTCTAGGGTTAGGAGCATTGGGGATTGGATTCATCTTGTTGATCCTATGGCTAGTTATTGGATACCATGAAGGAAATATTTGAGGGGAGTATAGGTCCAATGGTTTGTTGTTATGATTGCTGCCATGGTTTAGGATTTCATCGTCTTAGATCGAATACTTGAACTTTTGGATTAGATCTAAAACGTGCTCTCTCTTGCCTAGGCATGTTTGTACCTCGTGTTACTATGTGTTTCTCATGACAGTAGGGCTGGGGTGTACGTGTTAGTGTTCATATTCAGTCCATGCCATCGAAAACGAGTTCTATATGTGTAGATCTGAAAGTCAAACCCCCAGCGGTACTACCGCCGGGGTGTAGCGGTACTACCGCTAGGACCCCAGCGGTACTACCGCCAGGGGTAGCGGTACTACCGCTAGGACCCCAGCGGTACTACCGCCAGGGGTAGTGGTACTACCGCTATGACTCCCAGCGGTACTACCGCCAGGACTGGCGGTACTACCGCCAGGCCCCAGCGGTACTACCGCCAGGGGTGGCGGTACTACCGCCAGAGCATTCACGTGTATTTTCTGCTTGTTTTTGCTTAGCAATCCGTGTTTACTTGTTTCGCGTTTTCAAGATTCATTGCCTTGACTCTTCTTGTCGCCTCTTTCTTGCTTTGTGGTCTGTGTCACAGGTGGCTCTGCTCGCCGTTCGAACCCCCCACGGGAAACGCAATCCAAACAGTTTCGCAACCCAGAGGCGCCCGAGGGGTCTGCCACGTCTGGCCTGCCTCCCAAGAAGAAGTCCTTCAAGAAGGTCGCTCATAAGAGGGTGAATATCCGTACAATGTCCCCCAAGGACTTTCTGCGATTTCGCACCAAGAACCACTATCTCCAGGAGAGGGAGGAGATTGATGGTGTTGACCATGTCTGGGTAAAGGACCATTGCAGGATCTATCGAGATGTTATTGCCAACTTCAAGAAGAACTTTGTCTCTGTCCAGTGGATTGATCTGGCACATCTTCAGCGGAACATGGAGTACTTTGGTGATGCCCTCGCTCTGATTGACAAGCTGGGCATCAAAAACATCATCTCCTTCAAGATGGATTTTGATCCCACGGCTGTTGCTCAGTTTTATGTCACAGTTCATTTCTCCCATGATGAGCAGCGCTCCATGATATGGATGACTGGCTCAAAGAAGATGACCGGTTCTTGGGCAGAGTTCATGCAGTTCCTTCACATTGACTTTCAGGGTGCTGACACTCCTCTTGGGCTGCGTCCTCACGCTCCAGCCCCCACTGATAGGGCCCTCGCAAAGGACAGACTGCAGTCACTGTATCTGAGGAAGGGGGTGCTTCCCAAGCACCGGGATATCATGCATCGCATCTTTCGCAACACCCTCTTCCCTCAGAGTGGTAACTTCGATGAGGTCCATGGCCACTTGGCTGAGATGTTGTTACTGTGTGAGGAAGCTATGTCTCAGGAGTCTGCTCCCCTGGATATTGTAGATGTGATGTTCACAGAGCTCTGGAACTGCATCATCAACCGTAAGGTTCCTATCTATGGGCCTTACCTGTTCGCATACATCAGCCATAAGTGGCAACAGGCGTTTCCGGATGAGGTGCTCTACGCACAGTCTAATTACATTGTGCATGACCCAATCAAGCTGCGCGTCAAGGACAAGTGGGCCAACCCATCTTCATCTTCTCAGCACATGGACACTGATACAGAGACCGCTGCTGGCAGAGGACCTGCCTCTCGACCCCGCTCGTCTGCCATGCCATCTTGGGCTATCAAACTGCAGGACAAGATGAAGACACTTTTCTGTATGCAGGCCAAGGGACAGTACCAGACACATGTGGCTCAGAAGCAGAGCCGCCAGAGGCATAAGCGTGTTCTCAGGACCTTGGATGTGGACATCTCCAGTGGCTCCGAGGACGACATCACTCCGGAGGCCACTTGGATGCAGGCTCAGGGGTACCAGTGGTCTGGCGATGAGGCAGAAGAGGAGGAGCAGACCGACCAGGAGGGGACAGACGAGTCTGGTGATCCTGAAGACGAGGAGTAGTTACCTGTGGCATTAGGTGTGCCCCTTTTTGGTGTCTTGTGCCAAAGGGGGAGAGAGTCTAGGATTTGCTTTCACTTCGATCTTTGCCTTGCTTTGCTTTATCTCGTATGGTTTGCTTTGAACTTGGTTTGATTCGTTTGCTATCTTGTGTGAGACATGATCTTTCTTATGTGAGATCAGATTTATTTCCATCATATGATGTGAGTCATATGTCATATATCTCTATCTTTTTATTCTCATATTATTATCTGTGCAAATCCGGTATTGTAATCAATCCACCAAAAAGGGGGAGATTGTTGAGGCATAGTTTATGCCTAAGTAATTTTGGTGATTGATGACAGTACCGTACAGGACTAATCGTGTGTGTCAAGGTTTCAGGTAACACTCGTCAACGGCACAAGACAACTCGTCTCCTCCCTTATGGAACGGAAACATGGCGCTCTCTACGATTCTCTTTATTTGAGTCACAGGAAAGCCGTACTATTAAGAGGGGATCCGTAGTGGAAAGGTTTGGGTGGAATCTATCTTTACACACGCACACGTCACAATTCTCCCCTTCCTTGTTTGGAGCAGCCCTCGCCTATTTCGTCTTGAGCATCTTTGCAAAATGGTCCCCAGCGGTAGTACCGCTCGTGCCAGCGGTAGTACCGCTGGACTGCCAGCGGTAGTACCGCTGTCCGGCGGTAGTACCGCCGCTTGACAGCAGTAGTACCACTAGCCAGCGGTAGTACCGCCCCCTGGTCAGCGGTAGTACCGCTCGAGGTGCCCTGTTCCACCTACCTAGCGGTAGTTCGTGGACGGACCCTTTTGCGAAGACTTTCCCGGCGGTAGTAGTGCTTATGCACTACCAAGGGGCCAGCGGTAGTACCGCTGGTGCCAGCGGTAGTACCCCTGGAAGCCCCAGCGGTAGTACCGCTAGGCAGCGGTAGTACCGCTCTTTCCCAGCGGTAGTACCGCTGGATCTCGGGCAGAGAGTGGGAAAACGGTCTGATTTTTTCCCCCACTATATAAAGGGTTCTTCTAGCTGAGGAACCCTATCTCTTACCTCTCTAAGCTCCATTGTTGCTCCACAAGCTTAAAAGTGCCCGATCTCTCTCCCTAGCCAATCAAACTTGTTGATTCTTTAGGGATTGGTTGAGAAGGCCTAGATCCACACTTCCACCAAGAGAAAAGTTGATTCCCCCACCTATCCCTTGCGCATCTTGTTACTCTTGGGTGTTTGAGCATCCTAGACGGTTGAGGTCACCTCGAAGCCATATTCCATTGTGGTGAAGCTTCGTGGTCTTGTTGGGAGCCTCCAAGCTTTGTGTGGAGTTGCCCCAACCTTGTTTGTAAAGGTTCGGTCGCCGCCTTCAAGGGCACCTATAGTGGAATCACGGTACCTTGCATCGTGCGAGGGCGTTAGGAGAATACGGTGGCCTTAGTGGCTTTTTGGGGAGCATTGTGCCTCCACACCGCTCCAACGAAGATGTACTTCCTGTCGAAGGGAAGGAACTTCGGTAACACATCCTCGCCTCCATCGGTTCCACTTGTGGTTATCTCTACCCTTTACTTTGTATTTGCTTTTACTTGTGACTATATCTTACTTGCCTTAATAGGTCTTGTTAGTAGCATCTATAGGGGTCACCTCTTTGTCATATTATTTGTGAACCCGTATAGTGTTTACCTTAACTTGTTAAGATTAATTAAAAAGTGGTCGTTGTCTATTCACCCCCCCCTCTAGCCAACCATATCGATCCTTTCATGTGTTGCATCACCCTTTCCTCTTCAAGGGAAAAACCAACGCAAGCTCAAGAGGTAGCAGTCACCTCCATAAACAAGAAACATTTCCTTAGTCCTTTTCAGGTACTTCAGAATATACTTGACCGTCGTCCAGTGATCCACTCCTGGATTACTCTAAAACCTGCCTGCCATACTTATGGCCAAGCTGACGTCCCGTCTAGTGCACAACATTGCATACATGATAGAACCTACGACTGAAGCGTAGGGGACGGAACTCATTTGTTCTCTATCTTCCGCAGTTGCTGGGCACTGAGTCTTACTCAATTTTATACCTTGTAATACTGGCAAGAACCCTTTCTTGGACTGATCCATTTTGAACTTCTTCAAAACTTTATCAAGGTATGTGCTTTGTGAAAGTCCTATCACGCGTCTCGATCTATCCCTCTTAATGTCTAGAATGTAAGCAACTTCTCCTAGGTCCTTCATAGAGAAACTTTTATTCAAGTAATCCTTTATGCTGTCCAAAAGCTCTACGTTGTTTCCAATCAGCAATATGTCATCCACATATAATATTAGAAACGCCAGAGAGCTCCCACTCACTTTCTTGTAAATACAAGATTCTCCAACCACTTGTATAAACCCAAATGCTTTGATCACCTCATGAAAGCGCTTATTCCAACTCCGAGATGCTTGCACCAGTCCATAAATGGATCGCTGGAGATTGCACACTTTGTTAGAATTCTTTGGATCGACAAAACTTTCGGGTTGCATCATATACAACTCTTCCTTAAGGAAATCGTTAAGGAACACCGTTTTGACATCCATCTGCCAGATTTTGTAATCGAAAAATTCAGCTATTGCTAACATGATTGGGACGGAGTTTAAGCATCGCTACCGGTGAGAACGTCTCATCGTAGTCAACTCCTTGAACTTGTGAAAAACCCTTTGTCACAAGTCGAGCTTTATAAACGGTCACATTATCGTCTGCGTCTGTCTTCTTCTTAAAGATCCATTTGTTCTGAATAGCCTTGCGGCCTTCAGGTAGTACTTACAAAGTCCACACTTTGTTCTCGTACATGGATCCTATCTCAGAGTTCATGGCTTCCAGCTATTTGTTGGAATCCGGGCCCACAATTGCTTCTTCATAATTCGCAGGTTCATTGTTGTCTAACAACATAATTGATAAGACAGGATTACTGTACCACTCAGGAGCAGTACGCGATCTTGTCGACCTGCGAGGTCCGATAGGAACTTGATCCAAAGTTTCATGATCATCATCGTCAACTTCCTCGTCAACTGGTGTCGCAACGAGAGGGGTTTCCCTTTGCCCTGCCCCACCATCTAGAGGGATTAGAGGTTCGACAACCTCATCAAGTTCTATCTTCCTCCCACTCAATTCTTTCGAGAGAAACTCCTTCTCTAGAAAAGCTTCTTTTTTAGCAACAAACACTTTGCCCTCGGATTTTAGATAGAAGGTATACCCAACTATCCCTTTTGGGTAACCTATGAAGACACACTTTTCTGATTTGGGTTCCAGCTTTTCACGCTGAAGCTTTTTGACATAAGCATCTCATCCCCAAACTTTAAGAAATGACAACTTCGGTTTTTTGCCATACCACAGTTCGTATGGTGTCGTCTCAACGGATTTTGATGGTGCCCTATTTAAAGTGAATGCAGCTGTCTCTAATGCATAACCCCAAAACGATAACGGAAAATCATTAAGAGACATCATAGATTGTACCATCTCTAATAAAGTACGATTATAACGTTCGGACACACAATTACGTTGTGGTGTTCCAGGCGGTGTCAACTGTGAAACAATTCCACATTGTCTTAAGTGAGCACCAAACTCGAAACTCAGATATTCACCCCCATGATCAAACCGCGGGAACTTGATCTTCTTGTTATGATGATTTTCAACTTCACTCTGAAATTGCTTGAACTTCTCAAACGTTTCAGACTTGTGCTTCATTAGGTAGACATAACCATATCTACTCAAATCATCAGTGAAGGTGAGAAAATAACGATATCCGCCGCGTGCTTCCACACTCATCGGACCGCATACATCGGTATGTATTATTTCCAATAAGTCACTTGCATGCTCCATTGTTCCGAAGAACGGAGTCTTAGTCATCTTGCCCATGAGGCATGGTTCGCACATGTCAAGTGAATCAAAGTCAAGTGAGTCCAAAAGTCCATCAGAATGGAGTTTCTTCATGCGTTTTACACCAATATGACCTAAGCGGCAGTGCCACAAAAACATGGCGCTATCATTGTTAACTCTAACTCTTTTGGTCTCAATGTTATGTATATGTGTATCATCGCTATCAAGATTGAAAATGAACAATCCTCTCACATTGGGTGCATGACCATAAAATATATTACTCATAGAAATAGAACAACCATTATTCTCTGACTTAAACAAGTAACCGTCTCGCAATAAACAAGATCCAGATATAATGTTCATGCTTAACGCAGGCACTAAATAACAATTATTTAAGTTCATCACTAATCCTGATGGTAACTGAAGTGAAACTGTGCCGACAGCGATTGCATCAACCTTGGAACCATTTCCCACGCGCATTGTCACTTCATCTTTCGCTAGCCTTTGTTTATTACGTAGTTCGTGTTTCGAGTTGCAAATATGAGCAACAGAACCGGTATCGAATACCCGGGCACTACTACGAGAGTTGGTTAAGTACACATCAATAACATGTATATCGAATATACCTGATATTTCCTTGTCCGCCTTCTTATCAACCAGATACTTGGGGCAGTTGTACTTCCAGTGACCTAGTCCCTTGCAATAATAACACTCCGTTTCAGGCTTAGGTCCAGCCTTGGGTTTCTTCGTCGGATTGGCAACAGGCTTGCCGCTCTTCTTGGAATTACCCTTCTTGCCTTTGCCATTTCTCTTGAAACTAGTGGTCTTATTCACCATCAACACTTGATGCTCTTTACGGAGTTCTGACTCTGCGACTTTCAGCATCGTGAATAACTCGCCGGGTGACTTTTTCATCCCTTGCCTGTTATAGTTCAACACAAAGCTCTTGTAGCTTGGTGGCAGTGGTTGAAGAATTCTGTCAGTGATAGCCTCTTGCGGGAGTTCAATCCCCAACTCAGCTAGACGGTTTGAGTACCCAGACATTTTGAGCACATGTTCACTGACAGACGAATTCTCCTCCATCTTGCAAGCATATAATTTATCGGAGGTCTCATACCTCTTGATCCGAGCATTCTTCTGAAAGATAAACTTCAACTCCTAGAACATCTCAAATGCTCCATGACGTTCAAAGCGACGTTGAAGTCCCGACTCTAAGCCATACAAGACTACACATTGAACTACTGAGTAGTCCTCCTTACGTGTTAACCAAGCGTTCTTAACATCTTGGTCAGCTATAGCGGGTGGTTCATCTCCTAGCGCAGCATTATGAACATAATCCTTCTTCCCAGCTTGCAGGAGCAACTTAATATTACGAGCCCATTCTACAAAGTTCCTTCCATCATCTTTCAACTTAGCTATCTCTAGGAACGTATTAAAATTCAAGGTGACTGTCGCGTGAGCCATTGATCTACAACACAAATATTTCAAACTGGACTTAGACTATGTTCAGATAATTAGAGTTTAACTAATCAAATTACTTGCTAAACTCACACTCAAAAAGTACATCTCTCTAGTCATTTGAGTGGTTCATGATCCAAATTCACTAACTCAAGTCCGATCATCACGTGAGTTGAGAATAGTTTCAGTGGTAACCATCTCTATGCTAATCATATCAACTATACGATTCATGCTCGACCTTTCGGTATCATGTGTTCCGAGGCCATGCCTGCACATGCTAGGCTCGTCAAGCTTAACCCGAGTGTTCCGCGTGTGCAACTATTTTACACCCGTTGTATGTGAACGTTGAGTCTATCACACCCAATCATCACGTGGTGTCTCGAAACGAGGAACTGTAGCAACGGTGCACAGTCGGGGAGAACACAATTTTGTCTTGAAATTTTAGTGAGAGATCACCTCATAATGCTACCGTCGTTCTAAGCAAAATAAGGTGCATAAAAGGATTAACATCACATGCAATTCATAAGTGACATGATATGGCCATCATCTTGTGCTTCTTGATCTCCATCACCAAAGCACCGGCATGATCTTCTTATCACCGGCGCCACACCATGATCTCCATCATCATGATCTCCATCAACGTGTTTCCATCGAGGTTGTCGTGCTACTCATGCTATTACTACTAAAGCTACATCCTAGCAATATAGTAAACGCATCTGCGAACACAAACGTTAGTTAAAGACTACCCTATGGCTCCTGTCGGTTGCCGTAGCATCGACGTGCAAGTCGATATTAACTATTACAACATGATTATCTCATACATCCAATATATCACATCACATCATTGTCCATATCATATCACAAGCATAACCTGCAAAAACGAGTTAGACGTCCTCTAATTTGTTGTTGCATGTTTTACGTGGCTGCTATGGTATCTAGTATGATCACATCTTACTTACGTAAACACCACAATGGAGATGTGCAAATTGCTATTTAACCTCTCCAAGGTCCGCCTCGGTCAAAACCAATTCAAGTAAAGTTGAAGAAACCGACACCCGCCAGTCATCTTTATGCAACGAGGTTGCATGTCAATCGATGAAACGAGTCTCTCGCAAGCGTACGAGTTATGTCGGTCCGGGCTGCTTCAATCCAACAATACCGCCGAATCGAGAAAAGACTAAGGAGGGCAGCAAATCGAACATCACCGTCCACAAAACCTTTTGTGTTCTACTATAGATAAGATGTACGCATGAACTAGCTCTGATACCACTGTTGGAGAACGTTGCATGGGAAGCAAAAAAAATCCTACGCACAGAAGACCTATCATGGTGATGTCCATCTACAAGAGGAGATTTGGATCTATGTACCCTTGTAGAACGCACAGTAGGAAGCGTTAAGAAATGTGGTTGATATAGTGGAACATCTTCACGTCCCTCGAACCGTCCCACGAACCGTCCCGCAATCCGTCCCACGATTCGTTCCGATCTAGCGCCGAACGGACGACACCTCCGCGTTCAGCACACGTACAGCTCGACGATGATCTCGGCCTTCTTGATCCATCAAGCAAGACGGAGAAGTACATGAGTTCTACGGCAGCGTGACGGCGCTCCGGTGGTGGTGATGATCTACTCCTGCAGGGCTCCGCCCGAGCTCCGCAGAAATCCGATCTAGAGGTAGAACTATGTGGTCTAGGGTTGAGTTGCACGTGGCAAAAGTTGTCTCAAATCAGCCCTAAAACACCACTATATATAGGAGGGAGGGGGCTTGCCTTGAGGGACAAGGCCCTCAAGGGTGCGCCGGCGCTAGGAGGAGGAGAACTCCTCCTCCAATTCTGTTTGGGGAAGGAGGAGTCCTCCCCTTCCTTCCCACCTCCCTCTTTCCCTTTTTCTTTTTCTTTTCTTTTGGTATTTCTTTATGTGGCGCCATCGGCCCCTTGGGCTGACTCCACCAGCCCACTAAGGACTTGTGGCACCACCCTAGTGCCTTGGGCTCACTCCCTGGTGGGTGGGCCCCTCCCGGTGAACTCCCAGAACCCATTCGTCACTCCCGGTACACTACAGGAATTGCCCAAAACTTTTCGATGACCAAATGAAACAATCCTATATATCAATCTTCATTTCTGGACCATTACGGAAACCCTCGTGACGTCCGTGATCTCATCCGGGACTCCGAACAACATTCGGTAACCACACATATAACTCAACTATACTAAAACATCATCAAACCATAAGTGTGCAGACCCTGCGGTTTCGAGAACTATGTAGACATGCCACGAGGCAATCCTCGGTCAATATCCAATAGCGGGACCTGGATGCCCATATTGGATCCTACATATTCTCCGAAGATCTTATCAATTGAACCTCAGTGGCAAGGATTCATATAATCCCGCATGTCATTCCCTTTGTCCTTCGGTATGTTACTTGCCCTTGATTCGATCGTCGGTATCCGCATACCTATTTCAATCTCGTTACCGGCAAGTCTCTTTACTCGTTCTGTAATACAAGATCCCATGGCTTACACTTAGTCACATTTCTTGCAAGGCTTGTGTGTGATGTTATATTACCGAGTGGTCCCCGAGATACCTCTCCGTCACACGGAGTGACAAATCCCAGTCTTGATCCATTCTAACTCAACGGACACCTTCGGAGACACCTGTAGAGCACCTTTATAGTCACCTAGTTACGTTGTGACGTTTTATGCACACAAGGTATTCCTCTGGTGCAGGTGAGTTATATGATCTCATGGTCATAGGAACAAATACTTGACACGCAGAAAACAATAGCAATAAAACGACATGATCAATATGGCACGTTCATAGTTTGGGTCTAGTCCATCACATGATTCTCTTAATGATGTGATCCAGTTATCAGGTGACAACACTTGGATACAGCCAGAAAACCTTGACTATCATTGATCAACTAGCTAGCCAACTAGGGGTTTGCTAGGGACATTGTTTTGTCTATGTATCCACACATGTATCTATATTTTCATTCAATACAATTATAGCATGGATAATAAACGATTATCTTTAAATAGGAAATATAATAATAACTATTTATCATTGCCTCTAGGGCATATTTCCAACAGTGAAAAGGCATTAAAGCTATAATTGGAGAATGAGGATCCGAGGGAGGATAATTTTAGCCTCACACGCAAGTTGGAGAAGAAAAATGAACCACCACCTTTGTCTTCCTCGCCAATGAAGGAGACTTGAGTACACGGGTATGGGTAGTCCCCTTGGCTTGTGCCAAGCTTGGGGGAGCTACCCCGCAGCCGTATCACCATCAATGTTTATCCATCTTAGTTCGATCATCAGTTATTTTTTGATTTAGTGAAATAAAAGTTTAGTTCGATCCATCTTTTTGAGTGCTAGTTTCGTGATCTATCTGTCAATGTAATCGAGTGGGGGTTATATAGTAAAGTTTAGTGTGATTTTTTTATTTTTTACTTTCTTGTTGCAATCATAATAAAGGAAATAATGAAAAAGATCATATGGTAATCTTATAGTAAGTAGTGACATCACATAAGGAAAAGTATAAGTGGTAAAATTTGTTGAAGGTTGTCAAACACAGCATTGGTCGGTGATGCGACACTTGAAATAATTAATAAGGGATGAGAAGATTTACATGCAAATACACTATCTTGACATCTTTTGTGATTGTGAGCCCCCATTAATTATAGTATGCCACAACTGTTAATGTTGGACAAGGAAGTCAATGTAATGATTTATGTTTGTTCACAATCACATAGAAGTTATATTGTTATAGATCCTCTAACATGTGGTGCTTGCCCAATATCTTTACTAGACAAAACTCCGCACTAAGTAGAGATACTACTTGTGCATCCATAATCTTAAACCCAAATCCATGATTTAAGAGTCCACCATACCTATCTATGGATTGAATAAGATCCTTCACGTAAGTTGTCTTCAGTGCAGAAGGCAATAAAAATTGCTTCTAAACGTGTTCGATCATTTAGAGTAAGGGAAATTAAGCATTGTACGAACTTGTGGTGGTGATAATAAAAGCGATAAAATGCATAATAAAGGATGCCATCATAAGGGGAAATATAACGTAACGTTCCTTTGCACTAAGGGATTTGGCATACAACCAAAAAGCGCAAGACAACCTCTGCTTCCCTCTACAAAGGGCCTATATTTTTTACTTTTATGTATTTACTTTTATGGAGGAGTCAAAGTATTCTTCTCTACTCCTTTTTATTTTATCTTTTGCAAGCATCATGTGGTGGGGAAAGATCTAGGCATATATATCCAGTTGAATGTGGGTAGTCATGAGTTATTATTGTTGACATCACCCTTGAGGTAAATATGTTGGGAGGCGACACTTTAAGCCCCTATCTTTCTATGTGCCCGTATGAAACCTTTTTCTCATATGTATGCGGTGAGTGTTAGCAATCATAGAAGACTAAATGATGGTTGAGTATGTAGACTTGCTTAAAAGCTCCCATATGTGGCCCTTCCTGAAAATGTGATGAATTGTGTTGCAAAGTTGTGTGAAAACATAGTTTTTTAGTTTTCAATAGAGTTTATGCTTCATACTTCGATGTTGTGATGAATAGTTATGTATTTATGAGAAGTTTTTATGATGAAACTAATATGATGAAAATGTTGTGATGAAGTATTTTATAAAGTTTATTTGTTGTTATAATAATGAGCATGATGCTACTATGTCCGTATTTTGTTTTTATCGACATCTCCGTCTCTCAAAGCATGTGCTCATGATTTAGTTATCGGCTCTCACTTGAGGACAAGCAAGGTCTAAGCTTGCGGAGTTGATACGACCATTTTGCATCATGTTTTTCTACTGTTAATTATAGTGTTTTTATGCATTATACCACTTTATGGAGTAATTCTAATATCTTTTCTCTCATAATATGCAAGGTTTACACCAAGAGGGAGAATGCCGGCAGATGGAATTCTGGACCTGAAAAAGCTACGCGAGGGATACCTATTGTGCACATCTCCAAATGGGTTGAAACTTCACGAGGAATTTTTATGGAATAAATAAGAAATATTGGAAGAAAGAAGTACGAGAGGGGGCTACTAGGTCCCCACTAGGCACCATGCCGCGCCAGCCCCTAGCGCGCCCTGGTGGTTAGTGGGCCACCCAGCCCACTTCTGGCGACCATCTTCTAGTATATATTCACATTTGACCTGCAAAAATAAAGGGAGGACTTTTGGGACGGAGCGACGCCGTCTCGAGGGGGAACTTGGGTAGGAGCACTTTCGCCCTCCGGCGAAGCGATTTCGGTGGGGGAACTTCCCTTCCAAAGGGGGAAATCGAGCCCATCATCATCACTAACAACCCTCTCATCTTGGGGAGGCCAATCTTCATCAGCATCTTCAACAACAGCATCTCCTCTCAAAACCCTAGTTCATCTCTTGTGCTCAATCTTGTACCGGAACCTCAGATTGGTACCTGGGGGTGACTAGTAGTGTTGATTACATCTTGTAGTTGATGCTTTATGGTTTATTTGCTGGAAGATCATATGTTCAGATCCAATATACTATTTAATACCTCTCTGATCATGAGCATGTTTATCACTTGTGATTAGTTACTTTTGTTCTTGAGGTCACGAAAGAAGTCATGTGAAGTTGATATTCGTTCGATATTTTGATGATATGAATGTTGTGATTCCCTTAGTGGTGTTATGTGAATATCGACTACATATCACACCATCTTTGGGCCTAAGGGGATGCATTATGGAGTAGTTATCAGATGATGGGTTGCGAGAGTGACACAAACTTAGACCCCAGTTTATGCGTTATTCCGTAAGGGGCTGATTTCGATCCGTATGTTTAATGCTATGATTAGAATTTATTCTTAATACTTTTCTCGTTGTTATGGATTCTTGTGGGAGGGTTAATCATAAGTGGTAGGCTTGTTCAAGTAAGAACAACACCCAAGCACCGGTCCACCCACATATCAAATTATCAAAGTACGGAACGCGAATTAACCCGATATGACAAAAGTGACTAGATGATGGGTGCCCTCAAGAAAGCTTTGCCTATTATAAGAAACCGTTCCGGCCTGTCCTTTGCCACAAAAGGATTGGGCTACCTTTCTGCACTTATTGTTACTTTTGCTACTCGTTAATTGTTATAATTGTCTTGCTATCAAACAACTTGTTACCGCTATTTCAGTGCGTGCATAAATTACCTTGTTCAAAACCGCTTGTCATTTCCTTATGCTCCTTGTTTGGTTCGACACTCTTACTTATCAGAAGGACTACAATTTATTTCCTATACGTGTGGGGCATAGGCCATCAGGAAATCGGCATCCACATGAGCTGGAAGGGACGCAGCCATACGGTCACCGAGGTCGGAGCTTCCTGACAAAGGAAGTCGACGACTGGGAAACCGGCAAGACGCGGGCCCGAGACGGTCGGGCCGGGATAGCTCCAACAAGGGCACACCACGGGATGTGTCGTGTCTACCATAACCACATCAACATCGCTGCCTCCATCTGAGAGTTGTCACCGCAGCTCGGGAAGAGGAAGTGTTGTTGGAGATGAGAGGGTCGCCCGCATAGGGAAGGCCGCAGACGCCGAACACCCTTGCAACAAACCACAGCTCCCACATCCCACCCATGGAAAACAATAGCACCAACAGAGGCTCGGTCGTGCCATCGCGGGGAATGGGGAAGGATGTAGTGTATCGGAGCAATGCCAAGGCCACATCGTATCGACCTCCGAACCGGCAAGCTGAGGCAACTGTTAGGGGCGTCAGGCAGAGGTCCGGGGGTCGATGGCGAAGACTAGGGGGCACCTGCAACGGTTGAGGAAGCTCAAGGAGAGGGGTGCGTGGCCAGCCCACAGCAGCAGGGATCGGATCAGGCGCAACACAGCCTCGCCAGAGGGACAACCACCGTTGTGGGTGAGGGGGCAATGCAGAGCAGGGTGAGGGTGGGAAGCGCGTGCGGGAGGGTCAGATCCGCCCCGCCGTCACCTTCCTGGGGGCGACGCGGCTTCGTCGACTGGCCCTCCAACGACGATGATGTGAGGGAAGGCGTCGGAGGTGCGCTAGCTGTGGCGGCTAGGGTTCCCCTTGTGCGGCTAGAGGGGGCGATGGGGGATGGGGGCAAGCCCGGACCCTACTGGACTCGCCAAAGCAGGCTCTCACAAATTCTAGGAGACACGCCCTTCAAAAGTACTCCCCAGTTACATAATGTAGGACGTTTTTTAACACTACTCCCTCCGTCACGGTTTAGAAGGCCTCCATGGAAATTCTCTACAACCTAGGTGGTTATTGATTGGCTGTGAAATGAGTTAAAAATAGCATTCACACTAGACATGCATATAAAAGTAGTACAACAGAGTACTAATTAGAAGCTAGGAGTAAATGCAATGCGCCTTAAACCTTGTCTATTATGAAAATTCACGTAAATTTAACTATGGCAAACACTTTCTATCCTACGTCTGATAGAAAGCAATCGCCAGACCGCTGGGTCGCCGTCGATATTTGTTTAATCCTACGGCTAAGGGAACACAATTTAATCACATGTCCCGCTACTAAGTGCTAACCTTCCATCTTTTACGCTAGTCATTTTTCCCCAAAATCACTCTTCCGTTTCACCTTTCCATACCTATACGCCGTCTCTCTCTTCTGCCGCCGGCACATCTCGCCCGACACACACCTCGTCATCCACACTGCCTGCCCAGCCTTCTCCAAATGCGCCGCCCGATGCGATCCTCCTGTCAGCGTGCTTCCAACCTACAACACCGACGATCACACCATCCAAGGCACCGACGAGATCCAATCTCCTGCACTACCCGGTTCCTCGATGCAGCCCTCGGGCGACCTCGGCGGCATGCCGTATTGAATTTAGGTGGTCCTGCCGTCATCCCACTGTGTTTCTTGCATGACCAGCTTGCTCGTAAGATGAACTGGATGCTTGAGTACGCAAGTTTTGGGTTCTGTCAATTTTCAATTTCTAAAATCCTAGTTAAGGACCTTCAAAAAAATCCTAGTTAAGTTCTAACATATTGTTTGTTGATTACTTGCATCTTGGTTTATTCCTTGTTCTTGGGTGTGAATCTGTACCAACCATTGTGTATTGCATCACGAAATCATCAACCAAATTCTATTTATTTTGTATGTACTTATATTACACAAATATGCATTCTCATGTTGGTGGCAGACAATCTTACTTTATTTGCATTCTCTTTTTTCACGCCTCCAAGCAACAGTATTTTCTAGAGCACTCTTTTGATGCTTATGCTTCTTACTGACGGTGCTTCATAATTGTAATACATATGCTACTTTGGGCTAGAGTTTTCTTCCACAGGTTAAAAACAATTTGGTGATTTGTTTTTATATAGTTCACACAAAATGTGCATCGGCATGTTGGCCGCAATCTTAGACCATTTCCATTCACAACATTATGTGCTTTCAATTAAGATGAACCATATTAGGATAGCATATTTTTCATGCTGCCCGCAAATGGGGTTTTGGAATTAGACTTCATGTACGTCTTATTTTTATATGGATTGCTTCCATATTTTCTGCATCTTCTTTGTAAAAAAAATCATGTCTATATAGAGGCGACAGATGTGTGTTGCCTTCAGGATGATCGACATCGACGAGATATGTCTATATAGAGGCGACCGATGCATGCACTAAGAAGTGTGGCAACACCTGGATCAACCTCACAATGAACACACCCATTTACTAGATCAAGGGAAGTAAGTCTATAGTAGTTAGGAAATATTCAAGGTCAACTTAGGAAGCATTTTAATATTGACGACTTGAAAGAAGCAAATTTCTTCTGATATTGTATGAAGAGACGCAAAACTTCAACTAATGTTAGAAGCAAATTTTTAGCATGATGGAAACACTTTTGTAGTGGACGGAAGCAAAGTTTTCTTGTGTTTGAAACATAATAAGATATATTCGATTTGAATTTCCCATGTGGAGCACACAAATACTTGTTGGCCGGACCGAACGAAATTTCAATTGCAATGGCAATAGAAGCAAATGTATCATCAGTGGAAGAATTTTTTTTTATTATGTTGGAAGCAAAAGTAAATGTTAAATCGGATATAAGTTTTTATTAAATCAATGAATATTATTTCTCAAAATAAATAAGTACGAAATTTTACCACTAATATAAGGTGAGACGTTATCAATTTTTGAGTGATGGAAGCACGTACAAGTAAAGAGGTAGTATGGACAAATCGGCTTCTATAAGCGTTAACTGCTATGAGGCGTACTTTCCGGCAACGGTTACAAGGAATAGACGGGACATTCGGTAAAGAAATCTAAACAGCACCAGCACTCCTCTCGCGTAAATCTAATCATCCAATACACTACTAATCCCAGGGCCACAGATCGGTCTGATGGATTGCTAGGGATCAGTAGTCTGATCCCTAGTAGTTCCCACTATGTCTTCTAAACCTTGATGGAGGTAGTAGTATAGTCTACATTAGTGTCGGAAAACGTCCTACGTTATAAGACATAGGGCGTAACAAGCATTATGGAATTAATTCCATGATAGTTGAATAATTAGGCACATCCTCTTTTCCAAGTGAGCCAATCCTATTTTATTGCTACTTTCTCCATTCTATTATATAAGGTGCATTATTTTGTCACGATGATCAAGGCATATAATTCAACGCATGTTAGGACAAAATTAATCTTGGTTAAATCATGAATTAGAGGCAACTAAATCATTTAGGCTAGAAAAGTAAGACGTATGCCAATGCATCTTGTCTTATCACGTTATCATAGAGGCATTAATAATTTCAGATACAACCGTGTCAATGCATTATTTATTATGAGTTGTATCTATATTTAATAATGGGAAAATAGCTCATGTGCGACGTTTTTGAGGTGAATTGGAAGGAGTGCGACGTTTTTCGTCTGAATTGCCTCGGTGCGACATTTCTGAACGAGGAAATATCCCACACACGACATGGCCCTTAATCTAAACTGATGACCTCATTAGCTGTTAGGAGATGGACCGACAACTTATCCACATAAACACGGGCCCTACTTGGGAGTGCATCTAGTTACGGGCCCCACTTGGTAGTGCATCAGGTCAAACGTGTCCCCGTGCAAGTCTGAATGGGTATCCCTGTCTGAACCTAAGTTGCTCCCTCCTCTTCGTTCCCGGTGGTGAGCCAGCGGCGGCGGCAGAGCTTTTGTTTTGGGTGACAGCAGTGGCGGCGCTTTCATTCTCGGCAATGTCAGCGGCTATGGTGAGAGCCTTGTCCTGTTCTGGTACGCGTCATGTTCTCCTCCGTGTGGAGTTAGATATCACCGCATCGCCTCTGTTTCCCTCTGCTCTTGGTCGACACCTATGATGCCAATCAGAGTGTTGGGTCCTATACCTATCAAAGCCACTTTTGTCAGTCCTTACTCCTCATGCCTTTGAACTCCGGTGATGCACTTCAATGGTTGTAAAATATATTTGTATATGCAACACCGCAATAATTTGCCAATCGGAGCGTTGGGTCACCGCATGGTGCACCTTTCCTCATGGTCGGGGACGATGGGCCGCCGTACTAGGTACGATGAGGAGAAGCATCGTCACAGTCAAAGACAACAAGAAAGACGGAAAAAATGAAGAAAAAACTTGCAGCAACTCACCTACCGGTGAATCGGTGATCCCGATGATATTACAAAACTAAACAAAGGTATGATACAATATCAAGCCTACACCTAGCAGAAGCAAGATCCCAAAAGTAGAAGGAGAAACCTCAGATATTTTCTTCATCAAGCTCTTCACACAACCGGGACATAAGTATACAGAAGGTTAGAATTTCACAACTATTATGGGTCATATAGTGAGTGGTGCTAGTAGTGCCAATTACTATTTTGATGTTCCGACTGCTTCACTCTCATTGCAGATCTTACTAAAACAGATACATGACACCAATGTTTGCTGAATTTGTGCACACCACTTTTCTTTAGAAAATAAGAAGGTTAAACCCTCAACCTGTGCATCAATCGATGCATATGGTCATCTTTATTAATTATTCCACGGAGGTATGACAAGAACATATATCAAGCCATCCAAAGTCACCACTCACATCTTCAAACTTGATAATGGAGAATGCTCTCACTTCTCATATTAAAAATCGATGTCGTCACCGATCCATTCGTATAACGTATCGGAAATATGCCAATCAATTTGAGTTGAGCATAAGTAATTCAAAAAAAAACTCCTGGGGTCCAGGCCAGGGTTGCTTGGTTGAACTTGTTTTCATTTGTGAGTTGGTTGATCTAAGCCCAATTCTCAGGACCTTTCCTTGTTGTCATGCCTGCTTTGAGGGTTTTTTTGCTTTTTTAGCTGCGGGTAGTTTATGTGAGATGTAGATCGAATGATGTGTGCTTTCTTTCAAAAAAAGACTCTGATATTATCTGATGGTAACCAGTTCTCAGATCAAATATGCTTCATGTAATCTTAGTAAACCAAACAGCACAAGATAACTCATCCAGCTTTCAGATCAAATCCAGCTTAGTAAACCAAACAACACAAGATAACTCATCCAACAATTCTTCAACTACATGCATTGGGTATTTGTTTGTTTTGCTAGCAGGAGAAGTAGTTTGTTCAGCCCGGACTTCAAAGTAGTCTCCCCCATGCATCCCCTCACTCTTGTCGCATGGAATTGATGTCCTTGAGCCCATCCCCCTCATCTCTGGTAGCGCAACAATTCTTCAGTTAACGTAGTGCAGCAATTCTTCAGTTGATCGATGTGGGGGAGCGTAATGTTTCGGTGGAGCTGGGCCGACCAATGAAAGCGCAGCTTGCGGATCGCTGACGTAGCCCTACTTCCTGATCCAGACCGTCCATTCACGGCAATCCAATGGTCCGGACAGGTGCGGGGGTTTGATGGGGTTTTGATGGGGTTTTGAGAGGTTTTCAAACGTTAGGGTTGAGCATAAGTAATTCAAAAAATCAAAAAAAAGGAAACTTGTGGCAATCATCATTCTATGTGACTAACTCCATAGGAAAAATAAGAAACCTGGACTATGGAGTTTTTCATGAAAAAACCTTCGCAAACTTGGCTATTGATACGTCTCCAACGTATCTACTTTTCCAAACTCTTATGCCCTTGTTTTGGACTATAATTTGCATGATTTGAGTGGAACTAACCTGGACTGACGCTGTTTTCAGCAGAATTGCCTTGGTGTTATTTTTGTGCAGAAATCAGAGTCCTCCAAACGTCCTGAAAATTTACGGGGAGCAGTTTTGGAAAATATCAAAAATATCTGCGACAAGTTCCACCTCAGGGGGTGGGCCAGTGGGCCAAAAGCCCCTGCTCCACCACCACTCCCCTGGTGGCGGTGGGCATGCTTGTGGGGCCCACAGGCACCTGCCGCCCCAATTCCAGCTCTATAAGTTGCCTTTCGTCCCAGAAAAAATAAAAAGAGAAGTTTTCATCGCGTTTTCGAAACGGAGGCGGCGCCACCACCTGTTCTTCATCTGGAGGGCAGATCTGGAGTCTGTCTTGGGCTCCGGAGAGGGGAAATCGTCGCCATCATCATCATCAACCCTCTTCCCTCTCCAATTCCATGAAGCTCTTCATCGTTCGTGAGTAATCTATTCGTAGGCTCGCTGGGCGGTGATGAGTAGGATGATATCTATCATGTAATCGAATTAGTTTTGATGGGGATTGATCTCTAGTATCCACTATGTTCTGAGATTTGATGTTGCTACTACTTTGCCATGCTTAATGCTTGTCACTAGGGCCCGAGTGCCATGATTTCAGATCTGAAATTATTATGTTGTCACCAATATATGTGTGTTTTAGATCCGATCTTGCAAATTGTAGTTACCTACTATGTGTTATGATCCGGCAACCCCGGAGTGACAATAACCGGAACCACTCCCGGTGACGACCATAGTTTGAGGAGTTCATGTGTTCACCAAGTGCTAATGCGTTGGTCCGGTTCTTTATTAAAAGGAGAACCTTAATATCCCGTAGTTTCCATTTGGACCCCGCTACCACGGGAGGGATGGACAATAGATGTCATGCAAGTTCTTTTCCCTAAGCACGTATGACGACACACGGAATGCATGCCTACATCACGTTGACGAACGGGAGCTAGCCACATATCTCTCCGTGTTATAGCTGTTGCATGATGAATATCATCCAAAAAAATCACTGACCCATTGCCTACGAGTTTGTCCTACTTCTGCTGCTACTACTGTTGCTACTGCTGTTACTTATCTTGCTTTGCTGCTACTACTGTTGCTACTGCTGTTACTTGTCTTGCTCTGCTGCTACTGTTGCTACTACTGTCGCTTGCTACTGTTGCTACTTGCTACTGCTGTCACTACGGTTGTTCCTTGCCACTGCTATTGCTCGTTACACTGCTACTACCTGTTACACTGTTGATTCACCTACCGTTGATGGGAATTGACAACTTCCGTCGACGCGGCAATGAAGGTGCCATTGATACAATCGTTAGGAATAGTCTACCGTCAACAGATCGTTTCTGACACCGTTGTTATCATACTACTTTGCTACTAATACTTTGCTTGCAGATACTAATCTTTCAGGTGCGGTAGAATCAGACAAATTCAGCTGCTAATACTCGAGAGTATTCTCTCACCTCTTGTCTGGCGTACCAACAAATTTGGTTCGAATACTCTGCCCTCGAAAACTGCTACGAACCCACGCGCTGGTGGGCCATAAACAACATTCTTCTAGTTTCATTGTCGGGGAGTGCTAGCAGCATTCTTCTGGTGCCGTTGCAGGAGAAGGTTCGTTGTCATAAGCATTCGTCTATCTAACACTAGAGATTGCAGGATCAACACTTCTCTGACGCCACTGCGAGGGAAGCACAGCTGACGTCAGCATTTTTCTGGCACCGTTGCCGGGGAGGTATTGCTATATTCTTTGAGTCACTTGGGATTTATATCTGCTGATCACTATGAAGAATCTGTAGGATCCGAAGACCAAAGTCTTGCCCTCAACTACGAGGGGAGGTAAGGAATTGCCATCTAGCTCTGCACTTGATTCACCTTCAGTTATGAGTAAGTTTGCGACATCACCTCCTGCTAGAAATCTTGATATGTCGCCTGTGCTTGATGATGCTTGTGATACTACTGCTAGAGATGCTATGCTTGATACCATGCCTGATGATACTATGCTTGATACTAAGCCTGATACTGCTAGAGATTTTATGCCTGATACTGCTAGAGATGCTATGCTTGATACTGCTAGAGATGCTATGCTTGATACTACTAGAGATGCTATGCTTGATACTGCTAGAGATGTTATGCTTGATATTTCTAGAGATGCTATGCTTGATACTGCTTTGCCTGATGATGCTAGAGATGATATTTTGCCTGATGTTCCACTAGGAGTGTTCCTGGATGCTCATATTGCTAGAGTTACTGCCAATGCTCGTGATGCTTCTGAAATTGCCGATACTATTGAGATAGAACCTGCTTTTGCTCCTGCTAGATCTAGCTCTCCTAGATATGAATTGCCTGATATACCTGAGGGTTATGTTATGGAGGGAGAGATAGCTGAGGATTTTCTTGCGTGTAAGGATGCCTATGACGCTGAGAAATTACTTCTCAAGTGGAAGGAAAAATCTCGTGAAGCTAGGATGAAAAATGACCCGAAGTTTGCCACTTCGCCTATCTTTGTCACCGATAAGGATTATGAATTCTCTGTCGACCCTGAGATAATCTCTCTAGTCAAATCTGATCCTTTTCACGGTTATGAGTCTGAGACGGTCATAGCCCATCTTGCCAAACTATCCGAAATAGCCAACCTTTTCACTAATGAGGAGAAGATCCGCCACTACTATATCCTTAAGTTGTTTCCTTTCTCTCTAAACGATGATGCTAAAGCCTGGTTCACCTCTCTTGCTCCTCGATGTGTGCGTAGTCCCCAGGAGATGGTCTATTAATTCTGTGAGAAATATTTCCCTACCCATAAGAAGCAAGCTGCCTTGCAGGAAATATACAACTTTGCTCAACTCCAAGAAGAGAGTCTTCCACAAGCTTGGGGGAGGTTGTCCAGCTACAGAATGCTTTGCTTGATCACCCTCTTAAGAAGAACGAGATACTTGATATCCTCTATAACGGACTTATCGATGCCTCTAGAGACCACCTAGATAGTTGTGCCCGTTGTGTTTTTAGGGAACAAACTGTAGAACAAGCTGAGACCCTACTGAATAACCTCTTGATCAACAATAATGCTTGGACTATTCCCGAACCACCTCCTAAGCCAACTCCTAAGAAAAGAGGTATTCTATTCCTCAGTCCCGAAGATATGCAAGAAGCCAAGAAATCTATGCAAGATAAAGGTATTAGATCTGAAGATGTCAAAAATCTACCACCTATCGAAGAGATTCATGGTCTCGATAACCCGATACAGGTAGTAGAAGTGAATTCTCTGCGTAGGCTTGATGAGAGTGATATTCCTTTTGATAAACCTGCTAGCCTATGCTTTGATGAATTTGACAATTTTGTTGCCAAACAACAGAGTTTTAATGATTATGTTAGCAGACATTTGGAACAAAGTACTCGTATGCTTAGCCACTTAAGTGCTTGTGTAGAACAAGTACTTAAAGCTCAGAATGACTTGCTCAATGAATTAAATGACAACTCTGTCAGAGTCATAACTAGAGGAGGCAAAATGACTCAGGAACCTTTGTATCCTGAAGGTCATCCTAAGAGAATTGATCAAGATTCTCAAGGAATCAATGCTGATACACCTAGTCATCCTAAAGAGAAGAAGAAGGATGATAGAAACCTGCAGGCCAGTTCACCAAATACTATCACACCTCAAGAACCTAATGATATTTCTGCGTCTCATGCGGAAACACAATCAGGTGATGAACATGAACCTGGTGACAATATGGACAGTGATGTTCGTAATAATGCTCAACCTAGCCATGATGAGGATGTGGAGATTGAACCTACGGTTAATCCTGATAATCCACAACCTAAGAGATACGACAAGAATGACTTCACTGCTAGGAAGCCTAGTAAAGAAAGAGAGCCATGGGTTCAGTGACATGTGCCCTTTCCTCCTAAGCCATCCAAGAAAAAGGATGATGAGGATTTTGAGCGCTTCGTTGAGATGATAAGACCCGTCTTTCTGCAGATGCGGTTAACTGATATGCTCAAGATGTCCCCGTATGTCAAGTACATGAAAGATATCGTGACTAATAAACGGAAGATACCAGATCTTGAGATCTCCACCATGCTTGCCAATTACACTTTCAAAGGTGGAACTCCTAAGACACTTTGTGATCCCGGAGTGCCCACTATACCTTTCTCCATTAAAGGAAACTACGTAAGAACTGCCTTATGTGACCTTGGAGCCGGTGTTAGTGTTATGCCGCTCTCTCTTTATCGTAGACTTGAGTTGGATAAGTTGACACCCACTGAAATTTCTCTGCAAATGGCCGACAAATCAACTGCTTTCCCTATCGGCATTTGCGAGGATGTGCCTATTGTGGTTGCTAATACCACTATCTTAACAGACTTTGTTATCTTGGATATTCCCGAGGATGATGCCATGGCTATCATCCTCGAAAGACCCTTTTTAAACACTGCAGGGGTTGTTATAGATTGCAACAAAGGCAATGTCACTTTCCATGTCAACGGTAATGAGGACACCATGCACTTTCAGAAGAAACGATATCCAGTACATTGCATCAATGTTATCGAAAAGACTTCATCGATTCTCATTGGGAGCTTTGAATGCCCTATTCCTCGTGTCAAGATGAAGTATGATTTGCTTGTTGGGGAGATCCATATCCCCATTGAGGTGACTTATTGGCTATTCTAAAATTCTCCGTTCTCTCTTGCGATTCGAGAAGGTTTTGTCATAAGGACTTGATCAATCCCATTGACGGATTTCTTTCGATGACCATGAAACGGATGAATCACAGAGTCACATACCTCTGTTTTGAGCTTTCATTTTCTGTTAGAATAAAAATGATAGAATTAGCTTAGTTTTTCCTGTTTTCTATTTTAGCGTCCGGGAGAAAAATACCTCAAAAATAAAAGTTCTCGATGGTCCTGAAAATTTAGTATGATTTTTTCTGGAATTTTTGAAAGTTTCTGGGCCTGAGAGCTGGCCTGGGGGCCTGACCAGTGGGCCACAAGCTCCCCCACCGCCACCTACCCCCTGGTGGCGGGGTGCAAGCTTGTGGGGCCCACAGGCACCCCCTCCACTCATTCCATCTCCTAGCCTCTTCTTCCACCACCAGAAAAAATTGTTTCGCAGCTCAAACCCGTGTTCTTGCTCATTTGGCTGTGATTTTCGATCTCCTTGCTCAAAGCACCATTCTCCGAACTGTTTTGGGGAAATTACTCCTTGGTAAGTGACTCCTCCATTGGTCCAATTAGTTTTTGCTCTAGTGCTTTATCCTTCGTGAATTCTTGCTACCTTGGTGACCCTGTTCTTGAGCTAGAAAAGTTGATTTTAGCTGGTCCCAAGTAGTTTTAGCGCGTGATACGGTCCGTAGGTACTAGTAGGAGTAGTTGCTACAAGTTGGGTTAATCCTTATTCACTTTTCTTTCGAAGTCTCTAAAAATTTCAGAATTTTTTAGAGCTAGAAAAAGGAAGAGATGAGGAGGTTCTTGATAGGCTCTTCAAGCCGTAACCACAAGGAGGATGAGAAGAACAACCCCAAGTACGTAGTCCCTCGAGTCACAGAAGTTCGAGCGTGCGAGTGGCCAAGTGATGAATTTTTGCGCGCCGCCGGACATTATGCAGACTTTTATTACTTGGTGGAGAACACAGGTCTTACTGCGTTCGTTGAATATAAGTGCCCACAATATCTCCTCCTCACCAATATTTTCGTTCAAAGTTTCAACTTTTATCTGAGGAAGAATCCCCCCATGGTTGAGTTCATGATTTACGATATCCCCCAGTGCATGACGCTACAGGACTTTTGCAATGTATGCAAATTACCTTATGTTGGGGATATCCGTGACCCTCGTCCACGGGACTTGGAGGATATCATTGGTTCTATTGTTGTTGGAGAGGAGAGAGGAGTGTCTCGCGCTAGAATTGCTAGCATACATTTTCCTCTACTTCGATACTTCTCACTATTTGTGGGAAAATGTTTGATTGGCCGTGGGGAGGCTGGATCACTTAGTTCTCCAGACCTTGCGGTTTTGCGCGGAGGCCTTTATAACGATAAGACGTATAGCTTGGGCGCTATAGTAGCTCAACGGTTGAACCTGAACCATTCTAAAGGTGTTGTCTATGGAGGTATCTATGCTACCCATCTTGCCAGACACTTTGAGATACCCATTAGACTGGGAGAGGAAGGGGAGATGCTTCTCCCTGAGAGATATCTGGATTATGATAGCATGGTTCGCCATGATTTTCTGGATAGAGATGCTAGTAGACGGATGATTTATAACCTGGTGTTTAGTCAGGGTACTCGAGAGACTATTACTTTGCCTTCTCCTTCTTTGTTTGATCTTCATGCAGGTAGGTACACTATTATGCCCGCGGACATCTATGCATATTGGGGCTTGGCCCAACCACACGCACCCATGCCCGAGCCGCCAGTCGAGTACCAGACGCCAGTTTATCAGTGGGAGCCAGAGGAGCTCGCACAGCAGTGGCAACAGTGGTCTGCTCCGGAGTATCTTGGAGCTGGTTATTTCCCACCATGGGAGTAGACCAAGCTAGGCCAAAAGCCTAAGCTTGGGGGAGTACGTGTTCTCACCGATTTTACATTCATGCTTATGCTTTCTCTTTGTTAGCCGGTGTTTACACTTTGCCGCTGTGTTATCCATGCTAGTTTCTTTTCGTTTTCTTGTTTTCTTGCTTTGTGTCCTTTTGAGAAAACCCAAAAAGATTTTTCTTTCTTCTTTTGCTTGTTGGGAGCTTTCCCGTGTAAATAGTTTCTTTTTCTTTGGGTCAAAGTAGAAGATATTGGTTACAATGCTTATTAGTTCTTGCATGCTTACCTGTTTAGATTTCAAAGAGACATATTATTTTGTCTTCTCCTTTGTGTTTGCCTACAGATTCAGCTTAGTCCAATGTGCTTATTATCGTTTTCATCGTTCGATCGTGCAAATGGAAGGCAACAATGATGATATATGATGAAGTGACTGAGACTGAAAAGCTGGTATGAACTCTATCTATTTTGTTTTTGTAAATATGACTAGCTTGTCGACCAAGATTTAGCTTTGTTGTGAGAGAACCATGTTTGCAATGACAACTTAGAGATCATAGTTTTTGATGCCATGCTTATTTAGCTGAGAGCTTATAATGGTTTGTCTTGAATGTCAACATAGATTTTGAGATGACTATGATGTAGTATCATAGGATGGTATTCTCCTTTGAATGTTTCAAGTAGCTTGACTTGGCGCATGTTCATGCATGTAGTTGAAACAAAATGAACATAGCCTCTATGATGTTCGTGTTCATAGTGATTTATATCCTGTTCATGCTTGCATTTAATGTTAGTAAAACTCATTGCATCTTGATGACTGTTGTCGCTCTCTAGTTGGTCGCTTCCCAGTATTTTGCTAGCCTTCACTTGTACTAAGCGGGAATACTGCTTGTGCATCCACTTCCATAAACCCAAAAACATTTCCATGAGCGTCCACCATACCTACCTATTTGCGGTATCTACCTACCGTTCCAAGTAAATTTGCATGTGCCATTCTCTAAACCTTCAAGAAATAATCTATTTTGCATGTCCAAACCGCTCATGTGGTGACAGAGGGCTATTGGTATCTTCCATGCTAGGAGTGTTATCCTCGACATGTGTTTATTCACAGTCATTCACGAGAAAGGGGCCGGTATTTGGGATGCCCAGTTCCATGCTTAAATCGAAAACATAACTGTAAAACAAGACTCCCCCAGATTGATGTTAGTATGGATGGTACCCGAGGATTCGGCTAGCCGTGGAGTGTGATTGATTGGTGGTGGGGGAGTTAAAACTTTACTTTTCTGTTTGGGAACCGCCTATAGCATGAGTAGCATGGAAGATATTGAGAACTCTTGGTCATTGCGTTGATAATAAAAGCATGCCACCCAAAATTATTATCTCTGTTTTCAAAAGCTTGAGCTCTGGCACCTCTGCAAATCAATGCTTCCCTTTGCGAAGGGCTGTCTATTTATTTTCCTGTCGAGTCATCCTCTTCTTTTACAAGCACCAATTAGAGAGCACCTCTGTCATTTTTATGCTTTGCTTTTGATTGATATTGAGTATGACTATGACTGGATCTTCGTTATGAATTACAATGTTTAGTCAGCCCTTGATCTTTGAAAGTGCTCTGCATTTATGTTTTGCGGTCTCACAAAGAGCAAGCGAGATACCATCTATTGATATTGCTTCATGCTTGTTTTGATTGAAGTGTTGGTATTTGAAACTCATTATTATTTGCTCGTTAGCTGGTTATGCCATTGATATTAGTTTACCGTGAGACCTTTGTGTCATTTGCTTATGTGGTTAACTTGTGATCTTGCTGAAATTCTGGTTATGAGTTAGACATAGTTGCAACAACAAGATCAAACAGAGTTTGTCAAAGTTTTTCTTTCTCTCTCAGTATGTCAACTGAGTTGCTTGAGGACAAGCAAGGTTTTAATCTTGGGGGAGTTGATACGTCTCCAACGTATCTACTTTTCCAAACTCTTTTGCCCTTGTTTTGGACTATAATTTGCATGATTTGAATGGAATTAACCTGGACTGACACTGTTTTCAGCAGAATTGCCTTGGTGTTATTTTTGTGCAGAAATCAAAGTTCTCCAAACGTCCTGAAAATTTACGGGGAGCAGTTTTGGAAAATATCAAAAATATCTGCACCAAGTTCCACCTCAGGAGGTGGTCTAGTGGGCCACAAGCCCCTGCCCCGCCACCACCACCACCCCCCCCCCCCCCCCTGGTGGCGGTGGGCAGGCTTGTGGGGGCCACAGGCACCTCGTCGCCCCAATTCCAGCTCTATAATTTGCCTTTCGTCCCAGAAAAAATAAAAATAGAAGTTTTCGTCGCGTTTTCGATACTGAGGCGCCGCCACCACCTGTTCTTCATCTGGAGGGCAGATCTGGAGTCCGTCTTGGGCTCCTGAGAGGGCAAATCGTCGCCATCGCCATCATCAACCCTCTTCCCTTTCCAATTCCATGAAGCTCTTCGTCGTTCGTGAGTAATCTATTCGTAGGCTCGCTGGGCGGTGATGAGTAGGATGAGATCTATCATAATCGAGTTAGTTTTGCTGGGGATTGATCCCTAGTATCCACTATGTTCTGAGATTTGATGTTGCTACTACTTTGCCATGCTTAATGCTTGTCACTAGGGCCCGAGTGCCATGATTTCAGATCTGAAATTATTATGTTGTCCCCAATATATGTGTGTTTTAGATCTGATTTTGCAAGTTGTAGTTACCTACTATGTGTTATGATCCGGCAACCCCGGAGTGACAAATAACCGGAACCACTCCCAGTGACGACCATAGTTTGAGGAGTTCATGTGTTCACCAAGTGCTAATGCGTTGGTCCGGTTCTTTATTAAAAGGAGAACCTTAATATCCCGTAGTTTCCTTTTGGACCCCGCTGCCACGCGAGGGATGGACAATAGATGTGATGCAAGTTCTTTTCCCTAAGCACGCATGACGACACACGGAATGCATGCCTACATCACATTGACGAACGGGAGCTAGCCACATATCTCTCTGTGTTATAGCTGTTGCATGATGAATATCATCCAAACAAATCATCGACCCATTTCCTACGAGTTTGTCCTACTTCTGCTGCTACTACTGTTGCTGCTGCTGTTACTTGTCTTGCTCTGCTGCTACTACTGTTGCTACTGATGTTACTTGTCTTGCTCTGCTGCTACTGTTGCTACTACTGTCGCTTGCTACTGTTGCTACTTGCTACTGCTGTCACTATTGTTGTTCCTTGCCACTTCTATTGCTCGTTACACTGCTACTACATGTTACACTGTTGATTCACCTACCGTTGACGGGAATTGACAACTTTCGTCGACGCGGCAACGAAGGCGCCATTGATACAATCGTTACGAATAGTCTGCCGTCAACAGATCGTTTCTGACACCGTTGTTATCATACTACTTTGCTACTGATACTTTGCTTGGAGATACTAATCTTTCAGGTGCGGTTGAATCAGACAAATTCAGCTGCTAATACTCGAGAGTATTCTCTCACCTCCTGTCTGGCATACCAACAAATTTGGGTCGAATACTCTACCCTCGAAAACTGCTGCGAACCCACGCGCTGGTGGGCCATCAACAACATTCTTCCAGTTTCATTGCCGGGGAGTGCTAGCAGCATTCTTATGGTGCCGTTGCAGGAGAAGGTTCGTTGTCATAAGCATTCGTTTAGCTAACACTAGATATTACAGGATCAACACTTTTCTGGCGCCACTGCCAGGGAAGCACAACTGACGTCAGCTATCACGAACGAAGTTGTAGGGTTTTCAAAGGTTAGGGTTGAGCATAAGTAATTCATAAAAAATCAAAGATAATAAAACTAGTGCCAATCATCATTCTATGCGACTAACTCCATAGGAAAAATAAGAAATTTGGACTATGGAGTTTTTCATTAAAAAACCTTCGCAAACTTGGCTATCACGAACGAGGTTGTAGGGTTTTCAAAGGTTAGGGTTGAGCATAAGTAATTCAAAAAAAGAAAAAAAATAGAAAACTGGTGCCAATCAATTTGAGATGTTACTATATGACAAAGTAAGAACATGTGTACTGGTTTTCCAATAATTTTTTTAAAAATTTTTATGCTCATTTCCAACTTGGTCAAACCTAAGTTTGACAAACATTTAAACATGTTTCAAACATGAAAATGACAAACCAAACCTGGATCCTTCTTAGTCACTCCAAAATGAAGCTTTTGTGAGGTTTTTGAAAGTTTGAAGTTCAACACCCAAAACCACTTGTCTTCACACATGAGTTTCAAATTAGCTCCAAAGAGGGTAAATACCCCATTTCTAAACAAATTTTTTTGTCCACCATGTCTAAAACAACCAAATCAATTTGAGTTGTTATTATATCATAAAGTAAGAACATGTGCACTGGTTTTCCAATATTTTTATTTTTTATGCTCATTTCAAACTTGGTCAAACCTAAGTTTGACAAACATTTAAACAAGTTTCAAACATGAAAATGACAAACCAAGCCTGGATCCTTCTTAGTCACTCCAAAATGAAGCTTTTGTGAGGTTTTTGAAAGTTTGAAGTTCAACACCCAAAACCACTTGTCTTCATACATGAGTTTCAAATTGGCTCCAAGGGGGTAAATACCCCATTTCTAAACAAGTTTTTTTGTCCACCATGTCTAAAACAGCCAAATCAATTTGAGTTGTTAGTATATGACAAAGTAACATCATGTGCACTGGTTTTCCAATATTTTAATTTTATTTTTATTTTTTATGCTCATTTCAAACTTGGTCAAACCTAAGTTTGACAAACATTTAAACAAGTTTCAAACATGAACAAGAGAAGTTCGATGAGCTGCAAACGCAAAAAAATAGGATCCAGAAGGATGGCATGGCTATTCAGCAACGTGCAGAAAAGATGATGGCTCAACTGAAAACAACGTTCGAAACAGAGCAGGGGGCTGACCGGTCAATCTGACCCGTGGGCCACGGAAGTCAGCGGGCGTCACATCAGTGTCGCACTCGAGCTACTTATACAGTGAAATGTGTCGTACCCTAGCTATTTCACATCCAGATCTGCGCCGCTGTCACCCCCTCTCGCCGCCGGCGACCCCCACCAAAACCACACAATCCAGCCCCGTCGCCGCAGATCAAGCACCACCGTGCGCCGATCATGAGGCCAGGATCTTCCAGCTCGCGTGGTGGCCATTCCGGCGGCGGAAACCGGAATGGGGAGAAGCGGCCGACGCCTGACTCTGACCGCGAACGGGCGGCGCGGGTTGCTTCCGACACTACTTGGAAGCGTGGCGCGCACGGGTACACCAACTGGTGGCTCGCGCTACCGCGTGCGTTCGCTCGGCGCGAGGTGGAGGAGTACGACCGCCACACTACAAGAAATATGTCAACTAACGACCTTTTGTTAGTGACGCTGGAAGGAATGGTCATAAATCTATGAACATTTGACATCATTTGGTCGTAAGCTGTCTCGATGGGTCCTAGCCCCAAAAACCAATGACCATTTTCATCAGAAAGGTCATCACTTGCTTACTGGAAAAGGTCATAAAGTGGACAACACCTGGCACTGCCTTATTTCTAGGTGATAATGACCGATATGAATGGTCGTTACTAAATAGTTCAAATGCACTAGGCTGGTTACGTAGCCACCTCAGCAGCCTCGCTTACTTGTCACTGAGGTAGGACCCATTTGACAGGCAGGTGAGGGGCCGGCGACCGAGCGGGGACATGCGCGAGCCTCGCTTAATTCCCGAAAAAACATGCACGAGCGGGGACTTGAACCCACGACCGAGCACTTCCGCTAAGTGTTTGCTACTGCTGGGCTAGAGAGGGACTGTTGCTCAGGTATCGGTATTTGGGGGTATATTATATTAAATCGCGGGTCTCTTGTATCATTGACAAGTGGGACCGATGGGGACGGCCAACACTTGGCCAATTTCCGACAGGGGCCAACACTTAGCCAATTTCCGACAAGGGACGAGCAAATCTAGATCTCGGGGGGCGACGGCGACCGTCGGGATGGGGGTGGCGACTGACAGGGGCGGTGACTAGCGGTAGTGGTGCTGATGCCACGGCCACCTCACCCATCGGCAGTGGTGGTGGTGCCAACGCCATGGCCACCTCGGCCACGCCTCGGCCATGACGACCTCGCCCAGCCAGTGGAGGTAGCGGTGGTGGTGCCGCTCGCCTCAGCCACCTCGCCCACTGGTAGTGGTGGTGGTGCCGCTCGCCTCGGACAGCGACCTCGCCCACACATGGGGACTCGCCGCCGCCGAGCATGAGGGACTCACCGCCGAGCATGGGGGACTCGCTGCTGCCGCCGGACAGAAGCTGGATTAGAAAAGGAGTTAGAAGGTTTTTGAAAGAACATATGAAAGGAGTTGATGAATTCATGCAATTTGTTCGGGCAAATTTTTCCAAGGATGCTATCATTGTTTGCCCATGCTGTAATTGCCTCAACCGTTTGAGAAAAGCTCAAGGAGTAGTGGAAGATCATCTTCTTCTTAATGGGATGGCCAGCACATATGATAGATGGATATATCATAGAGAACCTTTAGCCGGACAACCTCAACATATTGAAGCTGATACACAGGCCCCTCATATGATGGGTGGTGGTGATGCTGGCATTAATTTTATGGAAAATATTTTGCGAGAGAATGCTGGTTTGGATGAAGAGGATGGGCATGAAGATGATAGGATTCCTGACCTATTGAAGGATCTGTATGATGCTGAAGATCGTGTTTGTTGGGGAACGCCGCATGGGAAACAAAAATTTTCCTACGCGCACGAAAACCTATCATGGTGATGTCCATCTACGAGAGGGGATGAGTGATCTACGTACCCTTGTAGATCGTACAGCAGAAGCGTTAGAGAACGTGGTTGATGTAGTGGAACGTCCTCACGTCCCTCGATCCGCCCCGCAAACAATCCCGCGATCAGTCCCACGATCTAGTACCGAACGGACGGCACCTCCGCGTTCAGCACACGTACAGCTCGACGATGATCTCGGCCTTCTTGATCCAGCAAGAGAGACGGAGAGGTAGAAGAGTTCTCCGGCAGCGTGACGGCGCTCCGGAGGTTGGTGATGATCTTGTCTCAGCAGGGCTCCGCCCGAGCTCCGCAGAAACGCGATCTAGAGGAAAAACTATGGAGGTATGTGGTCGGGCAGCCGTGAGAAAGTCGTCTCAAATCAGCCCTAATTGCTCCATATATATAGGAGGAGGGAGGGGGACCTTGCCTTGGGGTCCAAGGGACCCTCAAGGGGTCGGCCGAGCCAAGGGGGGGAGGACTCCCCCCCCAAACCGAGTTGGACTTGGTTTGGTGGGAGGAGTCCCCCTCCCTTCCCACTTCCTCCCTCTTTTTTTTCTTTTCCTTTGATTTCTTTTTCTTGGCGCATAGGCCCCCTTGGGGCTGTCCCACCAGCCCACTAAGGGCTGGTGTGTCTCCCCAAAGCCTATGGGCTTCCCCGGGGTGGGTTGCCCCCCCCCCCCCCCCGATGAACTCCCGGAACCCATTCGTCATTCCCGGTACATTCTCGGTAACTCCGAAAACCTTCCGGTAATCAAATGAGGTCATCCTATATATCAATCTTCGTTTCCGGACCATTCCGGAAACCCTCGTGATGTCCGTGATCTCATCCAGGACTCCGAACAACATTCGGTAACCAACCATATCACTCAAATACGCATAAAACAACGTCGAACCTTAAGTGTGCAGACCCTGCGGGTTCGAGAACTATGTAGACATGACCCGAGAGACTCCTCGGTCAATATCCAATAGCGGGACCTGGATGCCCATATTGGATCCTACATATTCTACGAAGATCTTATCGTTTGAACCTCAGTGCCAAGGATTCGTATAATCCCGTATGTCATTCCCTTTGTCCTTCGGTATGTTACTTGCCCGAGATTCGATCGTCAGTATCCGCATACCTATTTCAATCTCGTTTACCGGCAAGTCTCTTTAATCGTTCCGTAATACAAGATCCCGCAACTTACATTAAGTTACATTGCTTGCAAGGCTTGTGTGTGATGTTGTATTATCGAGTGGGCCCCAAGATACCTCTTCGTCATACGGAGTGACAAATCCCAGTCTTGATCCATACTAACTCAACTAACACCCTCGGAGATACCTGTAGAGCATCTTTATAGTCACCCAGTTACGTTGCGACGTTTGATACACACAAAGCATTCCTCCGGTGTCAGTGAGTTATATGATCTCATGGTCATAGGAATAAATACTTGACATGCAGAAAACAGTAGCAACAAAATGACACGATCAACATGCTACGTCTATTAGTTTGGGTCTAGTCTATCACGTGATTCTCCCAATGACGTGATCCAGTTATCAAGCAACAACACCTTGTTCATAATCAGAAGACACTGACTATCATCGATCAACTGGCTAGCCAACTAGAGGCATGCTAGGGACGGTGTTTTGTCTATGTATCCACACATGTAAATGAGTCTTCATTCAATACAATTATAGCATGGATAATAAACTATTATCTTGATACAGGAATTATAATAATAACTATACATTTATTATTGCCTCTAGGGCATAATTCCAACAGTCTCCCACTTGCACTAGAGTCAATAATCTAGCCCTCACATCACCATGTGAATCACATTGTAATAAATCTAACACCCATACAGTTCTGGTGTCGATCATGTTTTGGCCGTGGAAGAGGTTTAGTCAGCGGGTCTGCTACATTCAGATCCGTGTGCACTTTGCATATATTTACGTCCTCCTCCTCGACGTAGTCGCGGATGAGGTTGAAGCGTCGTTTGATGTGTCTGGTCTTCTTGTGAAACCTTGGCTCCTTTGCTAAGGCAATGGCACCAGTGTTGTCATAAAACAAGGTTATTGGATCCAGTGCACTTGGCACCACTCCAAGATCCGTCATGAACTGCTTCATCCAGACACCTTCCTTCACCGTGAAGTTACTCCACATCAAGTCTTTCTACCGAATTAGCAATGTTGCATTCAACGCAATACTCCGCCTTTTGACCTTGCAATTCCCTGATAGTTGTGTTCCCGGGTCTTATGATGAAGCATTGAGCATAATCCGCAGGCTGGGGCTAGGTTATGTTTCAATACATGTGTGCCCAAATAACTGTGTCTTGTTTCGGAAGGATTTTGCGAAGCATGACAACTGTCCAAAATGCAATGCCTCAAGGTGGAAAGATGCTGATGGGAAGAAGTCAATACCAAAGAAGGTACTGAGGCACTCTCCGTTGATACCAAGGCTGCAACGGATGTTTATCTCGAAGAAATCATCGTTGAAGGTACAATGGCACAAGCTTTAGCGGCAACCTGTGGACAATGAGCTGAGCCATCCAGCGGACGGAGAGGCATGGAAAGAATTTGACAGTGAACATGGAGATTTTTCCACAGATCCAAGGAATATAAAACTCGGCATTGCCACAGATGGGTTTAATCCGTTTGGGAACATTCACACGTCTTATAGCATGTGGCCCGTTTTTGTGGTGTCGTACAACCTACCACCATGGGCATGCATGGATCAGTCCAACTTCATGATGTCACTGCTTATCCCGGGTCCAGAGTCTCCAGGAAAGGATTTTGATGTCTTTATGGAGCCCCTCGTAGAAGAACTACTCCAGCTCTGGACTGGTGTACGTACATATGATGCCTCTAGTCCGGAAGAAAAGTTCAATCTACGTGCTACAGTCATATGCTCCATCCATGATTTCCCGGCACTGCACACTTTGTCTGGGAGGATCACAGCGGGTTATCAGGCATGTGTCCATTGTGACAAAGACCCTTGCTCAAAGAGAATAAGGAGCAACATCTGCTATATTGGGCACCGCCGCTTTCTTCCCCGAAACCATCGCTGGAGAAGAAGCAAAGATTTTAATGGTGAGAATGAAACCCGTGACAAGCCAGCTAAATTCACTAAGGAAGAGCTGGAGCAGCAACTTGAGAAGGTGAAGGATGTGAGACCAGGAAAGCTTGCAAAGAAAAGAAAGCGCGCGGAAGGTCAATGTTGGGACCGGAGGTCTTGTTTGTGGGACCTGCCATACTGGGCTGGTCTGAAATTAAGGCATAATCTCGATGTAATGCACATTGAGAAAAACATATGTGAGAATATGCTAGGGACGTTTCTGAACATTGAAGGGAAGACAAAGGACACGGTTAGTTCTAGGCTTGATTTGGAGGACATGGGCATAAGAGAATATTTGCATCTACAACATGATGAAGTTGAAGATACATTTGAAATGCCACGAGCATGGTATACAATGAGTAAAGAACAAAAGCTAGTATTCTGTGAATTCATAAGAGCGGTGAGATTTCCAGATGGTTATGCTTCTAACCTAGCAAAGTGTGTTACTTCTGATGGATTCAAGCTTTCAGTACTGAAAACCCATGATTGTCACATCCTCCTCCAAAGGATTTTACCGGTTGGCCTCCGTGGAATCATGGACAATGATATATATGAAGCGGTTGCTGAGCTGGGAAATTTCCTTAGAGAACTGTGCTGCAAAACACTCAAGTTAACTGTTCTGGAAAGACTTGAAAAAGAAATCCCAATTATTCTTTGCAAGCTTGAGAAGATTTTCCCTCCAGCTTTCTTCACCGTGATGGTCCATTTGGCGGTGCACTTACCAAAAGAGGCAATGCTTAGAGGCCCTGTGCAATACGGTTGGATGTACCCAATCGAAAGAAGGCTGCTTACTTGTAAGCGTTATGTGCGAAACACGACAAGACCTGAAGGTTCGATTGCTGAAGCATATGTCATTGATGAGTGCTTGACTTTTTGCTCTAGATACTTTGGCGATGTGGAAACAAGATGGAACCGTCCGAGCAAAAATAGAGAGCGGTTTGATTCGCATAGTGGTGATGTCTCGGTTTTCAACCATGGTGTGAACTTTCTTGGAGCCTCGCGATACTTGGAGGCTGGTGATGAGTATGACAAGATGGTTTGGTATATGCTCAGCAATTGCGCCGAGGTTATACCATATATCGAGTACGTTATATCTTGTGCACTCGTTATTCATTTACTTCTGCTTGGGTTGTTGGCACCAGCCTAATATTTTAATTCACATGTTTTGTTGGCATTGTAGGAAATGCAAGGAAGAGTTAAATCAGGAAGAAAGCCAGATCAATGTTGATACAAGGGTTGCCAAGGGATTTGCTAAATGGTTTAAGAATCATGTTGGAAAGTTGCATGAGGAGAAGAAAGTCAGTGATGATCTATTTGCTTTGGCATGCTTACCGGATAAGCGAGTGCAAGTGTATTCAGCATGCATTGTTGATGGTGTCCGGTACCACACCGTTGATCGCGAGGAAAAAGGAAGACACAAAATAGTGGAATCGTCACTGAGGGGTCACATGATCGTGAGAACATTGACTTCTATGGTCAGCTGAGAAGCATCATAGAGTTGCAGTACAATTCTAGTGGAGGCATCCATCGCCCGGTTGTATTATTTCGCTGTGACTGGTTTGATCTTGGTAACAAGAAGAAGAGACGCTCTTGTGTCAAGTATGATGGCCACTTCAAAAGCATCAACACTTCAAGGTGCTGGTATAAGAGTGATCCCTTTATTCTAACAGCACAAGCAAAAATGGTGTTTTACCTGCCAGACACTCTTTTGCACGGAAAATGGCGAGTTGTGCAAAACTTTGAGCACAGAGACTTGCAGAGTGTGACTGAAACTGAAACTGAAGTGGAAAAGGGCCCCGGTGGTAGTGGCCTAGCATATCAGGATGATGACTGCACGGAAGTTCCGGTGCAAGCTGGTGATGACTCTATGGAAGTTCCGATGCAAAGCAGAGTGCGTAGGGACCGGGAACGTGCGCTCATTGATGCTGAAACAGTTGAAGGCATCAAGAAAAGAAGAAAGGTGGTAGCGGATGGACATGAGAGCGAGGATGAGGAAAACATGACTGGTCATACTATGCTGCAATATTGTAGTGATGATGAGGAAAACAGAAGTGGGCATAGAGTTCCTGGTTTTGGTATCCACGACGATGAGTAGCGAATAGACATGAAGGTAAATATTGTCTCCTTGGTGATCTAAAACTATTACTGCATGTTCCTTGTTTTGATTGGTGATCAACCTTCTCTATAGTTTTTGTTGTTGTGATCCTCACGTAGTTTTTGTACTACAATTCTCTCCAGGTAGCAAAATGCATGAGACTGATGGTTGTAGTGATGGAGAGGCAGGTGGTGAAGATCATGATGGCTGGAGAGGCAAAATGATGTAGTTTTGGTGATCATGATGGCTGGAGAGGGAAAATGGTGTATTCAGAAATGGCTAGAGAGGCAAAATTATGTAGTTTTGGTGCCATTTTCTTAGTTTTGCTGAGAACTGTTGGTTGTGATGTGATCCTGATTCAAACTGTTGTGTTGTAATGCAAAATATTGCAAACTGTTGGTTGTGATGTTCCTGAAGGTTTTTTGAACTGAATTGAGATGTTGTTTTCAGAGCTATTTTCAGAACTACATCAGAGAGTTGTTGCTATCTACATCATAGAACTGAATTGAGATGTTGCATGTTGCTGTTGTTTTCATAACTGTTTGTTGTTCCTGAAGTTTTCAGAACTGAATTGAGATGTTGTTTTCAGAGCTATCTTCAAAACTACATCACAGAGTTGTTGCTATCTACATCAGAGAACTGAATTGAGATGTTGCATGTTGCTCTTGTTTTCAGAACTGGGAAACCTTTACATTATGTCATCATATGTGATAAAGTTACCATGTAAAATAATAAACTTGTAATACGACAATTATTTTTAAAAAGTGTTCACACAAATAAGCTATCATATGTGAAGATTCATGGCTTTCAAGCCACATGATCAATCTCATGGCCATATTCATGGCATAGTTTGTTGAAATGGTCTCATATTTTGCATAATGGTGCATGTTGGAATGACAAACAATGTTGATTAAGGAAGTTTTCATCTTCCTTGTATGAAAAATTCATTTTTCATTTTTCAAGTGCCCGAAATGAGTTTTTTTGTGAAGGACCTACCATATATTTGTTTCAAAATTGGTCCAAATCATTTTTCTAACATACTAGGCCATATTTAATGTACAATTGACAAAATGGTTGGGTGTCAAAAGTTTTTATCCATCTCTCGTGAAAAAGAAAAATCTATGTCGAATCAGCTTGAAGCGGGTCTAATTTGAACTGCGGTTGCCTTATAGTTTTCTCTTTATTTTTTCCAAAAATCATTTCTAGGTACACAAGTATCTATTTAATCATAGAAACACCAAAAGGTTTCCAAGATTCAACCACTAGGTAGAAACGGTCATGCCCGCCGTTTCGATCGCATTTTGAAACGGGCATGAAAAATTCAAAAAAAATCAAACGAATGGGAAACCTTTGCATTATGTCATCATATGTGATAAAGTTACCATGTAAAATAATAAACTTGTAATATGACAATTATTTTCAAAAAGTGTTCACACAAATGAGCTATCATGTGTGAAGATTCATGACTTTCAAGCCACATGATCAATCTCATGGCCATATTCATGGCATAGTTTGTTGAAATGGTCTCATATTTTGCATAATCGTGCATGTTGGAATGATAAACAATGTTGATTAAGGAAGTTTTCATCTTCCTTATAAGAAAAAATCATTTTTCATTTTTCATGTGCCCGAAATGAGTTTTTTTGTGAAGGACCTACCATATATTTGTTTCAAAATTGGTCCAAATCATTTTTCTAACATACTAGGCCATATTTAATGTACAATTGACCAAATGGTTGGGTGTCAAAAAGCTTTTATCCATCTCTCGTGAAAAACACAAATCTATGTCGAATTAGCTTGAAGCGGGTCAAATTTGAACTGCGGGTGCCTTATAGTTTGCTCTTTATTTTTTCCAAAAATCATTTCTAGGTACACAAGTATCTATTTAATCATAGAAACTCCAAAAGGTTTCCAAGATTCAACCACTAGGTAGGAACGGTCATGTCCGTCGTTTCGACCGCATTTTGAAACAGGCATGAAAAATTCAAAACTAATTCAAAAAAATGGGAAACCTTTGCATTATGTCATCATATGTGATAAAGTTACCATGTAAAATAATAAACTTGTAATACGATAATTATTTTTAAAAAGTGTTCACACAAATGAGCTATCTTGTGTGAAGATTCATGGCTTTCAAGCCACATGATCAATCTCATGGCCATATTCATGGCATAGTTTGTTGAAATAGTTTCATATTTTGCATAATCGTGCATGTTGGAATGACAAACAATGTTGATTAAGGAAGTTTTCATCTTCCTTCTATAAAAAATTCAATTTTCATTTTTCAAGTGTCCGAAAAGAGTTTTTTGTGAAGGACCTACCATATTTTTGTTTCAAAATTGGTCCAAATCATTTTTCTAACATACTAGGTCATATTTAATGTACAATTAACAAAATGGTTGGGTGTCAAAATCTTTTATCCATCTCTCGTGAAAAAGACAAATCTGTGTCGAATCAGGTGGAAGCGGATCAAATTTGAACTGCGGGTGCCTTATAGTTTGCTCTTTATTTTTTCCAAAAATCATTTCTAGGTACACAAGTATCTATTTTATCATAGAAACACCAAAAGGTTTCCAAGATTCAACCACTAGGTAGGAACGGTCATGCCCGACGTTTCGACCGCATTTTGAAACGGTCATGAAAAATTCAAAACAAATCAAAAAATGGGAAACCTTTGCATTATGTCATCATATGTGATAAAGTTACCATGTAAAATAATAAACTTGTAATACGACAATTATCTTTAAAAAGTGTTCACACAAATGAGCTATCATGTGTGAAGATTCATGACTTTCAAGCCACATGATCAATCTCATGGCCATATTCATGGCATAGTTTGTTGAAATGGTTTCATATTTTGCATAATGGTGCATGTTGGAATGACAAACAATGTTGATTAAGGAAGTTTTCATCTTCCTTATATGAAAAAATCATTTTTCATTTTTCAAGTGCCCGAAATGAGTTTTTTTGTGAAGGACCTACCATATATTTGTTTCAAAATTGGTCCAAATCATTTTTCTAACATACCAGGCCATATTTAATGTACAATTGACAAAATGGTTGGGTGTCAAAAGCTTTTATCCATCTCTCGTGAAAAAGACAAATCTATGTCGAATCAGCTGGAATCGGGTCAAATTTGAACTGCGGCTACCTTATAGTTTGCTCTTTATTTTTTTTCCAAAAATCATTTCTAGGTACACAAGTATCTACTCAATCATAGAAACTCGAAAAGATTTCAAGATTCAACAACTAGGTAGAAACGGCCATGCCCGCCGTTTCGATCGCATTTTGAAACGGGCATGAAAAATTCAAAAAAAATCAAACGAATGGGAAACCTTTGCATTATGTCATCATATGTGATAAAGTTACAATGTAAAATAATAAACTTGTAATATGACAATTATTTTTAAACAGTGTTCACACAAATGAGCTATCATGTGTGAAGATTCATGACTTTCAAGCCACATGATCAATCTAATGGCCATATTCATGGCATAGTTTGTTGAAATGGTCTCATATTTTGCATAATCGTGCATGTTGGAATGATAATCAATGTTGATTAAGGAAGTTTTCATCTTCCTTGTATGAAAAATTCATTTTTCATTTTTCAAGTGCCCGAAATGAGTTTTTTTGTGAAGGACCTACCATATATTTGTTTCAAAATTGGTCCAAATCATTTTTCTAACATACTAGGCCATATTTAATGTACAATTGACAAAATGGTTGGGTGTCAAAAGCTTTTATCCATCTCTCGTGAAAAAGACAAATCTATGTCGAATCAGTTGGAAGCGGGTCAAATTTGAACTGCGACTGCCTTATAGTTTGCTCTTTATTTTTTCCAAAAATCATTTCTAGGTACACAAGTATCTATTTAATCATAGAAACTCCAAAAGGTTTCCAAGATTCAACCACTAGGTAGGAACGGTCATGTCCGCCGTTTCGACCGCATTTTGAAACGGGTATGAAAAATTAATAAAAAATCAAACAAAATGGGAAACCTTTACATTATGTCATCATATGTGATAAAGTTACCATGTAAAATAATAAACTTGTAATACAATAATTATTTTTAAAAAGTGTTCACACAAATGAGCTATCATGTGTGAAGATTCATGGCTTTCAAGCCACATGATCAATCTCATGGCCATATTCATGGCATAATTTGTTGAAATGGTCTCATATTTTGCATAATGGTGCATGTTGGAATGACAAATAATGTTGATTAAGGAAGTTTTCATCTTCCTTGTATGAAAAATTCATTTTTCATTTTTCAAGTCCCGAAATGAGTTTTTTTGTCAAGGACCTACCATATATTTGTTTCAAAATTGGTCCAAATCATTTTTCTAACATACTAGACCATATTTAATGTACAATTGACAAAATGGTTGGGTGTTAAAAGCTTTTATCCATCTCTCGTGAAAAAGACAAATCTATGTCGAATCAGGTGGAAGCGGGTCAAATTTGAACTGCGTTTGCCTTATAGTTTGCTCTTTATTTTTTCCAAAAATCATTTCTAGGTGCACAAGTATCTATTTAAGCATAGAAACTCCAAAAGGTTTCCAAGATTGAACCACTAGATAGGAACGGTCATGCCCGCCGTTTCGACCGCATTTCGAAATGGCCATGAAAAATTCAAAAAAAGTCAAAAAAAATGGGAAACCTTCGTGTCGCATCATCACATGTGACCTGCCAACTAGAAAAGATATATAAATTGGAGTACCGATGTCTTCTTGAACTATTCGGTATGATTTAAACCATTATTTCTACAATGTTTATAAAAAAGAAAAAGAAAAAGTATGCCTCCAAACACCATAAAACGAGTGAAAATTTTCCCTCCCACCCCACCAAATTTTCCGTCTCACCCCACCAAAATGTCCCTCCACTCCCTCTCCCACTACCACGCGGGACCCACCACTCCCTCTCCCACTCCCCTCTCCATTCCACTCCCCACTACCCACTCCCCACTCCCCACTCCCCACTCCGCCGCCCCTCCCCTGCTCCGCGCTGCCCCGCCGCCCCTCCCGTGCTCCGCGCCGCCCCTCCGCCCCTCTCCCTCTCCCCGACGACGACTACATCGACGACGTCGACTGCTACATCTACATCGACGACGAATACATCGACGACGTCGACGGCTACATCTACATCGACGACGACGGCTACATCTACATCGACGTCGACGTCGACGGCTACGACTACATCGACGACGACAGTACCTCTCCCCTCGACCCATCTCCCGTTGATAGATCCCCTCATGTGTTCTTCTAGTAGATCTTCTAGGGTGATAGATCCCCCTCATGTGTTCTTCTAGGGTTGATGGGGCTGGATCAATGGGGATGGTTCGGTACATTCATGGGGTTAGGGTTAGAGTTCATGGGGTAAATATGTTCGCTGACGTGGTTCATAGGGTTAGGGTTCATGTTGCTTGACTACTATGGCTTGCTTGCTTGCTAGCATACATGGTTAATTAGAGTTTCCATCAGCAATACTTGCTTGTATCAGTAGCACTTAGAGAAGAAGCTACTAGGGTTGGTATCAACAGTACTTGCTTGCTTGCTCCTCTTCAATTTTCTTCCTTGCTTGCTTGTTTCTATCAGTAGCACTATGCTTGTTTCTATCAGTAGCACTTCTTTTGCTTGCTTGCTTGTATTAGTAGCACTTATGCACTTTGCTTGCTTGCTTGCTTGCTTGCTTGCTTGTATTAGTAGCACTTATGCACTTTGCTTGCTTGCTTGCACACTGCTTGCCTCTTTATTCACCAAATGTTGGGTAACCAGTTGCTATGAATGCATATGTTTGCCTCCATTAGGGATACAGTTGAGTAATTACTTTGCTTATAGATGATTGTAGGTACATGGATAAAATTGCAAGTTAAAACATAAAAGTAATTGTTGTAAATAGTTAATGCATTGCTTCACATATATAGTTTTCTTCAACTATCAGTTTAGTACATTACTACCTCCTGTTTCACATGTTTTAATACTGATGCATTGCTACACTTGTATGTGCATGCTAGTCCAAGTGCTTCAATTTAGTTGCTTGCTTCAACTGTCAGTTTAGTACTGATGCATTAATTGTATGTGCATTGCTACACGTGTATGTGCATGCTGGTCCAAGTGTTTTACATGTATTAGTACTGATGCATTAACTACATCACTATATTGTTGATCCAACAAGTTTGCTTCACATGTATTACATGTATGTGCATGCTCGTCTAAATGCTTTCCTTTATTGATATAAGTGCATCATTTTACTTTATCCTTGTTGTATCTGATTGTTGTTTATTCTATTTTGCAAGCACCACCTCAAGATCATCCATGTCAAGGATGGCAAGGTCAAACCCGAGGCCAACCAGTGGTATGCAAGTTGCTCCTTGTGGTTATACTGTCAGATTTAATCTGAATTAGCTGGCTTAGCTGTGCATGTGTGCTGTTACTCTTCCTTACCTGAATAAGTAGTATTAAATGATAATAAAATATCATAAGATATGTTTGGTTGTCTGTCCATGCATTCCAACAATTAACCTAATAATTATGTTTACTTTGCCTTGCAAAGATGAGCATCCTCTCACCGAGTACGAGAAGGTTAGGGCTAGAAATATGATGAGGAACAATCGGATATTATATTCCCTTGGCATTGGTGCAATAGCGCCAATGATTAGGAAAACAAATGATGTACAACAAGGTACAACTAATGGGGTTCAATAAGGTAGTGGAGTTATCAGTGATGACCCAGAGTACAATCCTAAGGAGGATGAAGTTGTAGTGCACAAGACTGTTAAGGTTCAAACTCTGTCTTGCTTGGAGGGTTCGGGTTCTTGTATGATGTGTGTTTCCTTGTGCTCACATATTTATCTTGTGATCTAATTTTTTTCTATGCTATTTATACAAGACACTGAAGGAATCTAGAACGAAGAGGCCTGGTGTTAAGAAGACAACCAGCAAGAAAAGGAAGACCTCAGAAGCATCTGCTGCAATGCCTCCAGGAAGGGTGATGGCCCCACCTCCAGGACAAACAAAGAGGATCGTGGAACCTAATGAACCTGATAGAGTCACAAGGCAGAAAGCAACTATGGAGGCTGCGACGGACCATCAGGAAAGTCCACTGGGCATGGACTTTGAGAGCTCGGTGGAAATGTGTGATGAGTTTTCGCCGATGGACGAAGAAACCACTCTCTGCATGGATGAAAGCGGCACTTTCTGCGTATGCCTCACACGTGGTGCACCTTCTATTGACAGGAATGATGTCGTCAGTGAAGAAGAACAGCAGCTTGTACTTCAACCACGCAAGTTCACCTTCTCTTTTACTAGTGCATTTTGCAAATGGAAGTGATCATGTATGCTTACCTGTTTAGCAAAACCATTCCTGCATTTGTCGATTTCTCTTCTAATTTATGAGTTCAATTTCATTTTCAGATGCAATGACTAACAAGCATAGACTTAGAAAGGGCAAAGGGCTAGAGAGAATCACCAAGTCGCTTAGCACAAAGGTGTCTATCCAAATTGCCCGAGGGATGAAGCGTCCAGAGAAGCCTCTACAGGCAGCAAAGTTTGCTTCTGAGTGTGGACTCGTTGCAAGAAGCCATTTGCCGGTTCTTCCTCACTTCAAGGAATACAAAAATAATGCTACTCTAGTGGAGGACTACATTGGGAAAGTTGTTGTAAGCTACTTTTTTTATTATTAATGTGCTACTCTATTTTTTGTTATGTAGTTAATGATCACTAATGTTGTTCCTTCCTTGTTTGTTGTCTTGGTAGGAAAATTTTGAGATAAACACAGACTCGGAGACCATCAAGTATGCGTGCAAAGATGTTCTGCAGAAAAGTTCAAAGAATCGATGCCATAATATCAAGAAGAAGTATTTTTATACCGTAGCAGCAAACAAAGTGAGCACCAAGTCTCCGGTGCCAGATCTGACGGACAGTGAATGTCAAGCTCTGGTGCAGATGTGGTCTACCCCAAGACACAAGGTATGTATATGCTTTGTTTGCTGATTTATGTTCTGCACATCAGGATGGGAATGGGCCATGGTCCCCTTCTTCCTCTTCCATGTTTCTGATCAGAGTAGGAACAATAGAGAGCATTAACTTTCAAAATCAACACCATATGTAATACACTGACTCTTATATAGTACTAGTTGTTCATGTACTTGTGCTAGTGCAAGATAACTGAAATATTTCCAAATCAAATATGCTCAGACTCGTATTGTCCTACTATACTACTGCCTATTCCACTTTCTTTCAACTTGGCAAATAACATTATGCGTTTTTGTAGGTAACATGTGTGTCGAACAAGATTAATCGAGAAAAGGTCGTGTACCAACAGAGAACTGGTTCCAGCCACTACACCGCACACATTTTTGCCACTGTGAGTACCTTTTTCTAAAGACCTTACCATTTGATCCTCGTTGAATATCATTTCTTATTCTTGCTGAATAACATTTCGATTTTTGTTGAAAAACATTTCAGAAAGAAGAGCGTAAGGGTGAGGAGCTGTCTGCGATTGACTTGTTCAAGGCCACCCACAACAACAAGAAGCACGGGTTTTTGGAGCCAGTCAAGATTGCTATAGTAAGTCACTCCATGCTTTTGTCCAGCTAGTTCAAACTTTTGTCCATAGACCTCAGCCCTGTTTGATTCACAGCCAGCAAGAACACACACTATGTTCCATGATTTGATGTTGATAGGTTTGATATCTCAACAAAGACATCGGAATTTGTTGTACAGTTCTCAACAAAGATATCAGAATTTGCTATAGCTATTTGTTGCATTTTTATGATATGATGAAAATTGATCTGAGTGTTAGTTCTCAACAAAGAAGCCATATTATATAGAACCACCATATTGTTCCGATTGCATGTCTCTAGATCACATAAGTGTGTACACTTGCTGTAGCCAGATTCAAATCATATGCTAGCTTGAGATGGAAAAAATGAAGGACGCGCCGGTACCAGAAGGTGAAGAACCAAAGTCTGATGCTGAGATTGTTGAAGAAGTGCTCAAGATCGAAGTCAACCAAAGCACATTCCTTAGGAATGTTGGGCTCAAGTCATCTAGTAACAACTCTGGCAAAGGAACTGCTGTTGTGGCTGCTCATGTTCGTGATCTTCAGCAGAAGCTGGAGAGGTCGGAGCTTCAAGCTGAAGTGATGCAAGAATAAATGGCAGCAATCAAGCTAAAGGCGGAAGAATATGAAGTTGCACGCGACAAGGAACTTGAGCTGCTGCGCAAGAAGTCTCAGGAACAGGAAGAGAAGTTAGCCCACTTGATGGCTCTCTTCGGCGCTAAAGCATTGTAGAAGTTGAACCCGTCGTAGAACCTGTCCTAGAAACAGTGATGTGGGCTAACTTCTCAAGAACCTGATGAAGTTAGCCCACTTGATTGGTCATGCTGGTGATGAAACAATGTCTTGCTCTATTTTGTGAAGCTGTGCACCTGTGAAGTTGTCAATTATTTAATTTTTGTTTGGACCATTTTGTTTGGGCACTAAAGTTAGTTTGGACAGCAAAAAGGCCGAGGCCCAAACAAGAAATAGACTAAGAAGGCTTGGGCCTAAAAAAAGAGTAGGCCAAGGCCCAAATTAGAATTTGTCTAAAAAGGCTTGGGCCTAAAAAAAGAGTAGGCCAAGGCCCAAACAAGAACTGGACTAAAAAGAGTAGGCGAAGGCCCAAAAGAAAAATGGACTAATAAAAAACCTGCTCAGTAAAAGATTATATCCCAGAAAATAAAAGGCCAAATTATTGGGCCCGGCCCATGTAGACGACCGGAATGGACCGGGCTGAATCTTATTTACGGCCTTTTCATTTGGTCATAATTCTGCCACGTCAGGCTGCCACTATGGATCTGACGTGGTGCGGGCAGATTGCTAGTGACCAAATCATTTGGTCGTTAAACCTACGACCTTCTGTTTGGTCATAAAATCCTACGACCAATCCAGAAAAAAGGTCGTTATAGTTCATTAAAGACCCTCAGCTTTAGCCCTTCTGTTTTTGGTCATAAAAAGGTCACAAATGGAAATCAATGACCATTCAGTGACCAATGTTGAAGGCCGTTAGTTGACATATTTCTTGTAGTGCCAGATGGTGGCAGCGGCGCGCTCCTCTGCCGCGGGTGGCGCGGGGAGCTCCGTCATTGCACCCGCACCGTTGCCGCCTCCGAACAGGGAGGGGGGAGCATGGCTTTCTGCCGGAAGACTACGTCGACGACTGCGACCTCGACGGCGTCATCACCGAGGTTATGGAGCGCACCAAGGACGAGGCCCAACAGGTCGCCGCGCGCCGGCAGAGGGAAGAGGAGTTGGACGAGATCCGCCTCCGCCAAGCCATCGAGGAATCCCGCGCTGACAGGGGGTGGGGCGCCTCCGACTCCGACTGACCGTTACTGGCGCCTTGTCGGGGCCGCACCCCTGGGGCTCAGGTGAGCCCAATTTTGGAGATCTAGTAGGGGTGAGGTAGGAGCTTAGGAGCCCGTGTAATCAAACTTGTATGTCTCTGGAATATTGCTCCGACGAGCCCTTGTAATCGAACCCTATCTATGTTGCTCTATGTTTGTTGGGAAAATGGATCTATGTTGTTTGAATTCGGTCGATTTGCTTTTAAATGCTTGTAAATTTGCTTTTCTGATTCGGAGCTCGCCGGCGTTGCCGTGCTTCGTCGCCGGAGAAGAAGAAGAGGGAGGATGCGCGCGCAGGGGAAAACTGTTTGACCGTAGTCGCCGCCATCTGGGTCCCATGTTGACGTGGATAAGCTGTGGGTCCCGTCTGGCTCCACCTAATCCTGATAGATATTGTGCTTAAGGGCCATGTCGCGCCTGGGCTATTTGTGCACACAAAGGTGTCGCAGCAGTGCCATTCTTGCAAACGATGCCGGTTTGCAGCCAGTTCGTATCAAAAACGTCGCACAGGAGCTATTGAACCGCCCATTTAATAATTTGAGGTAATGCATGCATATGATTGGGCTAGAACTATTTTTTGCCTATGACCACATGCAAGGATTGTATGTTTGCTAAGATACAATCTCACTCTCTTTCTTTATTAATTAGTATGTCACGTGAGCAAAATGCTTATAAAACCGTGCTAAAAAATTAGTATTGGTACACGTCTAAGAGATACACGTAATGATGCATATAATCAGGGAAAAGATAATTTATGTTTTTAAGGGCTAACAAAGGAATTATGAGGAATTAGAAGAATGTATCTTATATCTGGAATTTTATAGAAAAGCAAGTACACACTATATAAAGGACGGGAGGAGGTATTTCATAACGAAAATACAACGAAGTCCGTACCAATTAGACTACGTAATGCTATCGATATGATGGAACACTAAAGGCTACTGGACATGTTGAACGCACAAAGTTACGCATAACTGGAAAGCTTTTGATTGCTGTTCACGTCTTCACGTTCACAGGGCCGGACATCTCGATCGACGGCTGCTCAAGGTTCAACTTTAGAGCATCTACAATCAGATCTTCCAAACCGATCCTCAAACATCCGCGAACGTGTTCGGTCGTGTCCGCGGACACTGATCGATCACGTCTTAAATAATAAACTTTATATCTGAATACTTTAAATTAAAAATCTCAAATTCATATTATTACATGTAACGTAAATCTTATATTAAATGGAGTTTGTACGGTCCCGCCGTGTTCATGTCCGGCGACTGGCTACGCCCTTCGTAGTGTCGGGCCGGTCGCTGGCGAGGTAGAGTAAGACATGGGATACTAGCCAGTTTATGGGAGTCGAGCTCCCGTCGTATCTCATGCCCTGCTTTTGGGAGGAGCCGACGTCGACCATGATGCGGTTGCGTCGACCGCACTAGTGCACCCTATGAGATGTTGGAGAGTGTGACTCCGTCTCTCCAACCTTCGCCGCCGTGAGGGCCTCCGTCGCATCCCGTGACCGTTGCCTCGCCCGGCGGGCACGCCGTGTCATGACATCGTTTGAGGTCGGCCATGCTTCGTACTCGGCTCATCAACGGAGGGGTTGCGCTTCCACCACGACGTTCGGACGCCAGACGGACCGCACCGCCTTCGATGAGGCAACAACGTCAGATCCAACCACCGGTTCTGCGGACGCAATGGATTCGCGGTGTTGTGAGCCCGAGCGTTGTCTTTGTGTGGCCGCCTCCCGGGAGTGGCGGAGCGCAAGTCGGACGACCATCTCCTCCTCTCGGGGCTGCGTGGGACGAGCTCGTCATCGACATATCTGGAGGTGAAGGACTCAGATCCGCTACCAGCCATGGCGGATGTGAGCTTGGGTGGCCGATGGGTGTGGAGGGGAGTTGAGTGAACTGGCTAGGAATTGGTCTGGTTAGCGGATGGAGACGGATATATGTGGGGTAGATGCGGGCCAGCGTGGGCCAGGCGAGCGTGCCCGGGCACGCCCGGGTTCTTCATATCCGTCCCATATTTGGGCTGGATATGAGGAGTGTCGGACAAAATCTGAGGCCGGTCTGAGGGGTCCGTGTGAGTCGTTTTTTCGTGACCGGGCGGTGTGCTAAGGCATTTAAAAAGAGTTGAGGGGTCAGACTGTAGATGCTCTTAGCTTCTGAAGCAGAAGCCGAGCAACATGGCGGATCTCATCTCCGATCCTAATAATTAAACCCGCTACATTCCTTAAGAGTATAGTAGGTTTTACGGATTGGTTTAGCATGGCCATTTGTGATTGGTCATTAGGTGGGGTGGCCGGCCCACCCTCCTAAAACTCGGGGGGGGGGGGGGGGGCGTCAAGTTTAATGGGATGGGAAGGGCTTGTAAGTCCTCTTTCAGTGCAAAGGTGCTTACATGAGGTGCTAATTACAGTTATAACCCTTAAACACTTCTCAAACGTCCGGACAGGCCGTACGGTCACTGCTCGGTTATAAAAAAATTGACCGAGACGGACCTCTCAAACCGGCCTTCAACGTTCGGGCTGACCGGCACCCCCATTTCTAGTCCAAATACGAGGCGGATATGGGGAAGCCTGGACCCGCCCGAGAATGCCCACCACGTCGGACTGATGCCTTGGCCCCACGCGGACTCGCCGAAAACCATGACGGTCCGACGGGCGCCTCGACCATGGACGCGGTTTGAACGCCGCGTGGCGCCGCTCCGACTCCCTGCCCGGGGTTGGGGTGGCGATTTAAGCCGGACGACGCCCCCTGCCCTAGCTCATTCGCCTCCTCATTCTCTATGCCGCCACCCGAGCCCGTTCGCCTCCTCATGCAGTTCCCTCTCTGCATGATGGTCCGGCGGCTCATCACCACGTACGTGCAGCTCACTCCGGAGCGGCGCCTTCAAATCGAGACGGAGATCCAGGCTGGCCACGCCACCCGAATTGCTACGGGTCTCCCTCCGGACTCGTCGAAGACGAAGGAGGAGGAAGATGAGGAGGACCGGGGGAAGTAGCAGCCGGAGGCCATGGAGGATCGGAGAAGGCTCCCGGCTTGAGGATGGAGGAAGCGGAGGCGGAGTTCGTCGCCGCCCAATCGAAGGATATGGTGGAGCAGCAGGTCATCCTGGATTCCATCCGGGATGGGGCTGAGGTGGAGGCCAACCGCAAGCTCTCCCGGTAAAGGCAGATGGAGGCCGACGACCTCTTCGATGAGTTGGATGTGGAGATTGAGGCGAAGGAGACCGCAGTGGAGCTGCGGCTCGCGGCCATTTATCCGCGGGAGGGTACGGAGATCGTCGACATCTCCGACGAGGAGAAGATAGGCTGTACGTAGTACGTAGGTTTCATTTCTTACATGTTTTGTATGGATTTGAGAATTCTAATATGAGATGTCCGGATGTAGACTGCAATATTTAAGGCGTGACCGGTCAGTGTCCGCAGACGCGTCCACGGGCGTTTTTGGGGCCGAATTTGAGGGGTACGGCTGTTGATGCTCTAAGTACATTTAATTTAGCAACTAAAGCCCACAATGATTGATGCTTAACTTGTTGTTGCTAAGCATCCTTCATCTAATGATTTTGAAACTAAATTTGTTCATGCATTGATGAGCTTCTTTCATTTAAGTGGTTTAATTAGATTCATGCGCTTACATTGTATCTTTCCCAGTCATCACACTCATCTCTTTCCTGTTAATTAACTTGTTGCATCAGATTTTTTGTCTACATAACAGCTTTAACACATGTACAAGGTGAATCATTGAAAGGGGATAAGATGCCGTATTTGCCTATACTCTAGCATTTTTGATTCCTTAATGACATGTGTGGTATTGTTAATTAGCCAGGCATGCGGTGAAGACTTATACCGTTATACGAGCTCTCTACAGTCTGTCATTCTTATGCTTGGCTACAGCGAGTGTCAACCGCGCGCGCGCAAAACTCGCCGATTCGTACCGTTGGCTCCTGAAGAGGGAAGACCGGGATCCCATCTCTAGCCCCTGCTGAAGTGCTGATTAAACTAGAGGTGCATTCCTTAATGGCATGGCTCGCATGGCAATAATAATCTATCGTCCCCGCGCCAGTTGATAGCTGCAGCCCAGCCGATCCACCCTGTAGAACCCCGAGTGACCCGCCTTCCGATCCCACGAACGCAGCCGACAGTCCGGTGCCGGTGTACATCTCGCTGCGCACTCCCACTCCCGTAGCTCGTGCACCATATATACACTCGCTCAGCTGCTGCTCATCCGGTGATCTCATCTCACACAGCCAGTTAAAGCTAGCATATGTAAGCACGATCGAGTAGCTGGCTACTGTGCATAGCTAGGAATTAATCGTGGGACATGGGTTCTTTGGCGGCAGCCAACGGGGCCGGTCATGCGAGCAATGGCGCCGGCGTCGCGGACCAGGCGCTGGCACTGGAGAACGGCACCGGCAATGGGCACAAGGCCAGCGACGCCAACCGAGCGACGCCGGTACAGCAGGCAAACGGCAGCAGCAAGGCCGCGGGGAAGGTTAGCCCGAAGGACAAGTACTGGGTGGCCGTCGATGAGGGAGAGATGGCGGCCGCCATAGCGGACGGCGGCGAGGACGGCCGGCGACCGCTGCTGTACCGGACGTTCAAGGTCAAGGGCATCCTCCTGCATCCCTACAGGTGCGCTATATCTTCATTAACACTCGGCATTTTCGCGCGATTTATTTTTCGAAATGTTAATAAATTAACCACCTTCTAATTCATGGCACTTGTGTATATGCACCAAGAGGTAATCGACTAATTGGTCGAACGTCCATAATGCGGTTGATCGATCACGATTTACCTGTGGAACCTTAGTTGGTAATCGGTCGCGCCATAAAAAAATGGTATGGGGCATGCAGTCGCGCTCTGAAGTGGCAGTGTCCTGTTGCATTTGACAGTGTATCCTTTCTTGTGAGAAACGGAATACTACGCCATATGGTTCCTCAAATTTTGTTGAGATACACATGACGTCAAATTTCAAGTGCTTTCTCAAAAAGGTTAAATCGTGGACGATCAACCGCAGTCCGCGTTCATGCATATAAAACTAAAATTAACCATGTACTCACTTCGTAAATAAATATAAAAGGGTTTAGATCACTATATTTCTTTACAGAGGGAGTAGTCCGTATTGTCAACTGTTGTTTGCGCTGATTTTTTCACGACAAGTTCTATTAACTTGGACACCACCTTTTATAAGCTATGGCAAAACTTTGTCAACGTCGCCTTTTCTGTTGAGTGTGCTTGTGCGCCAAAATTTTACTTGCGTCACCGCGGTCCTACGCTGGTTATTTGCTTTCAGTGAAGGCTGGTTTCAACTACGGATGGGCAAAAGGCTCAAAGTCAAAACAATCACCTGTTTGCTCGACTAGTTTCAACCCATGCTCATTTCAGCTTATATTAAACTAAAGAGCTTAATGACTTGGACAGTTGAGTTTCACAAGCAGCATGTTTAACCCGCCAAAAATTTTTTGAACTAACCCATCAATATTATTGTTAGTCCATTTTATCTCAATCATCAAGGCCACCTCACAAATGTAGCCCACATGCCTCCTATGCTTGGATTAATTTATGCATGTTTGTTACACTATCATGTTGCCTTGTTGGCTATTGACAAATCATTAATGCATTTGCAATGCAATTATTTAAGTTATATGATAAGCTATTGTTGACATGACATACTACTTGTATACATGTGATGTGTTGTAAAGAGCCCTTGCGAGCGTCCCTGAGCATTTAATGTACCGAGCAAATATTGTCTTAAATGGTTAACAAAAATGAGCTTAATGATTAGAGTCCTATTGACCATGAGCCGAGCTACTCGTTAATGCACCCCTAGTTTATGGGTCTCCTATTTGTTATCTATGTGATGATAAACATGCCAAAAACGTGGCCCAGTATCGCTTTACTCAGCTTTTGAATGTTAGGAGTCACTTTGTTTACGTTGATTTTGTTTCCTACGTAAAAGAAAATAACAATACAACCACATAAGGGTTTCCCCATAAAAAGTCTAATAGACATGCCACATTCGCTTTCTAGGCACGGGCACCAGTGTCACAATCTGTAAAACGAAAAAAATAAAAGTAAACGAAGGTAGAAAATTTGCTTCATCTCATTTAACAAAAAGAAAAGAACGAAGTCTTCATGTTACATGACCACAAAGATCAAATAAAAAACGAGGGATCACTTTCCTGATAAAATGTTATCCAGTAACCTTGTCTCTGCAAGTACCCATAATCTTGTTTTTGTCTTAATCGATGCAACAACACATGTGGACTAGATGGTTTTGTTGCGAAACACTCTCGCATTGCCCTCGTTCCAAAGTGTCCAACATACTAACATCTTCAAAGAATTTTAGGCATTTCTGTTGACGTCGAAAAGGCCACCCTTTCCGCTCCACCATGCTGCCACTGATGAAGTGTGACCAATAAAGCGGAAATCAGAACAACTAGATGCTCTTGTGGCAAGTTCGTAGCTGATTGAAATGCAATCTATAGTTTTTTCTTTTTTGAGAAATATAACATGTCATACCACTAAAAAAACATTGTCCAAAAACCAGAAATAAATCAAAAAAATATGTACTTATCCGTATCAAACTTTAGACTTGAAAGTTGATGGGTTGGTTCCACAATAAGAAATCCAACCATTTAAGTTATTTCCTTTTCGGACGATCCAAGGGTTGTTGCTGCGAAAGAGAGCTTTTGATGTTGATATAGATTCTCAAAAAATGTTGATTCATGTCGACCCAGCAAAAAACTACTGTCAAGTTTGACGCCTCTCGGCAACTTTAGCATGGCATGGATGTCCAAAAGGGCGCTCCCCGCGCCACGCATCCTTGCGCGGGAGACCCCGGTCCCCTGCACTTCGGTTAGTTGCTCGTGGAAAGGAATCTTCGCTAGCTGGCTGGGTTTCTTTGAAACATTTTGTTATCCAGCTGGTGCTGTGCCGACTGAGAGCACTCCTGAGACTGCAAATGGGAATGTAAGACTGGTGCACTCAGAGTTGGTCACGCGTGGTCGCTCATGGTGCTGAGCCGCTGGCCATTCGCCTCTAAGACTAAGTGCGTTTGATCATTTGATGGATCGCGTAGTCTATTACTTGCACAGTTTTTTTCGATCGCGTGCTCAGTGCCCACTAATACAGGCTATCGCACGAGCTCCCACGGATCTTTCATATGCCTTCTGTACAATGCGCTCTAACACCCGCTCTCTTTTTCTTCAATTTTTATTATTTCTCGAGGGTGTAACGCACGCTCTTTTTTTTCTTAACACAAGCGCGGTACGTAGGCAAAGTTGAGAAAATAAACAGGTCTGATCTATTTTCACGTGAGGACCCGTCAGGCCCAAAAGTTTGGCCAGCGCGCTACGTACTAATTCATGTGCTAGAAGCCCATGTTGACGCCGCCGAAACAGGTGGGCGGCGCCCGCGGAACCACAAGTGTTGTACTAATTTGAGATTTTTGAAACTAGATCTCAAATTAGTACTCCCTCCGTCTTAAAATAAGTGTCTTAAAAAACTTAATTTTATACTAAAGTTAATGCAAGGTTAACTCACTTTTAAATCACTTATTTTAGAATGGAGGGGTACATTTCAACAAACCTTTTTTCATGAAAAAAAAAACTTAAAAAACAGAAACCAAAAGACATAAATAAAAAATAACTGAAACCGTAAAAATAATGAAAACTGGGAAGAAAATAAACCAAAGCCAAAAACACGTTTATGCTTTTTTCCATATATAAATTTTGGGGAAGCACAATTGTTCTTGTCCTATTTTCAGGAAACCACAACTGTTGTTTTCCTTTTTGGGGAGGAAGCAAACCGTGGTTCTCGCAAAAAAGCCTGGCTTACATAAAAATATAGCTTCTCTTGTCAAAACCTAGGAAAACGCAAGGAAAAACTAAAAAGCAAAAAAAAAACATGTGCAAGAAAAAAAAATCAAATCCACGACGATGCATATGCAACACACGTGGTAGCTACTGATGGCACCACTTGACGCACTTTCAGGGACCAAAAAGTGAACTCTATGGGAGCCCAGGAAGGGTTGTCCCATTAACTAGTTGCTCCCATATATATCTTGCTTACTGCTTGATAGATGCACTTCTCGCCCACATGAGTTGAATGCGCGGCCCAGTAACGAACGCTAATTCCCCGATCTCAGTTTATAAGGCATGCATGTCGTTCTAGATTGACAATTTAACTGACTAAATATATATTGTATTTGATGAAAAATATAAGTTTAAAAACTACACCCGTTGAAGAATCCAAGGTAAACTTTTGATGACATATAGCTCATATTTAGTTAGTCAAATCAGTGATCTAGAACCACGCGCACACCCTATAAACCGAGACGGATGGAGTATATCTTTTCTTATTTCTTTGGTCAGTTTCTTTACTTTTCAAATACGTGTTACATTTTATTATGTTTGTTTGTTATTATTTCTTTGGCTTTTCCAAGAAAATATACACACTGAACATTTTCCAAATACATGATGAACATTGTTTTTAAAACATGTTTTGCATTTTGTAAGTGCTTTGTGAATGGTACGAAATACTCCCTCTGTAAGGAAATATAAGAGTGTTGATCACTACTTTAATGATCTAAACGCTTTTATGTTTTTTTACGGAGGGAGTACTTTATTAAAATAATAAAAAAATATTATTACATTGTATTATATTTCCTTAAATGCCATAGTTATTTTTTGAATGGTCGGAAATATGTGTAAATTAAGTGAATTTTGTTTGTATTGTATAAATTATTTTATATTTTTTGAATGCATGATTTTTTAATTATCATGAATACTATTTTTAAATTTTAAAAACACTTAAAAAACTATGCAAACTTTTTCATATTTTGTAAATATTATTTTAAATGTCACAAACACATTTTTCAATGTCATGATATTTTTAATGGTATACATTTTTTTGGAAAATTCATATGGCATTTTCCTGCATTTATATTTTTTAATGTGCGATGAATACTTGTAAAATTCAATATTTAAAATATTTGAAAATATAAAAAAACGAACGAAAGTAAAGAACTAACGCTAATGGGGTGGCCCACTTTGGGCGCTCTAGGGCGAGGGGACCTTCGGTCTCGCACTAAGCGAGACAAAGCTGCCCCCAGACACACACAAACAAACCATCCTCGTCCAAACCCACGGATGGCAGCAGCAGCACTCCACGGTACGGCGACGGCAGCGGTGGAGGCGGCGGTGATGGTGGACATGCCCCTGCCTGCCCCTCCCATGGGCCGGCTAAGCCTCGACCCGACCCCTCGACTTGAGCCATCTGATCCCAGCCCTCGCCGTCCTGCACGGCAGCCCTCGCCCGGCTCTGCGGCTTGCCGCGCGGTCGTGCACGGGTGGCCGGAGGGCGTCGACCCGCCGCTTCCTCTCGACGCGAGCTCCTTTCGCCCTTTCTCCTTGGCGCCTCGTTGTGCTCACGGCGCCTCCCATCTAGGTTTTCCAGAATGTAAGAACCCTGGATTATTACCACTGAAATCTCTGTGCCATCGAACTCTGACAATGTAGATTGAAGATTTCTTTAATGTGCAAATTGCTTAATCTACCAATCTGGGACAGTAGCGACAGAAAAAGCTAAAACTATTACTCCCTCCGTCCCAAAATAAGTGTCTTAAAGCTTAGTATAACTTTGTACTAGAGCTAGTACAAAGTTGGGACAGTTATTTTGGAACGGAGGGAGTATATTAAGGTCAACTGTCTCTTAGGGACCTTTGATCAATAGGGTGGTTTTAGCAACCTGATTGAATCTGAGCTTAGTCAGAAAGATATAATTATTCATAAGGACTTCCATGTGGAACTCCGCTGTTATAGTGGCTGCGAGATTAAGTACTTTGGCAGGACTAGCTGATATGTCAGATATGGTTCAGCCACCATTTACAAAAGGTGGCCATGAGAAAGTCTATAAGAATGCTTATCATCGAAATACAGTACTTCTGTAATTTTAGTTTTACACTTCTTTACTAGTAACATACTGTAGTGATTGTAAATTGTTATTTTCCTGGACTGGAAGGTGATGTGTCTTTGTAATTTTGCATTTCATCTTGGTATCGTCCACACTTCGCACTACTCGTCCATTTACATCCTGCAAGGTTCTAAGTTATGCTAGATATTCTTGGCCTTGTGCTAAGCCTCAGTATCGGGTATTGTTTCCTCAAGCTATATCTGTGAGCTGATCTTTTTGTTAATTGTTCTTCTTTTCTGTATAACAGGTTGCTGAGCTTGATCAGATTGGTTGCTATCGTCCTATTTTTCGTATGGCGTGTCAGGCACCCATACGCTGATGGCATGTGGCTCTGGTGGATATCGATGGTTGGGGATCTTTGGTTTGGCGTCACTTGGTTGCTAAACCAAGTTGCAAAGCTCAACCCTGTCAAGCGTGTCCCCAACCTTGCGCTTTTGCAACAGCAGTTTGATCTCCCTGACGGCAACTCCAACCTTCCTTGTCTTGATGTCTTCATCAACACCGTTGATCCCATTAATGAACCTATGATATACACTATGAACTCCATCATATCCATCCTTGCTGCAGACTATCCGGTTGACAAGCATGCTTGCTACCTTTCAGATGATGGTGGGTCAATAATCCATTATGATGGTTTGCTTGAGACTGCAAAATTTGCTGCATTATGGGTTCCCTTTTGCAGAAAACATTCCATTGAGCCAAGAGCCCCTGAGAGCTATTTTTCTTTGAATACACGCCCATACACTGGAAATGCACCACAAGACTTTGTCAATGACCGCAGACACATGTGTAGAGAGTATGATGAGTTCAAGGAGCGCTTAGATGCACTTTTTACCCTCATTCCCAAACGGTCAGATGTGTACAATCATGCTGCTGGCAAAGAAGGTGCAAAGGCAACTTGGATGGCAGATGGGACACAGTGGCCAGGCACATGGATTGACCCAGCTGAAAACCATAAGAAAGGACAACATGCTGGGATCGTTAAGGTATACATTTCCACTTACTTTAAAACAAATATATTACTCCCTCCGTCCCAAAATAAGTGTCGCTGCTTTAGTACAAAATTTGTACCAACTTAGTACTAAATTTGCGTCACTTATTTTGGGACAGAGGGAGTACTATAATTTTTCTGTGACTAGAATCATACATGAGTGCTTATTTATTTCAAACTGCAATGTTTATTCAATAGGTTTTGTTGAAACATCCAAGTTATGAACCAGAACTTGGTCTAGGAGCAAGCACCAACAGTCCTCTAGACTTCAGTGCAGTTGATGTGCGCCTCCCAATGCTCGTTTACATCTCCCGTGAGAAGAGTCCAAGCTGTGATCATCAAAAGAAGGCAGGTGCCATGAACGTACAGTTGCGAGTCTCTGCCCTCCTGACCAATGCGCCCTTTATCATCAACTTTGATGGTGACCACTACGTCAACAACTCGAAAGCCTTCCGTGCTGGCATATGTTTCATGCTCGATCGCCGTGAAGGTGACAATACTGCCTTTGTCCAGTTTCCCCAACGCTTCGATGATGTTGATCCCACAGATAGGTACTGCAATCACAATCGTGTCTTCTTTGACGCCACCTTGCTCGGCCTCAATGGCATCCAAGGGCCGTCTTATGTTGGCACTGGTTGCATGTTCCGCCGTGTCGCACTTTACGGTGTTGACCCACCTCGCTGGAGACCTGATGACGTGAAGATCGTGGACAGCTCCAGCAAGTTTGGCAGTTCAGAGTCATTCATCAGCTCAATACTGCCAGCAGCAGACCAAGAACGCTCCATCATGTCGCCACCGGCACTTGAAGAGTCTGTCATGGCTGACTTAGCTCATGTCATGACTTGTGCATATGAGGACGGGACTGAATGGGGCAGAGAAGTTGGTTGGGTGTACAACATTGCAACTGAGGATGTGGTGACCGGCTTCCGGCTGCACCGGAATGGGTGGCGATCCATGTACTGCCGCATGGAACCAGATGCATTCGCCGGCACCGCACCAATCAACCTCACTGAGCGGCTCTACCAGATCCTGCGCTGGTCGGGGGGCTCCCTTGAGATGTTCTTCTCGCACAACTGCCCACTCCTGGCTGGCCGCCGCCTCCACCCAATGCAAAGAATTGCCTATGCCAACATGACAGCCTACCCAGTTTCATCTGTCTTTCTTGTGTTCTATCTCCTCTTCCCGGTGATATGGATCTTCCGTGGGCAATTCTACATACAGAAGCCATTCCCCACGTATGTGTTGTACCTCGTCATCGTCATAGCCCTGACCGAGTTAATCGGTATGGTTGAGATCAAGTGGGCTGGGCTCACGCTGCTGGACTGGATCCGCAACGAGCAGTTCTACATTATTGGTGCAACAGCCGTGTACCCTACAGCAGTATTTCACATAGTGCTGAAGCTGTTTGGCCTGAAGGGTGTTTCATTCAAGCTGACGGCAAAACAGGTAGCAAGCAGTACCAGCGATAAGTTTGCTGAACTGTATGCCGTGCAGTGGGCTCCGATGCTGATCCCTACCATGGTGGTTATAGCGGTGAATGTTTGTGCCATTGGCGCATCGATAGGCAAGGCGGTAGTGGGAGGATGGTCACTGATGCAGATGGCCGATGCAGGACTTGGGCTGGTGTTCAACGCGTGGATTCTGGTGCTGATCTACCCGTTTGCACTGGGCATGATTGGACGGTGGAGCAAGAGGCCCTACATCCTGTTCATTCTGTTTGTCATTGCGTTTATTTTGATCGCATTGGTGGATATCGCCATCCAGGCCATGCGGTCTGGGATTGTTCGGTTCCACTTTAAAAGCTCAGGTGGCGCCACTTTTCCCACAAGCTGGGGTTTGTAAGTTCCTCCCTTTGCTGGGAAGTTCCTTTTCCTTTGTGGTGTGGGTTTTTTCTTTTTTCCTTTTCTTGTTATTGCATATATAGACCATTTGTGGTGTGAATCATATATAGGCTGTACAAGTTTGTGGAAATAATGTAAAATTGGCCATTTGCCTGGAAGAAAAAGAGATGTGGCAAAGCAACAGCTGTAGTATATTGGATATAATGTTGAGGATGCCTGGAAGTATATCTATTCCTGTACCTAAATTTTGGCATGTTTTAGCAAGGTCTCAAGATTTCGGGTCCATCTCGGAGCTGCAACAATCGGCCTGTGCTACCCAGTAATAAGTCAATATCTTCTTAACCTGCAGTGAACATCTGCTTAATGAGAATGCAGAAAGAGCATTGTCACGGACGGTTGTGCTTTGCGGAGGTTTTTTGGCTGGCGTTGCTTGCCTCAGAATATACTCCTTTTTTTGCGGGTAGGCTTGGGAATATACTTCCATGTTGCCATGCTGGTCTTAAGAATCAATGGAGGGACACAAAAAGAACAGAGGAGCTAAAGACAATGGATGTCAATTCAGCCATTACAATCGCACGACGTACTCCACATGTATGACAGGCACGCCATGGTCCAGGTTCCTGTAGACATGGAACCATCTGTTCCGTTATTGTCTCAAACAAAATTTTTGGTTCTGTTATTTGTTTGGCTCTTGCGAAATACTCCTAGACGCGTTTGTGGCGTCATAAGAAAGAGAGAGGGGTGTCGTCTCCAGGCTCCGGTGATGTGCTCTTGTGGTTCGTAGGTGGACAAATGTGACAGTTTACATGTGTGTTGTCATGGCATTAACGGGAGAACTTCTAGTGCCATGGGAACCTCGTGTGCAACCCTGCTACCAATGCATAGTAACGCCCCTAAAAGGTTTGGCAAACAGATTTAAGAAAAGCTGAGTGAATCGGTGAGAGATGTGTTTACAATATGGCACTCGGTTTTCGTCAGTTTTTCATATATATTTTTTAGAAACGGAGGCAGAAGATTTGTCTCATCAATTAAATAAGGGAGGGAAACATCGTAGGGTTTTACAACCACACCCAAATGCAGAGCATGACAATTACTCACACATAAGAATAAGCTCTAGTGTTTTTTTTTGCACTCGCGGTGACCCAAAGCTTTGTAGTTTTTCATTAATTAATTGGACTACTCTTTTTTTTAATTAATCGATGAAAAAAATATTTTGCCTTCGTTTTAAAAAAAAACTGACGCTCTGGCATCTCCTCGGTTGTGATATGGGCGCCCCTCTTCTAGGGTTGGTCGGTCTAGTTGTACCTTTCGTCGTTACGGCGGTGCGCGTTTTGATGGGTTGTGTGTTGTCCCTACAGTCATTTTCTCAGTGCCATTGCTGGTATGGAGCCAGACAGCTCTCACCCAACGAGCCCACCTCACCACCACCAGCCTCTCCTGGCGAGGGCCATTCCAACCTCGCCGGCCACCCTCTCCTCCCTTTCCCTGCGCCCGTTCCAGCTGCCCCCACCGCCTGCCCGCCTGCCTCGAGGCTTCATTCCAGTTGTGATACCCCCTGGCGCTGGATCGGGGGCGTCCTCGCCAGATCCCAATCTGGATCGGCCGCTGGGCGGTTCGAGCTCCCCTCTGGCCTCGCCGTCCTCTCGCGCGCGGATCCAGGCGGCATTGACTACGGGTGTCGTGCCGGAGACGCAACATGAGGGCCTGAACGAGCGCGTGCGGGTCGCTTCTATCATCGTCGCCCCTGCTGCAGGCATTCATGGCGATGTCGCCTTCAATGCGGCTGCAGAGCGCGTGCGGGTCGCTTCTACCATCGTCGCCCCTGTTGGCTGGAAGAGCGTGGGCTCTGAGCGCAGCTCCCCGGCCGCCTAGGCCACCTCCCCCCTCTGCCGCATAGATGCCTTCAAATCCCCTCGCATCTGGTGGGCAAGTGCTTCAGATGCATCTCCCCCTCCACCGCATCAGAGACCGTGAAGAAGATGTGCGCTGCAATGGCTACTTCAGGTGTTACGTCCCGGACACACCCGCCGGTGGTCGTTACTCCTGGCGGGATCTAGACTGGCCCCACATATCAATACTAGTCTTTTCTACGCACTTTCTCCTCACTCATGCGCATCCGAGATCAACTTTCCGGTCGGTCAGCCATCCTAGAACTACTCCAAGCCGAGCACGCTTAACCTGAGAGTTCTGTTCGAATGGGCTTCCGAAAAAGAAGGAATTCCTTATTGATATGAGTAGTCTATCATCCCTAATAAGCCAGGCTATCACATACACCATCACTCAGAGGAACCGACATCCTCGTCGGGCCACAGGAGCGTTCCCTCTTGACACAAACGTTTGTGCATCCAGTCCAGTACATGTTTCATGCCGTGTGTCACGACGGGTCACAAACGTCATGAACAACATGACCGCACATGTGTCCGCAAACATCCATGTAACCGCAAGGGTTGGCTCTGATATCAACTTGTAATGCCTCGGACAGACACACTGGTGGTCGTTACTCCTAGCGGGATCTAGATTGGCCACACATATCAATACTAGTCTTTTGTTCGAATGGGCTCCCGGAAAAGAAGGAATTCCTTATTGATATGAGTAGTCTATCATCCCTAATAAGCCAGGCTATCACAACAGGCCTGGGCACCTAGTTCGCAGGTGCCCTTTGAAAGGCCCCCCTGCTTGTCCTCGGGTTCCGGCTCGGGCTGGCCACGCTGCTCCCCCTCTCCAGAACCACGAGATCCAATCTAGAGCCCTATTCCGGCACTTTGCTGGAGGGGAACACGATCACCGAGGGGTTCATCATCCTCATTGGTGCTTCTCCAATGATGCGTGCGTAGTTCATATCAGACCTACGGGTCCGTAGGCAGTAGCTAGATGGCTTCTTCTCTCTATGTTTCTCAATACAATGGTCTCTTGGAGATCTATTTGACGTAATGCTTTTGTGCGGTGTGTTTGTTGGGATCCGATGAGCAATGGGTTTATGATCAAATTTTGCCTTGAGTTTTATATCCAATCTTCATTATTATAGCCCCGTATTTCTTCTCCGATATTTGGGTTTTGATTGGCCATCTTGATCTATTTATCTTTCCATGTGAAGAGGTGCTTTGTGATGGGTTTGATCTTGCGGTGTCATTTCCTAGTGACAGAAGGGGCAGCAAGGCACACATGTATCGTCGCTATTAAGGATAAAAAGATGGGATACATTCCTACATGAATAGATCTTGTCTACGTCGTGTCATCGTTCTTATTGCATTACTCTATTTCTTCATGAACTTAATACACTAGATGCATGCTGGATAGTGGTCGGTGCGTGGAGTAATAGTAGTAGATGCAAGCAGGAGTCGGTCTACTAATCTTGGACGTGATGCCTATATACATGATCATGTCTTGGGTATCGTCATGATTATTTGTTGTTCTATCAATTGCCCAACAGTAATTTGTCTACACATCGTTGCTATTTTCTTGAGAGAAGCCACTAGTAAAATCTACGACCCCCGGGTCTATTTTATCATCACATACTTTTAGATCCATATTGCTTTTTTCTTTCCTTACAACTTTTATTTTCAGATCTATATTATCAAAAACAAAAAATACCTTGATAGACTTTTTGTTACCTATTTTATTTCGCGTTTACGAGAGATCCATACATAAAAACTATCATCAATCTATCTATCTTTTTACTCGTGAGGGATTGACAGCCCCTCTCTTACGTTGGGTTGCAAGTGTTTTGTGATTTGTGTGCAGGCGCCGTCTACATAGTGTTTGGGTGATTCGCCTACTGGTTCGATAACCCTGGTCTCATCCGAGGGAAATACCTACTATTGTTGTGCTGCATCATTCCTTCCTACTTGGGGAAAATACCGACGTAGTTCAAGCGACATCACTCAACTGCCTAGCGTCCGATCTAGCGTAAAGGGTCCTGATTAGCGCATTGGTTGGGCCTTCATCGTTGCAGAAATTTTGGTTGGTGGTAGCAAATGTCGTCAAGGGTTGCAACAAAAAAATGCCTCGGTTGTAGCAAAATTGACCTTACACGCTCCAGCAAAAACAACCTCGCTGGTCATAGCATGTCCGCTTGGTTGTAGCATTTTGTGTCACTGGTTGTAGCAAAAGTCTACAATGGGTTGCAACAAAAACATCATTGCCTTTGGTTGTAGCTGATTGTGCATGTCGTTTCTCCGGTTGAAGCTTTTCAAAAACAACATTACAACAATCTTGCAAACGGTTGCTGCATTTTTAGGTAATGTTTGCATCTCCTCCGCTCTTTTTTTGGTTCCACCAATTTTTTTTTGCCCGTAGTAGAATAAATCAATTACGGTTGCAGCAAATCGCCGTCGTGAGGTCGCAGCTATGCCTTGATGGATGTAGCAAAAAAGCTCGCTGGTACTAGCAAAAACCAAGTACGGTTGCAGCAAAAATCGCCGTTATCGCGAGGTTGCAGCTTTTGCTTGATGGATGTAGCAAAATACTTCGCCCCTAGTAGAAAAAAACAAGTACGGTTGCAGCAAAAATCGCCGTCATGGACCCGATGAATGGACACATGGGCCCGCAAGCAACGCCTCGTGCCGAGGCATCCGACGAAACGGTTTGGCGACGCTCCGTTTATAAACGTTTCCCTTTGTTTCGACCGCATAACCTAGACGAGGCATTGGTGGCTTAAAATTCCACTGGGTGACTGCTAGGTGGCGCCCACATGTTATATATTTTTATCAAATGTCAGTTTGGGATGTTACGGTAGTAGTTGACACTAAATCTGTGGGTCTATGAAAAAACACCCAAAAACTGTAGCAAGTCGGGATTATTTCCGTTGAAAGTTGTGGTTCCTCGTCATTCACTATGTGGAGCATGTCGTTATAGTTCATCTACAACTAGCAGAAAAAAATAGAAAAAACACTTTATGTCCCTTATAGTTTCATAATGCCCTATGCTATTGTAAGATGGTGTTTCATACTTCTCTTGAAAAGAAGGCTTTTAGAGCATCTACACTCGGGCGTTGCAAATATGACTCCCAAAACGCCCGCGGACATGCCCAATCAGTGATCGGGCGTGTCCCGTATTTGTCCGTCTGTGCAGCCACACTTCTCATTTTTTTTCTTCATATATTCGATCACTTGCACGTGATTGATGAAGTGGAAGAGAGAGAAAGAAAAGAATGAATAAAGAAAAGAAAAAGATGGTCTGGGGTGGGGCCGTGTCCTATGTGGGGATTGATCGGACGCGTCCGGGCACACCCGCGAGCCTCATACCCCTCCCATATTTAAGATGGATATGAGGGTTCGCGGACAGCTCAAACGTATATGGATAATATGGGGGATACGGTTGGGTAATAACCCACAAGTATAGGGGATCGCAACAGTTTTCGAGGATAGAGCATTGAACCCAAATTTATTGATTCGACACAAGGGGAAGCCAAAGAATATTCTCAAGTATTAGCAGTTGAATTGTCAATTCAACCACACCTGAAAGACTTAGTATCTGCAGAAAAGTATCAGTAGCAGAGTAGTGATAGCAACAGTAGCAACGGTAATAGTAGCAGCAACGACAGCAGTAGCGACAGAGTAACAGTAGCAGTAGTGACAGTAGTAGTGGCAGAGTAACGTAGCAAGGACCAGTAGGAAAAACTCATAGGCATTCGATCGGTGATGGATAATTATGCCGTATGATATTCATCATGCAACAGTTATAACATGGAGAGATATGTAACTAGCTCCAGTTCGTCAATGTAATGTAGGCATGTATTCCTTATGTAGTCATACGTGCTTAGGGAAAAGAACTTGCATGACATCTATTGTCCATCCCTCCCGTGGCAGCGGGGTCCTAATGAAAACTACGGGATATTAAGGTTCTCCTTTTAATAGAAAACCGGACCAACGCATTAACACTTAGTGAATACATGAACTCCTCATACAATGATCATCTCCGGGAGTGGTTTCGGCTATTGTCACTCCGGGGTTGCCGAGTCATAACACATAGTAGGTTACTACAACTTGCAAGATAGGATCAAGAACACACATATATTGACGAGAACATAATAGGTTCAGATATGAAATCATGGCACTCGGGCCCTAGTGACAATCATTTAGCATGGCAAAGTAGTAGCAACATCAATCTCAGAACATAGTGGATATTAGGGATCAATCCCCGTCAAAACTAACTCGATTACATGGTAGATCTCATCCAACCCATCACCGTCCAGCAAGCCTACGATGAGATTACTCACGAACGGTGAAGAGCATCATGGAATTGGCGATGAAGGAAGGTTGGTGATGACGATGGCGACGATCTCCCCTCTCCGGAGCCGAGAACGGACTCCAGATCAGCCCTCCAGAGGAAAAACAGGTGGTGGCGGCGCCTCCGTATCGTAAAACGCGATGAACTCTTCTCCTTGATTTGTTTCCGGACAAAAGGGACTAAATAGAGCTGGAATTGGAGGCGATGGAGCTCCGTGGGCCCCACAAGCCTGTCATGCGCGACCAGGGGGGCGCCTGGTGGGCTTGTGGGCTCCACGCTCCACTTCTCCGGTTGATTCTTGCGCCAGTATTTTTTATATATTCCACAAAAAATCCCCGTAAATTTCCAGGTCATTCCGAGAACTTTTATTTCTACGCAAAAACAACGCCATGGCAATTCTGTTGAAAACAACGTTAGTTCGGGTTAGTTCCATTCAAATCATGGAAATTAGAGTCCAAAAGAAGGGCTAAAGAGTTTGGAAAAGTAGATACGACGGAGACGTATCAACTACCCCAAGCTTAAAGCCTTGCTTGTCCTCAAGCAATTCAGTTCACAAACTGGAAGAGACAAAAGAAAAGTGTTTACGAACTCTGTTTGATCTTGTTGTTGCAATTATGTCTAACTCATATTCATATTTTCAGCAAAATCATAAGCTAACCACATAAGCAATGACATTTAGGTCTCATGGCAAACTCATATCAATGGCATAATCAACTAGCGAGCAATAATAATAAGTTTCACACGTCAACACTTCAATCAAAACAATCATGAAGCAATATGAACAGATGGTATCTCGCTAGCTCTTTCTGAGACTGCAAAACATAAATGCAGAGCACCTTCAAAGACCAAGGGCTGACTGAACATTGTAATTTATGGCAAAGAAGATCCAGTCAAAGTCATACTCAATAACAGTCAAAAGCAAAGCATAGAAATGATAGAGGTGCTCTCTAATTGGTGCTTTTATAAGGTGAGGATGACTCAACAGAAACATAAATAGACAGGCCCTTCGTAGAGGGAAGCATTGATTTGCAGAGGTGCCAGAGCTCAAGCTTTGAAGATAGAGATAAATAATTTTGGGTGGCATGCTTTCATTGTCAACACAATGACCAATAGTTTTCACCATCTTCCATGCTACACATACTATAGGCGGTTCCCAAACAGAAAAGTAAAGTTTTGACTCCCCCCCACCGATCAATCACACTCCACGACTAGCCGAATACTCGGGTGCCGTCCATACCAACAACAATCCAGGGGGAGTTTTGTTTGCAATTATCTTTTCGATTTGAGCATGGAACTGGGCATTCCAATTACCGATGCCTTTTCTCGTGAGTGATAGTGAATAAACATATATCGAGGATAACACGCCTAGCATGGAAGATACTGATCGCCCCTTGTCACCACATGAGCGGTTCGGGCATGCAAAACAGATTATTTCTTGAAGATTTAGAGAGTGGCACATGCAAATTTACTTGGAACGGCAGGTAGATACCGCATATAGGTAGGTATGGTGGACTCATATGGAACAACTTTGGGTTTATGGAAGTGGATGCACAAGCAGTATTCCTGCTTAGTACAAGTGAAGGCTAGCAAAAGACTGGGAAGCGACCAACTAGAGAGCGACAACAGTTATGAATATGCATTGAGATTAACCAACATTGAGTGCAAACATGAGTAGGACATAAATCACCATAAACATGAATATCATAGAGGCTATGTTGATTTTGTTTCAACTACATGCGTGAACATGTGCCAAGTCAAGCCACTTGAATCATTCAAAGGAGGATACCATCCTATCATACTACATCATAATTATCTCAAGATTCATGTTGGCATCCAAGACAAACCATTATAAGCTCCCAGCTAATTAAGCACGGCATCAGAAACTATGATCTCTAAGTTGTCATTGCAAACATGCTTCTCTCACAACAAAGCTGAATCAGGAACGATGAGGTAGTCATATTTACAAAAACAAAATAGATCCAGTTATTACCAGCTTTTCCAGGCTCAGTCACTTCATCATATATCGTCATTATTGCCTTTCACTTGCACGACCAAACGATGTGAACAATAATAAGAGTGCTCGTGCATTGGACTAAGCTGGAATCTGCAAGCAAACACAAAGGAGAAGTCAAAGTAATATGGCTCTTTGATAGATAAACAGATATGCATGCGAGAGCCACTAAACATTGTAACCATGGTCTTCTACCTTGACCCAAAGAAAAAGAAAACTATTTACACGAGAAAGCTCCCAACAAGCAAAAGAAGAACGAGAAATCTTTTTGGGTTTTCTCAAACTAGACAAACACACGAGAAGAAAGCGAGAAAAAGAAATAAACTAGCATGGATGATACAGTGCCAAAGTGTGAACACCGACTAACAAAGTGAAAGTGTAAGCAAGAATATAAAGTCGGTGAGAAACACGTAATCCCCCAAGCTTAGGCTTTTGGCCTAAGTTGGTCTACTCCCAAGGAGGGAAATAACCGTCTCCGGGATACTCCGGAGTGGACTGAGGGTGCCACTGCTGGGTGAGCTCCTCTGGCTCCCACTGATAAACTGGCGTCTGGTACTCGACTGGTATCTCGGGCACGGGCGCCTGTGGTGGTGCTATGCCCCAATATGCGTAGATGTCCGAGAGCATAATAATGTACCTGCCTAGATGAAGATTGAACAAAGAAGGAGCAGGCAAGGTAATAGTCTCACGAGTACCCTGACTAAATACCAGGTTATAAATCATCCTCTTATTTATATCTTTATCAAGAAAGTCATGGCGAACCATGCTATCATAATCTTGATATCTCTTAGGAAGAAGAATCTCTTCTTCCTCATCCAGTCTAATAGGTATCTCAAAATGTCTAGCAAGACGGGTAGCATAGATACCTTCATAAACAAGGCCTTTAGAACGGTTCGTGTTCAACCGTTGAGCTACTATAGCGCCCAAGCTATAAGTTTTGTCATTATAAAGGGCTTCGCGCAAGACCGCAAGATCTGGGGAGCTAAGGGCCCCAGCTTTCCCACGGCCAATCAAACATTTTCCCACGAATAATGAGAAGTACCGAAGCACGGGAAAATGTATGCTAGCAGCTCTAGCGCAAGACACTCCTCTCTGCTCTCCTACATCAATGGTATCTATGAAAGCCTCCAAGTCCCGTGGACGAGGTTCATGAATATCCCCAACATAAGGTAATTTGCAAACATTGCAAAAATCCTAAAGTGACATGCGCTGGGGGCTATCATATAATTTGAACTCAACCATAGGAGGACTCTTCCTTGGATAGAAATTAAAGCTTTGCACGAAAATATTAGTGAGGAGGAGGTATTGCGGACACTTATCTTCAACGAAGGCAGTAAGGCATGCGTTCTCCACCAAGTAGTAAAAGTCCTCATAAAGTCTGGCGGCACGTAAGAACACATCGCTTGGCCACTCGCACGCTCGAACTTCTGCAACTCGGGGGACCGGATACTTGGGTTTCTTCTTCTCATTTTCATCATCCTTGGGGTCACGGCTTGAAGAGCCTCTTAAGAACCTCTTCATATTTTCCTTTTTCTATCTCTGAAAATTTCTGAAATTTTAGTGACTCTAAGGAAAAAGTGAACAAGGCCCAACGAAACTCGTAGCAACTACTCCTTCAAGTGCCTAGAGGCCATATCACGCATTAAAACTACTTGGGACCAGCTAAAATTAGCATGCAAAGCTCAAGAACAGGGTCACCAAGGCAGCAAAAATACGCGACGAAAAGGCACTAGAGCAAAAACTAATTGGACCAATGGAGGAGTCACATACCAAGGAGCAATTTCCCCAAAACAGTTTGGTGAATGGGGCTTTGCACAAGGAGATCGAAAATCGCAACAAGAAGAGCAAGAACATGGGTTTGAGCTGCGAAACGCTTTTTTCTGGAGGTAGGAGAAGGAGATGGGAGCTAGAGTAAGTGGAGGCGGGCACGTGGGCCGCACAAGCCTGGTAGGCGCAGCCAGGGGGGTGCCCGCGCCTCCAGGGCTTGTGGCCCACTGGTGCATCCCCCTGACTAGCTCTCCGTCTAAGAATTTTTCAAAAATTCCAGAAAAAATCATACTTGATTTTCACGGCATTCGGAGAACTTTTATTTTCGGGGTATTTTTCTAGGGGGCGCAAAAAGGAGAAACAGGGAAAACTAAAGCTAAATCTATCATTTTTCTTCTAAGTAACTGAAGGTGAAAGTTTGGAACAAAGGGTTGTGACTCCTTGATTCATCTGTCTCATGGTCATCGAAAGAAATTCGTCAATGAGGTTGATCAAGTCTCCTTGACAAACTTTTTTGAATCGCAAAAGAAAACGGAGAATTTTCGAATAGTCACTAGGTTACCTCAATGGGGATGTGCATATCCCCAACAAGCAAATCATACTTCATCTTAATAGTAGGCATAGGGTATTCAAAGCTCCCAATAAGAATCGATGAAGTTTTTTCGATAGCATTGATGCAATGTACTCGATATTTTTTCTTCAGAAAGTGCACCGTATGCTCATTACCATTGACATGGAAAGTGACATTGCCTTTGTTGCAATCAATAACAGCCCCTGCATTGTTTAAAAAGGGTCTTCCATCAATGACCGCCATGGCATCATCCTCGGGAATATCCAGAATAACAAAGTATGTTAAGATAGTAACGTTGGCAACCACAACACGCACATCCTCGCAAATGCCGATAGGGAAAGAAGTTGATCTGTCGGCCATTTGCAAGGAGATTTCAGTGGGTGTCAACTTATCCAATTCAAGTCTACGATAAAGAAAAGAGGCATAACACTCACACCGGCTCCAAGGTCGCATAAAGCAGTTCTAACGTAGTTGCCTTTAATGGAGCAAGGTATAGTGGGCACTCCGGGATGACCTAGTTTCTTAGGAGTTCCACCCTTGAAGGTATAATTAGCGAGCATGGTGGAAATCTCAACCTCAGGTATCCTCCTCTTATTAGTCACAATATCCTTCATGTACTTAGCATACAGAGATATTTTGAGCATATATGTCAAACGCATTTGCAGAAAGACAGGTCTAATCATTTCAACAAATGGCTCAAAATCCTCATCATCCTTTTTCTTGGATGGTTTGGGAGAAAAGGGCATGGGTTTCTGAAACCATGGTTCACTTTCTTTACCATGCTTCCTAGCAGCGAAGTCGTTCTTATCGTATCTCTTATTCTTAGGCTGTGGGTTATCAAGATCAACAGGTTTAGTCTCCACATCCTTTTCATTGCTAGGTTGAGCATCAACATGAACATCACTATCGATATTATCATTAGGCTCATGTTCATCACCAGATCGCGTTTTAGCATCAGAAACATATGCATCATTTGGATTCTCAGGTGTAACAGCAATAGGGTTGCTAGCATGCAAGTTCCTATCATCTTTCTTCTTCTTCCTAGGATGACTAGGTGCATCAGTGCTAAGTCCTTGAGAATCTTGTTCAATTCTCTTAGGATGACCCTCAGGATACAAAGGTTCCTAGGTCATTCTACCGCCTCTAGTGACGACTCTGACAGAATTGTCATTCAACTCAATGAGCAAGTCATTTTGAGCCTTAAGTACTTGTTCTACTTGAGTAGTAACCATAGAGGTATGTTTACTCAAGAGCTTAAGATCATTGACGTTTCTGTCCACACAAGCACTTAAATGACTAAGCATACTTGCATTCTGTTCCAATTGTCTGCTAACATAATCATTGAAACTTTGTTGTTTGGCAACAAAGTTATCAAATTCATCCACGTATAAGCTAGCATATTTATCAAAAGGAATATCACTCTCATTGAATCTACGAAGAGAATTTACCTCTACTACCTGTATCGGGTTATCAAGATCATGGATCTCTTCGATAGGTGGTAGATTTTTGACATCTTCAGATTTAATGCCTTTCTCTTTCATAGATTTCTTAGCTTCTTGCATATCTTCAGGACTGAGGAATAGGATACCTCTTTTCTTAGGAGTTGGCTTTGGAGGTGGTTTGGGAATAGTCCAAGCATTCTCACTGCACAAGATATTGTTCAATAGGATCTCAGCTTGTTCTACAGTTCGTTCCCTAAAAACACAATCGGCACAACTATCTAGGTGGTCCTTAGAAGCATCAGTTAGTCCATTATAGAAGATATGAAGTATTTCATTCTTTTCAAGAGGGTGATCAGGCAAAGCATTCAGTAGCTGGACGAGCCTCCCCCAAGCTTGTGGGAGACTATCTTCTTCAACTTGCGCAAAGTTGTATATTTCCTGCAAGGCAGCTTGCTTCTTATGGGCAGGGAAATATTTTTCAGAGAAGTAGTAGATCATATCCTGGGGGCTACGCACACAACCAGGGGCAAGAAAAGTGAACCAAGTCTTAGCATCATCCTTTAGCGAGAAAGGAAACAACTTTAGGATATAATAGTGGCAGATCTTTTACTCACTCGTGAATAGGGTGGCTATATCGTGCAGTTTGGTAAGATGGGCTACAACCGTTTCAGATTCATAACCGTGAAAAGGATCAGATTCGACCAGAGTGATTAACTCAGGGTCGACAGAGAATTCATAATCCTTATCAGTCACAAAGATAGGCGAAGTAGTAAACTTCGGGTCGTATTTCATCCTAGCCTTCAAAGTTTTTTCTTTCCACTTGCGTAGTAATTTCTCAACATCATAGCTATCCTTACAAGCAAGAAAGTCCTTATCTATCTCTCCCTCCATAACATAACCCTCAGGCATATCAGGCAATTCATATCTAGGAGAGCTAGTTCTAACAGGCGAATTAGCAGGTTCTACTTCAATAATCTCAGCAGTTTCAGAAGCATCATCACATCTAGCAGCAACTCTAGCAATTTGTGCATCAAGGAATGCACCTAGTGGCAAAGCAGTATCAAGCAAAGCATCATCACAAGTATCATGGATAGCAGAAGTAGCATCATCAAGCGCAGACGACACATGAAAATTTCTAGCAGGAGGTGGTGTCGCAAACTTACTCATAACAGAAGGTGAATCAAGTGCAGAGCTAGATGACAGTTCCTTACCTATCCTCGTCGTTGATGGCAAGACTTTAGTTCTTGGATCTTTTGGATTCCTCATAGTGATCAACAGACGTAAATCTCAAGTGACTCAGAGAATATAGCTATGCCTCCCCGGCAACGGTGTCAGCAAATAGCACGTTGACGGGAGACTATTCTTGACTTAAGCTTCCCCGGCAACGGAGCTAGAAATAAGTCTTGATAACCCACAAGTATAGGGGATCGCAACAGTTTTCGAGGGTAGAGTATTCAACCCAAATTTATTGATTCAACACAAGGGGAAGCCAAAGAATATTCTCAAGTATTAGCAGTTGAGTTGTCAATTCAACCACACCTGAAAGACTTAGTATCTACAGAAAAGTATCAGTAGCAGAAGATTGATAGCAACAGTACCAACAGTAGTAGTAGCAGCAGCGACAGCAGTAGCGAGTGAGTAATAGTAGTAGCAGTGACAGCAGTAGTGATAGAGTAACGTAGCAAGGACCAGTAGTAAAAACTCGTAGGCATTGTATCGGTGATGGATAATTATGCCGGATGATATTCATCATGCAACAGTTATAACACGGAGAGATATGTAACTAGCTGCAGTTCGTCAATGTAATGTAGGCATGTATTTCGTATGTAGTCATACGTGCTTAGGGAAAAGAACTTGCATGACATCTATTGTCCATCCCTCCCGTGGCAGCGGGGTCCTAATGGAAACTACGGGATATTAAGGTTCCCCTTTTAATAGAGAACCGGACCAACACATTAACACTTAGTGAATACATGAACTCCTCATACTATGGTCATCTCCGGGAGTGGTTCCGGCTATTGTCACTCCGGGGTTGCCGGGTCATAACACATAGTAGGTGACTACAACTTGCAAGATAGGATCAAGAACACACATATATTGACGAGAACATAATAGGTTCAGATCTAAAATCATGTCACTCCGACCCTAGTGACAAGCATTTACCATGGCAAAGTAGTAGCAACATCAATCTCAGAACATAGTGGATACTAGGGATCAATCCCCGTCAAAACTAACTCGATTACATAATAGATCTCATCCAACCCATCACCGTCCAGCAAGCCTAAGATGAGATTACTCACGAACGGTGAAGAGCATCATGGAATTGGCGATGAAGGAAGGTTGGTGATGACGATGGCGACGATCTCCCCTCTCCGGAGCCCAGAACGGACTCCAGATCTGCCCTCCAGAGGAAAAACAGGTGGTGGCGGCGCCTCCGTATCGTAAAACGCGATGAACTCTTCTCCTTGATTTTTTTCCGGACGAAAAGGACTAAATAGAGCTGGAATTGGAGGCGGTGGAGCCCCGTGGGCCCCACAAGCCTGCCAGGCACGGCCAGAGGGGGGGGGGCGTCTGGTGGGCTTGTGGGCTCCACGCTCCACTTCTCCGGTTGATTCTTGCGCTAGTATTTTTTATATATTCCACAAAAAATCCCCGTAAATTTCTAGGTCATTCTGAGAACTTTTATTTCTGCGCAAAAACAACACCATGGCAATTCTGCTGAAAACAACGTTAGTCCGGGTTAGTTCCATTCAAATCATGCAAATTAGAGTCCAAAACAAGGGCAAAAGAGTTTGTAAAAGTAGATACGACGGAGACGTATCATTGGGTCACTTTTTTATATTCTATTTTCTGTTTTGTCACTGACTGGGCACGTCCACGGACGTACGAGGGGTCATTTGAGGCATCTGGCTATAGATGCTCTTATACCCAGTTCTTCTTGTTAGCATTCCGTGAGTATGAATTTACACTGTCTAATAAAAAAAATCCTACACCTTTTGAGAAAAAAGATCCTACACCTCCATGTGAATGGTGGAAGTGGGCTACGGACCTGCCCCATCCCTGACTAGTCACATCCCCTAAACTTCACTATGTAAGCCAACCTCTCCCTCCTACTTTCTATCAAATCTTCCCACCCTAGTATGTATCTTTAGTTTATAGATTTAATCCTTAGTTGGCAGTAAGGGAAATATATAATGGTGCTATCTGAGGAGTGTCACGTAGGATAAATGATGAAGTGAAGAAGAAAGAATTCATAAAAAAGTTTGTCTTTTCTTATTTAAGAGAAGATAAAAGATGATCTCTTAACACAATATGTGTCATCATGTTTATAGGAATAGCTAATTATTGAAGATAAGGCTAAGAGATGATCCATTATAGATATTTTTTATCATATCTAAATTACATGCAAGACTTAAGATAAAACTGTTGGAAATATGCCCTAGAGGCAATGATAAAATAGTTATTATTATATTTCCTGTTTCAAGATAATCGTTTATTGTCCATGCTATAATTGTATTGAATGAAAACATAGATACATGTATGGATATATAGACAAAACAATGTCCCTAGTGAGCCTCGAGTTGACTAGCCAGTTGATCAAGGATGGTTAAGGTTTTCTGACCATATGCAAGTGTTGTCACTTGATAACTGGATCACATCATTAGGAGAGTGATGTGATGGACAAGATCCAAATTATAAACGTAGCATGTGATCATGTTATTTTGTTGCTATTCTTTTCTGCGTGTCAAGTATTCATTCCTATGACCATGAGATCATGTAACTCACTGACACCGGAGGAATACCTTGTGTGTATCAAATGTCGCAACGTTACTGGGTGACTATAAAGGTGCTCTACAGGTATCTTCGAAGGTGCCCGTTGAGTTAGCATTGATCAAGACTGGGATTTGTCACTCCGTGTGATGGAGAGGTATCTTGAGGCCCACTCGGTAATACAAGTACGACATCACATACAAGCCTTGCAAGCAATGTGACTCAAGTGTAAGTCACGAGATCTTGTATTACGAAACGAGTAAAGAGACTTGCCGGTAACGAGATTGAAATAGGTATAGAGATATCGACGATCAAATCTCGGGCAAGTAACATACCAAAGGACAAAGGGAATATTATACGGGATTATATGAATCCTTGCACAGAGGTTCAACCGATAAGATCATCATAGAATATGTAGGATCCAATATGAACATCTAGGTCCCGCTATTGGATATTGGCCGGGGAGTGTCTCAGGTCATGTCTACATAGCTCTCGAACCCGCAGGGTCTTCACACTTAAGGTTCGGCGACGTTTCGGTATAGTTGATTTATAGGTGTTGGTGACCGAAGGTTGTTCAGAATCCCGGATGAGATCACGGACATCACGAGTGTTTCCCGAATGGTCAGGAAATGAAGATTGATATATAGGATGGTCTCATTTGGTCTCCGGAAAGATTTCGGGCATTACCGGAAGTGTACTAGGAGTGACGAATGGGTTCCGGATCTTCACCGGGAGGGCCCCACCCACCAGGGAGTGAGCCCAATAGTCCTGGGGTGGCGCACCAGCCCTTAGTGGGCTGGTGAGGCCAGCCCAAGTGGACTATGACGCCAAGGCAAGAAAAACCAAAAAAGAAAAAAAAGAGGGAGGTGGGAAGGAAGGAGTGGACTCCTCCTCCTCCAAACCGAATTCGAGTGGGAGTCCATATCCTCCTTCGGCCGGCGCCCTTGGGCCTCTCTTGAGCCCCAAGGCTAGCCCCTCCCCTCCTCCTATATATACTAGAGGTTTTAGGGTTTTTTAGACACAACTTTGCCACGTGCAACACAAACCTATACCTCGTAGTTCTTCCTCTAGATCTGTTTTCTACGGAGCTCGGGCGCAGCCCTGCTGGAATAGATCATCACCATCACCGGCACGCTGTCACGCTGCCGGAGAACTCATCTACTTCCTCGTCTCTCTTGCTGGATCAAGAATGCGGAGATCGTCATCAAGCTGTACGTGTGTTGAGCGCGGAGGTGTCGTCCGTTCGGTACTAGATCGGGACGGATCGTGGGACGACGGTGATTTGAATCATGAAGCTGTACCACTACATCAACCGCGTTTCTTAACGCTTCTCGCTGAGCGATCTACAAGGGTATGTGGATCCTATCTCCCTCTCGTAGATGAGCATCACCATGATAGGTCTTCGTGTGCGTAGGAATTTTTTTGTTTCCCATGCAACGTTCCCCAACAGTGTCATCATGAGCTAGGTTCATGCGTAGATGTTATCTCGAGTAGAACACAAAAGTTTTTTGTGGGCGTTGATGTTCGACTTGCTTCCCTCCTTAGTCTTTTCTCGATTCGACGGTATTGTTGGATTGAAGCGGCCCGGACCAACATTACTCATACACTTACGAGAGACCGGTTTCATCGACTAACATGCAATTTGTTGCATAAAGATGACTGGCGTGTGTCTGTTTCTTCAACTTTAGTTGAATTGGATTTGACCGAGGCGGTCTTTGGAGAGAGGTTAAATAGAAATTTTCACATCTCTGTTGTGGTTTTTGCGTAAGTAAGATGCGATCATACTAGATACCCATAGCAGCCACGTAAAACATGCAACAACAAATTAGAAGACGTCTAACTTGTTTTTGCATGGTATGCTTGTGATGTGATATGGCCAAAGACATGATGTGATATATTGGATGTATGAGATGATCATGTCGTAATAGTTAATATTGACTTGCACGTCGATGCTACGGCAACCGGCAGGAGCCATAGTGTTGTCTTTAAACTAACGTTTGTGTTTGCAGACGCGTTTACTATATTGCTAGGTTGTAGCTTTAGTAGTAATAGCATAGATAGCACGACAACCTTGATGGCGGCACGATGATGGAGATCATGGAGTGGCACCGGTGACGATGAAGATCATGCCGGTGCTTTGGTGATGGAGATCAAGAAGCACAAGATCATGGCCATATCATGTCACTTGTGAATTGCATGTGATGTTAATCATTTTATGCACCTTATCTTGCTTAGAACGACGGTAGCATTATAAGGTGATCCCTCACTAAAATTTTGAGATAAAATTGTGTTCTCCCCAACTATGCACCGTTGCAACAGTTCGTCGTTTTGAGACACCACGTGATGATCGGTTGTGATAGACTCAATGTTCACATACAACGGGTGCAAAACAGTTGCACACGCGGAACACTTGGGTTAAACTTGACGAGCCTAGCATGTGTAGACATGGCCTCAGAACACGAGAGACCGAAAGGTCGAGCATGAATCGTGTAGTTGATATTATTAGCATAGAGATGTTTACCACTGAAATTACGCTCAACTCACGTGATGATCGGATTTGAGTTAGTGAATTTGGATCATGTCACACTCAAGTAACTAGAGGGATGTTTATTTGAGTGGGAGTTTATTAGTAATTTGATTAGTTAAATTCTAATTATCTTGAACATAGTCTAAGTCCAGTTTGCAATATTTTATGTTGTAGATCAATGGCTCACGCAGTAGAAACCCTGAATTTCAATACGTTCCTAGAGAAAGCTAAGCTGAAAGATGATGGTAGCAACTTTGTATACTGGGCTCGTAATCTTAGGCTCATCCTACAAGCTGGGAAAAAGAATTATGTCCTTGAAGCTGCGCTAGAAGATGAACCACCCGCTACGTCTGACCAAGATGTTTTGAACGCTTGGCAACCGCGTAAGGAGGACTACTCAGTAGTTCAATGTGCAGTCTTGTATGGCTTGGAACCGGGACTTCAACGATACTTTTGAACGTCATGGAGCATATGAGATGTTCCAGGAGTTGAAGTTTATCTTTCAGAATTACACCCAGATCCAGAGGTATGAGACCTCCGATAAATTCTATGCTTGGAAGACGGAGGAGAATTCGTCTGTCAGTGAACATGTGCTCAAAATGTCTGGGTACTCAAACCGTCTAGCTGAGCTGGGGATTGAACTCCCGCAAGAGGCTATCACTGACATAATTCTTCAATCACTGCCACCTAGCTACAAGAGCTTTGTGTTGTACTATAACATGCAAGGGATGAACAAGTCACCCGGCGAGTTATTCGTGATGCTGAAAGTCGCAAAGTCAGAACTCTGGAAAGAGCATCAAGTGTTGATGGTCAATAAGACCACTGGTTTCAAGAAAAACGGCAAAGGCAAGAAGGGTAACTCCAAGAAGAGAGGCAAGACTGTTGCCAATCCGACGAAGAAACCCAAGGCTGGACCTAAGCCGGAAATAGAGTGCTATTATTGCAAGGGGACGGGTCACTGGAAGCACAACTGCCCCAAGTATTTGGCTGATAAGAAGGCGGCCAACGCCAAACCAGGTATATGTGATATACATGTTATTGGTGTGTACTTAACCAGCTCTCGTAGTAGTGCCTGGGTATTTGATACCGGTTCTGTTGCTCATATTTGCAATTCGAAGCAGGGACTGCGGAATAAATGAAGGCTGGCGAAGGATGAAGTGACGATGCGCGTGGGAAATGGTTCCAAGGTTGATGCAATCGCCGTCGGCACAATGTCACTTCCGTTACCATCAGTATTAGTTATGAACTTAAATAATTGTTATTTAGTGCCTGCGTCAAGCATGAACATTATATCTGGATCTTGTTTATTGCGAGACGGCTACTCATTTAAGTCAGAGAATAATGGTTGTTCTATTTTTATGAGTAATATCTTTTATGGTCATGCACCCAATGTGAGGGGTTTGTTCATATTGAATCTTGATTGTGATGACACACATATACATAACATTGAGACCAAAATATGTAGAGTTAACAATGATAGCGCCACGTTTTTGTGGCATTGCCGCTTAGGTCATATTGGTGTAAAGCACATGAAGAAACTCCATGCTGATGGGCTTTTGGAATCACTTGATTGCGAATCACTTGACACATGTGAACCATGCCTCATGGGTGATACGTCTCCAACATATCTATAATTTTTGATGGTTTCATGTTATTATCTTGTCAAACTTTGGATGTTTTGCATGCCTTTTATATATTTTTTGGGACTAACTTATTAACTCAGTGCCAAGTGCCAGTTCCTGTTTTTTCCATGTTTTTGACCCCTTTCAGAGGAGATTTTGAAATGGAGTCCAAAAGGAATAAAATCCCCGAAAATAATTTTTCCATAACGAAAGAAGATCAGGAGACTTGAGAGCCAAGGAAGGGGGCCCAGGGGCCCCACAAGCCCTCACCCCGCGGCCAGGGGGGAGGCCGCGACCCACAGGCTTGTGGGCCCCCTGGACGCCCTCTGCCCTAGGGGTTGCGCCTATATATTCCCTAAAAATCCCAAAAAAAATCAGGAGATCATCGAAAGTACTTTTCCGCCGCCGCAAGCTTCTGTCTCCACAAGATCCCATCCGGGGCACGTTCTGGTGCCCTGCCGGAGGGGGGATTCGGACACGGAGGGCTTCTTCATCAGCACCATGACCTCTCTGATGATGCGTGAGTAGTTCACCATAGACCTACGGGTCCATAGCTAGTAACTAGATGGTTTTTTCTCTCTCTTGGATCTGCAATACAAAGTTCTCCATGATCTTCATGGAGATCTATCCGATTTAATCTTCTTTTGCGGTGTGTTTGTCGAGATCCGATGAATTGTGGATTTATGATCAGATTATCTATGAATCTTATTTGAGTTTCTTCTGATCTCTCTTATGCATGATTTCATATCCTTGTAATTCTCTTCGAGTTGTGGGTTTTGTCTGGCCAAATAGATCTATGATTCTTGCAATGGGAGAAGTGCTTGGTTTTGGGTTCATACGGTGTGGTGACATCACCCAGTGACAGAAGGGGTAGTGAGGCACACATCGTGTTGTTGCCATCAAGGGTAAAAAGATGGGGTTTTCATCATTGGTTTGAGATTATCCCTCTACATCATGTCATCTTGCTTAAGGCGTTACTCTGTTCACCATGAACTTAATACACTAGATGCATGCTGGATAGCGGTCGATGTGTGGAGTAATAGTAGTAGATGCAGAAAGTATCGGTCTACTTGTCTCGGACGTGATGCCTATATGTATGATCATTGCCTTAGATATCGTCATGACTTTGCGCGGTTCTATCAATTGCTCGACAGTAATTTGTTCACCCACCGTGATATTTGCTATTTTGAGAGAAGCCTATAGTGAACACTATGACCCCCACGGTCTACTCCACACCATATTTTCAGCCTTACACTTTTTACTTCGTTGCACTTTCCTCCTTCAGATCTCACTTTGCAAACAATCTTGAAGGGATTGACAACCCCTTTGAAGCGTTGGGTGCAAGCTTGTTTGTTTTTGCGCAGATACTCTAGACTTGACGAGACCCTCCTTCTGGATCGATACCTTGGTTTTCAAACTGAGGGAAATACTTACTGCTCCTGTGCTGCATCACCCTTTCCTCTTCAAGGGAAAAAAGAACGCAAGACCAGTCTCCGTCAACGTGTCAATTTCTGGCGCTGTTGTCTGTTGCCGTAGCAGAAGAATTTCTGGCGCCGTTGCCGGGGAGGATCAAGTGAAGAACTCATCCAAGTAAGTGTTGCAAACTCATCTCTTGCATTTACTTTTTTGCCAGTTGCCTCTCGTTTTCCTCTCCCCACTTCACCAATTTGCCTTTTTCATTTGCCTTTTTCGTTTGCCTTTTTCGTTCGCCTTTTCGTTCACCCTTTTTCTCGCTTGCTCTTTGTTCGCTTGTGTGCCATGTGCCTTAAATATGCTTGCATCTTCGCTTGCTGAAAATCTAGTGATATGGATCCTCATCCACTTGATAATCTCTTTAAGAGATCCATTTATGTTGATCCAATTGCTAGTGAGTTGAGTGCACTTGACTATGTTTATGGAGTTTTGCTTGAGATGCGTGAATCTAAAAATTGTGAGGAAGAAATTTATGAAGTGATTAACGAGGGCTCCTTGGATGAAAAGCATGATTGCAATGGTTTCACTATAAATTCTAGTAGTGACAATCATGCTAAGAATATGCAAAACCCTAAGCTTGGGGATGCTAGTTTTGCTATGTCCACTACTTGTTGCAATGATCATGAGTGGGGTGATGATTTTTCTTATGATCCTGAAAATTTGTTTAAGCCTCATGATGAATATGATATTTGCAATATTATTGAAAGTGGGTTTGGAGAAGTCATGACTTTAGTTGATGATAATCCCACTATTTTTGAAGAGCGTCAACTTTGCATGCATGTGGATCATGAAAAGAATATCCTATGTGATAGTTACATTGTTGAATTCGAATATGATCCCACATGTAATTATTATGAGAGAGGAAAATATGGTGGTAGAAACTTTCATATCACTAAATCACCTCTCGTTATGTTGAGATTGCTATTGTCTCTTTCTTCTTCCTTGCATATGGTAACTATTGGTTGTCTTGACAATCTGTTTTCCTATAAAATGCTTATGCATAGGAAGTATGTTAGACTTATATGTGATTTTCACATGCTTTATGATGCTCTCGTTGTGCTTCAATTCTTGTCTTTTGTGTGAGCATCATTGAATTATCAATGCCTAGCTAAGGACGTTGAACAATAGCGCTTGTTGGGAGGCAACCCAATGAATTTATTTCTTTTTCTTTCTGTTTTGTTGCGTCCACACCATCATAATTCTGTTGTGATTGTGTTTTTTGTGTTTCTTTTTGTGTTTGAGCCAAGCAAAACCTTTATGACTAGTCTTGGTAATTGTTGTTTGATCCTCCTGGAAAAAGACAAAAACTTTTCGCTCACGAGATGATTTTTCATTTTTATTCAGAAAGAGATTTTGAGTTGATTATTTTTTCTGCTGGTTGATATGCCTTTTTCCCAGGCAGTCGTATTTTTTCAGATTTTTTTAGGTACCATAAGTATACGAAGTATACATATTGCTACAGAGTGGTCTGTTTTTGACATATTCTGTTTTTGTTGAGTTGGTTGCTTGTTTTGATGAAACTATGGTTAGTATCGGGGGGGGGGGTACTATCCATGTAAAAGTGAGAATACAGTAGCCCAACACCAATATAGATAGAATTCAAGTTTGCTACAGTACCAAAATAAGTGGTAGTTTGTTTTCTTGTGCTAATGTTATCACGAGTTTCTGTTTAAGTTTTGTGTTGTGAAGTTTTCAAGTTTTGGGTGATGTTCTCATGGACAAAGAGATAAGGAGTGGAAAGAGCTCAAGCTTGGGGATGCCCAAGGCATCCCAAGCGAAATTAAAGGACACCAAAAAGCCTAAGCTTGGGGATGCCCCGGGAAGGCATCCCCTCTTTCTTCTTCAATCTATCGGTAACATTACTTGGAGCTATATTTTTATTCACCACATGATATGTGTTTTGCTTGGAGCATCTTGTATCTTAGGAGTCTTTTCTTATTGTTGTGTCACAATCATCCTGGCTGCACACCTTTTTGAGAGAGACAGACATGTCACACCATATTTTCAGCCTTACACTTTTTACTTCGTTGCACTTTCCGCCTTTAGATCTCACTTTGCAAACAATCTTGAAGGGATTGATAACCCCTTTGAAGCGTTGGGTGCAAGCTTGTTTGTTTTTGCGTAGGTACTCTGGACTTGACGAGACCCTCCTTCTGGATCGATACCTTGGTTCTCAAACTGAGGGAAATACTTACTGCTCCTGTGCTGCATCACCCTTTCCTCTTCAAGGGAAAAACCAACGCAAGCCCAGTCTCCGTCAACGTGTCAATTTCTGGCGCTGTTATCTGCTGCGTAGCAATGGGCAAGATGACTAAGACTCCGTTCTCTGAAACAATGGAGCGTGCAAGTGACTTGTTGGAGATCATACATACTGATGTGTGCGGTCCGATGAGTGTGGAGGCGCGCGGAGAATATCGTTATTTTCTCACCTTCACTGATGATTTAAGTAGGTACAGATGTATCTACTTGATGAAGCACAAGTCTGAAACGTTTGAAAAGTTCAAGCAATTTCAGAGTGAAGTTGAAAATCATCGTAACAAGAAGATCAAGTTCCTACGATCTGATCGAGGGCGTGAATATCTGAGTTTCGAGTTTGGTGCTCACTTAAGACAATGTGGAATCGTTTCACAGTTGACACCGCCTGGAACACCGCAGTGTAATGGTGTGTCCGAACGTCGTAATCGTACTTTGTTAGATATGGTGCGATCTATGATGTCTCTTATCGATTTGCCGTTATCGTTCTGGGGTTATGCATTAGAGACAGCTGCATTCACTTTAAATAGGGCACCATCAAAATCCGTTGAGACGACGCCATATGAGCTATGGCATGGCAAGAGGCCAAAGTTGTTGTTTCTTAAAGTTTGGGGATGTGATGCTTATGTCAAAAAGCTTCAGCTTGAAAACCTGGAACCCAAAGCGGAAAAGTGTGTCTTCATAGGTTACCCAAAAGAGACAGTTGGGTACACCTCCTATCTCAGATCCGAGGGCAAAGTGTTTGTTGCTAAGAACGGAGCTTTTCTTGAGAAGGAGTTTCTCTCGAAAGAATTGAGTGGGAGGAAGATAGAACTTGATGAGGTTGTAGAACCTCTGCTCCCTCTAGATGGTGGCGCAAGGCAAGGGGAAACCCGTGTTGAGGCAACACCGATTGAGGAGGAAGCTAATGATGATGATCATGAAGCTTCGGATCAAGTTAATGTAAGACCTCGCAGGTCGTCAAGATCACGTACTGCTCCTGAGTGGTACGGTAATCCTGTCTTATCTACCATGTTGTTAGACAACAATGAGCCTGCGAATTATCAATAAGCAATGGCGGGCCCACATTCCAAGAAATGGCTGGAGGCCATGAAGTCCGAGATAGGATCTATGTATGAAAACAAACTATTGACTTTGGAAGTATTACCTGAAGGCCGCAAGGCTATTCAGAACAAATGGATCTTTAAGAAGAAGACGAACGCATACGGTAATGTGACTGTTTATAAAGCTCGACTTGTGGCAAAGAGTTTTTCACAAGTTCAAGGAGTTGACTACGATGAGACGTTCTCACCCGTAGCGATGCTTAAGTCCATCCGAATCATGTTAGCAATAGCTGCATTTTTTTATTATGAAATCTGCAGATGGATGTCAAACCGGCGTTCCTCAACGGTTTTCTTAAGGAAGAGTTGTATATGATGCAACCCGAAGGTTTTGTCAATCCAAAGAATGCTGACAAAGTATGCAAGCTCCAGCGATCCATTTATGGTCTGGTGCAAGCATCTCGGAGTTGGAATAAGTGCTTTGATGAGGTGATCAAAGCATTTGGGTTTATACAAGTTCTTGGAGAATCTTGTATTTACAAGAAAGTGAGTTGGAGCTCTGTAGCGTTTCTAATATTATATGTGGATGACATATTGCTGATTGGAAACAATGTGGAGTTTTTAGAGAGCGTAAAGGATTACTTGAAGAAATGTTTTTGAATGAAAGACCTAGGAGAAGCTGCTTACATATTAGGCATTAAGATCTATAGGGATAGATCGAGGCACCTAATAGGACTTCCACGAAGCACATACCTTGATAAAGTTTTGAAGAAGTTGAAAATGGAACAATCCAAGAAGGGATTCTTGCCAGTATTACAAGGTATAAAGTTGAGTAAGACTCAGTGTCCAGTAACTGCGGAAGATAAAGAAAAGATGAGTACCGTCCCCTATGCTTCAGCCATAGGGTCTATCATGTATGCAATGATGTGCACAAGACCGGACGTCATCTTGGCCATAAGTATGACAGACAGGTTTTAAAGTAATCCAGGAGTGGATCACTGGACGATGGTCAAGAATATTCTGAAGTACCCAAAAGGACTAAGGGAATGTTTCTCGTTTATGGAGGTGACGAAGAGCTTGTCGTAAAGGGTTACGTCGATGTGAGCTTTGACACTAATCCGGATGAATCTAAGTCTCAAACCGGATACGTATTTATTCTTAATGGGGGTGTGGTAAGCTGGTGCAGTTCCAAGCAAAGCGTGGTAGCAGATTCTACATGTGAAGCGGAGTACATGGCTGCCTCGGAGGCAGCTAAGGAGGGTGTCTCGATGAAGCAGTTCATGACGGATCTTGGAGTTGTGCCAAGCGCACTAAATCAAATAACTCTGTTCTATGACAACACTGGTGCCATTGCTTTAGCAAAGGAACCAAGGTTTCACAAGAAGACCAGACACATCAAATGACGCTTCAACCTCATCCGCGACTACGTCAAAGGAGAGGACGTAAATATTTGCAAAGTGCACACGGATCTGAATGTTGTAGATCCGCTGACTAAACCTCTTCCACGAGCAAAGCATGATCAACACGAGAACTGTATGGGTGTTAGATTCATTCCAATGTAAATCGCATGGCGATGTGAGACTAGATTATTGACTCTAGTGCAAGTGGGAGACTGTTGGAAATATGCCCTAGAGGCAATGATAAAATAGTTATTATTATATTTCCTCTTTCAAGATAATCGTTTATTGTCCATGCTATAATTGTATTGAATGAAAGCATAGATACATGTGTGGATATATAGACAAAACAATGTCCCTAGTGAGCCTCTAGTTGACTAGCCAGTTGATCAAGGATGGTTAAGGTTTTCTGACCATATGCAAGTGTTGTCACTTGATAACTGGATCACATCATTAGGAGAATGATGTGATGGACAAGACCCAAATTATAAATGTAGCATGTGATCGTGTTATTTTGTTGCTATTATTTTCTGCATGTCAAGTATTCATTCCTACAACCATGAGATCATGTAACTCACTGACACCGGAGGAATACCTTGTGTGTATCAAACGTCGCAACGTTACTGGGTGACTATAAAGGTGCTCTACAGGTATCTTCGAAGGTGTCCGTTGAGTTAGCATGGATCAAGACCAGGATTTGTCACTCCGTGTGATGGAGAGGTTGTTGGGTAACGTAGCATAAATTCAAATTTTTCCTACGCCATATTCAGATCTTCCTATGGAGAGACCAGCAACAAGAGAGGGGTGAGTGCATCTTCATACCTTTGAAGATCGCTAAGCGGAAGCATTGCTAGAACGCGGTTGATGGAGTAGTACTCGCGGTGATTCAGATCTTGTGCCGAACCACGGCACCTCCGCGTTCAACAAACGTGCAGCCCGGTGACGTCTCCCGCACCCTGATCCAGCAAGGAGGAGGGAGAGGTTGGGGAAGATCTCCGGTAGCATGATGGCATGGTGTCGATGGAGAGACGAGGTCTCCCGGCAGGGCTTCGCCAAGCACTGTGGGAGAGGAGGAATGAGGGAAGCAGGGCTGCGCCAAGGGAGATGGAAAACTGTGTGTAAAGCAGCCCCAAAACCCTCTCTATATATAGGAGGAGGGGAGGGGGTGCACCACCCCTAGGGTTCCCACCCTAGGTGGTGCGGTAGCCCAGATGGGAGAGGGGGCGGTGGCCAGGGCAGGGAAAGGGGGGGCGGACCCCTAGGTGGGCCTTAGGCACACCAGCGCCTAGGGTTCCCCTCCCTCCCTCTTTGGTGTGCATGGGCTGGGTGTGGGGGCACACCAGCCCACCTAGGGGCTGGTTCCCTCCCGCACTTGGCCCACGTATCCCTCCAGGGCTTGTGGCCCCTCCCGGTGGGCCTACGGAACCCTTCCGGTGGGCCCAGCACTTTGCCGGTGGTGCCCGAAACATTTCCGGCGTCCAAACCCATCCATCCTATATATCAATCTTTACCTCTGGACCATTCCGGAGCTCTTCCTGACGTCCTGGATCTCATTCCGGACTCCGAACAACCTTCAGTAACCTCGTATAACAATTCCCTATAACCCTAGCGTCATCGAACCTTAAGTGTGTAGACCGTGCGGGTTCGGGAATCATGGAGACATGACCGAGGCACTCTCCGGCCAATAACCATCAGCGGGATCTGGATACCCATGGTGGCTACCACATGTTCCACGATGATCTCATCGGATGAACCACGATGTCAAGGATTCAATTAATCCCGTATACAATTCCCTTTGTCTGTCGGTATAGAACTTGCCCGAGATTCGATCGTCCGTATACCTATACCTTGTTCAATCTCGTTACCGGTAAGTATCTTTACTCGTTCCGTAACACATCATCCTGTGACTAACTCTTTAGTCACATTGAGCTCATGATGATGTTCTACCGAGTGGGCCCAGAGATACCTCTTCGTCATACGGAGTGACAAATCCCGATCTCGATTCGTACCAACCCAACAGACACTTTCGGAGGTACCCGTAGTGCACTTTTATAGTCACCCAGTTACGTTGTGACGTTTGATACACCCAAAGCACTCCTACGGTATCCGGGAGTTGCACAATCTCACGGTCGAAGGAAAAGACACTTGACATTAGAAAAGCTTTAGCATACAAACAATACGATCTTGTGCTATGCTTAGGATTGGGTCTTGTCCATCACATCATTCTCCCAATGATGTGGTCTCGTTATCAATGACATCTAATGCGCATGATTAGGAAACCATGATCATCTATTGATCAACGAGCTAGCCAACTAGAGGCTTGCTAGGGACACATTGTGATCTATTTATTCACACATTTATTATTGTTTCCTATTAATACAATTATAGAATGAACAATAGATGATTGTCATGAACAAGGAAATATGATAATAACCATTTTATTATTGCCTCTAGGGAATATTTCCAACAGTCTCCCACTTGCACTAGAGTCAACAATCTAGTTACATTGTGATGTATCGAACACCTATAGCATTATGGTGTTGATCATGTTTTGCTCGAGGAAGAGGTTTAGTCAACGGGTCTGCAACATTCAGATCCGTGTGTACTTTACAAATATCTATTACTCCAATCTGGACATGGTCCTGGATGGAGTTGTAGTGGCGTTTGATGTGCTTGGTCTTCCGGTGAAACCTGGGCTCCTTGGATATGGCAATGGCCCTAGTGTTATCACAGAAGAGTGTCATTGGACCCGACGCGCTTGGAACCACTCCAAGGTCGGTGATGAGCTCCTTCATCCAAATCCCTTCATGAGCCGCTTCTGAAGCGGCTATGTACTCCGCTTCACATGTAGATGCTGCCACGACTTCTTCCTTGCTGCTGCACCAGCTCACTGCCCCACCATTCAAAACATACATGTATCCGGTCTGTGACTTAGAGTCATCCGGATCTGTGTCGAAGCTAGCATCGACGTAACCCTTTACGACGAGCTCTTCGTCACCTCCATAAACGAGAAACATCTCCTTAGTCCTCTTCAGGTACTTCAGGATATTGTTGACCGCTGTCTAGTGTTCCATACCAGGATCACTTTGGTACCTCCCTATCAAACTTATGGCAAGGTTTATATCAGGTCTGGTACATAGCATGGAATACATTAGAGAGAATACGGCTGAAGCATAGGGGACAGTACTCATCTTCTCTCTATCAGCTGCCTTGGTCGGTGACTGAGTCTTACTCAATCTCATACCTTGCAAAACTGGCAAGAACCCCTTCTTTGAGTTTTCCATATTGAACTTCTTAAATATCTTGTCAAGGTATGTACTTTGCGAAAGACCTATGAGGCGTCTCGATCTATCTCTATAGATCTTGATGCCTAATATGTATGCAGCTTCTCCAAGGTTCTTCATCGAAAAACTTTTGTTCAAATAGGCCTTTATGCTCTCCAACATCTCTATATTATTCCCCATCAATAATATGTCATCCACATACAGTATGAGGAAAGCGACAGAGCTCCCACTCACTTTCTTGTACAGACAGGCTTCTGCATAAACCTGTATGAACCGAAACGCTTTAATAACCTCATTAAAGTGAATGTTCCAACTCCGAGATGCTTGCACCAGCCCATAGATGGAGCGCTGGAGCTTGCACACTTTGTTAGCACCATTAGGGTCGACAAAACCTTCTGGTTGCAGCATATACAACTCTTCCTTAAGATTCCCGTTGAGGAGCGCTGTTTTGACGTCCATTTGCCAAATTTCATAATCATGAAAATCGGCAATTGCTAACATGATTCACACTGACTTCAGCTTCGCTACGGGAGAGAAAGTCTCTTAGTAGTCAACTCCTTGAATTTGTCGAAAACCCTTTGCGACAAGTCGAGCTTTATAAACGGTCACATTACCGTTTGCATCAGTCTTCTTCTTGAAGATCCTTTTATTTTCTTTGGCTCGCCGATCATCGGGCAAGTCCACCAAAGTCCATACTTTGTTCTCATCATGGATCCTATCTCGGATTTCATAGCCTCAAGCCATTTGTTGGAATTGGGGCCTGCCATCGCTTCTTCATAGTTCGAAGGTTCACCATTGTCTAACAACATAATTTCCATCACAGGGTTGCCGTACCACTCTGGTGCGGAGCGTACCCTTGTGGACCTTCGCGGTTCATTAGCAACTTGATCCGAAGCTTCATGATCATCATCATTAATTCCTCTTCAGTTGGCGTAGGCGCCACAGGAACAATTTCCCGCGCTGCGCTACTCTCCGGTTCGTGAGGGAGTGTAATTACCTCATCAAGTTCTACTTTCCTCCCACTTACTTCTTTCGAGAGAAACTCTTTCTCTAGAAAGGATCCGTTCTTGGCAACAAAGGATTTACCTTCGGATCTAAGATAGAAGGTATACCCAATAGTTTCCTTAGGGTATCCTATGAATACACATTTCTCCGCTTTGGGTTCGAGCTTCTCTGGTTGAAGTTTCTTCACATAAGCATCGCATCCCCAAACTTTAAGAAACGACAGCTTAGGTTTCTTGCCAAACCATAGTTCATACGGTGTCGTCTCAACGGATTTAGACGGTGCCCTATTTAAAGTGAATGCTGCAGTTTCTAATGCGTATCCCCAAAATGATAGCGGTAAGTCGATAAGAGACATCATAGATCGTACCATATCTAATAAAGTGTGATTACGACGCCAGACACTCCGTTGTGTTGCGGTGTGCCAGGCGGCGTCAGTTGTGAAACGATTCCACACTTCCTTAGGTGTGTGCCAAACTCGTGACTCAAATATTCTCCTCCACGATCAGATCGTAGACACTTAATTTTTCTATCACGTTGATTCTCAACCTCACTCTAAAATTCCTTGAACTTTTCAAACGTCTCAGATTTGTGCTTCATCAAGTAGATATACCCATACCTACTCAAATCATCGGTGAGAGTGAGAACATAACGGTAGCCACCGCGAGCTTCAACGTTCATTGGACCACACACATCAATATGTATTACTTCCAATAAGTCGTTCGCTCTCTCCATTATTCCTGAGAATGGAGTCTTAGTCATCTTGCCCATGAGGCACGGTTCGCATGTGTCAAATGATTCAAAGTCAAGAGGCTCTAATAGTCCATCAGTGTGGAGCTTCTTCATGCGCTTAACACCGATATGACCAAGGCGGCAGTGCCACAAGTATGTGGGACTATCATTATCAACTTTACATCTTTTGGTACTCACACTATGAATATATGTAACATCACGATCGAGATTCATCAAGAATAAACCATTCACCAGCGGAGCATGACCATAAAACATATCACTCATATAAATAGAACAACCATTATTCTCTGACTTAAATGAGTAGCCGTCTCGCATTAAGCAAGACCCTGATACAATATTCATGCTCAAAGATGGTACTAAATAACAATTATTAAGGTTTAAAACTAATCCCGACGGTACATGTAGAGGCAACGTGCCGACGGTGATCACATCGACCTTGGAGCCATTCCCGACGCGCATCGTCACCTCGTCCTTGGCTAGTCTCCGCTTATTCCGCAGTTCCTGCTTTGAGTTGCAAATGTGAGCAACATCACCGATATCAAATACCCAGGAGATACTACGAGCACTGGTAAGGTACACATCAATAACATGTATATCACATATATCTTTAACGTTGTCGGCCTTCTTGTCCGCATAGTTGCTACCATCAGCTTTCAGCTTGTTTTTCTCTAGGAATGCGTTGAAATTGAGGTTGACGTTGGCCATCTACAATATTTATAAAGACAACTTTTAGACTATGCTCATGACAATTAAGTTCATTTAATCAAATTAAGTATGAACTCCCACTTAAATTGACATCCCTCTAGTTATCTAAGTGATACATGATCCATGTTGAGTAACCCGTGTCCGATCATCACGTGAGACGGACTAGTCCTCACGGTGAGCAACTTCATGCTGATCGTATTCAACCATACGACTCATGTTCGACCTTTCGGTTTCTTGTATTCGAGGTCATGTCTGTACATGCTAAGCTCGTCGAGTCAACCTAAGCGTTTCACGTGTGTAAATCTGGCTTACACCCGTTGTATGCGAACGTTAGAATCTATCACACCCGATCATCACGTGGTGCTTCGAGACAACGATCCTTCGCAACGGTGCACACTTAGGGGAATACGTTCTCGCATTTTTTTAAGAGGGATCATCTTATTATGCTACCGTCGTTCTAAGCAATAAGATGAAAAACATGATAAACATCACATGCAAACATATAGTGACATGATATGGCCATTATCATCTTTGCTCTTTCGATCTCCATCTTCAGGCATCACATGATCATCATTGTCACCGACGTGACACCATGATCTCCATCATCGTGTCTCCGTGAAGTCGTCACGCCAACTACTACTACCACTACTACTATAGCTAACCGTTAGCAATGAAGTAAAAGTAGTAAACACTTGGTGTTGCATCTCATACAATAAATTAAGACAACTCCTATGGCTCCTGCCGGTTTTCATACTCATCGACATGCATGTCGTGAATCCTATAACAATAACATGATCATCTCATACATCACGCTTGCAACATCACAACTTTGGCCATATCACATCACATGTCAAACCCTGCAAAAACAAGTTAGACGTCCTCTAATTGTTGTTGCAAGTTTTACGTGGATGATTTGGGTTTCGAGCAAGAACGCCTTCTTACCTACGTGAAAGCCACAACGATGATATGCCAAAGCTATTTACCCTTCATAAGGACCATTTTCATCAAATCCAATCCGACTAGAGTGGGAGAGACACACACCCGCTAGCCACCTTTATGCACGATGTGCATGTCTGTCGGTGGAACCTGTCTCACGTAAGCGTACGTGTAAGGTCGGTCTGGGCCGCTTCATCCCACAATACCGCCGGAAAATAATAAGACTAGTTGCGGCAAGCAATTGACAAATCATCGCCCACAACCTTTTGTGTTTTACTCGTGCATAGAATCTATGCATAGAAAACCTGGCTCAGATGCCACTGTTGGGTAACGTAGCATAAATTCAAAATTTTCCTACGCCATATTCAGATCTTCCTATGGAGGTACCAGCAACGAGAGCGGGGTGAGTGCATCTTCATACCTTTGAAGATCGCTAAGCGGAAGCGTTGCTAGAACGCGGTTGATGGAGTCGTACTCGGGGCGATTCAGATCGCGGTGTGATTCCGATCTAGTGCCGAACCACGGCACCCCCGCGTTGAACACACGTGCAGCCCAATGACGTCTCCCGCACCTTGATCCAGCAAGGAGGAGGAAGAGGTTCGGGAAGATCTCCCGCAGCACGACGACGTGGTGTCAATGGAAAGATGAGGTCTCCCGTTAGGGCTTCGCCAAGCACCGTGGGAGAGGAGGAAGGAGGGAAGCAGGGCTGCACCAAGGGAGATGGAAAACTGTGTGTAAAACAGCTCCAAAACCCTCTCTATATATAGGAGGAGGGGAGGGGGTGTGCCAGCCCTAGGGTTCCCACCCTAGGTGGTGCGACAGCCCAGATGGGAGAGGGGGCGGCGGCCAGGGCAGGGAGAGGGGGGGCGCACCCCTAGGGTTTCTCCTCCCTCCCTCTTTGGTGCGCATGGGCTGGGTGTGGGGGGCCCACCAGACTACCTAGGGGTTGTTCCCTCCCGCACTTGGCCCACATAGCCCTCCGGGGCTTGTGGCCCCTCCCGGTGGGCATCCGGAACCCTTCCCGTGGTCCCGACACTTTGCCGGTGGTGCGCGAAACATTTCTGGCGTCCAAACCCATCCATCCTATATATCAATCTTTACCTCCGGACCATTCCGGAGCTCCTCGTGACATCCGGGATCTCATCCGGGACTCCGAACAACCTTAGGTAACCTCGTATAACAATTCCCTATAACCCTAGCGTCATCGAACATTAAGTGTATAGACCATACGGGTTCGGGAATCATGCAGACATGACCGAGACACTCTCCGTCCAATAACCATTAGCGAGGTCTAGATACCCATGGTGGCTCCCGCATGTTCCACGATGATCTCATCGGATGAACCACGATGTCAAGGATTCAATTAATCCCATATAAAATTCCCTTTGTCTGTCGGTATAAAACTTGCCCGAGATTCGATCGTCGGTATAACTATACCTTGTTCAATCTCGTTACCGATAAGTCTCTTTACTTGTTCCGTAGGACGTCATCCTGTGACTAACACCTTAGTCACATTGAGCTCATGATGATGTTCTATCGAGTGGGCCCAGAGATACCTCTCCGTCACACGGAGTGACAAATCCCGATCTCGATTCGTACCAACCCAACAGACATTTTCAGAGGTACCCGTAGTGCACCTTTATAGTCACCCAGTTACGTTGTGACGTTTGATACACCCAAAGCACTCCTACGGTATCCGGGAGTTGCACAATCTCACGGTCGAAGGAAAAGACACTTGACATTAGAAAATCTTTAGCATACAAACAATACGATCTAGTACTATGCTTAGGATTGGGTCTTGTCCATCACATCATTCTCCCAATGATGTGATCCCGTTATCAATGACATCTAATGCCCATGATCAGGAAACCATGATCATCTATTGATCAACGAGCTAGCCAACTAGAGGCTTGCTAGGGACACATTGTGATCTATTTATTCACACATGTATTACTGTTTCCTATTAATACAATTATAGCATGAACAATAGATGATTATCATGAACAAGGAAATATGATAATCACCATTTTATTATTGCCTCTAGGGCATATTTCCAACAGAGGTATCTCGGGGCCCACTCGGTAATACAAGTACAACATCACATACAAGCCTTGCAAGCAATGTGACTCAAGTGTAAGTCACGGGATCTTGTATTACAGAACGAGTAAAGAGACTTGCTGGTAACGAGATTGAAATAGGTATAGAGATACCGTAGATAAAATCTCGGGCAAGTAACATACCGAAGGACAAAGGGAATGTTATACGAGATTATATGAATCCTTGGCACAGAGGTTCAACCGATAAGATCTTCATAGAATATGTAGGATTCAATATGGACATCCAGGTCCCGCTATTGGATATTGGCCGGGGAGTGTCTCAGGTCATGTCTACATAGTTCTCGAACCCGCACGGTCTGCACACTTAAAGTTCGGTGACGTTTCTGTATAGTTGAGTTATAGGTGTTGGTGATCGAAGGCTGTTCGGAGTCTAGTATGAGATCACAAACGTCACGAGGGTTTCCGGAATGGTCCAGAAACGAATATTTATATATAGGATGGTTTCATTTGGTCTCCAAAAAGATTTCGGGCATTACCGGTAGTGTACCGGGAGTGACGAATGGGTTCTGAATCTTCACCGAGAGGGGCCCACCCACTCGGGAGTGAGCCCAATAGTCCTAGAGTGGCGCCCCAGCCCCTAGTGGACTGGTGAGGCCAGGAGAAGTGGACTATGGCGCCAAGGAAAGAAAAATCAAAAGAAAAGAAAAAAAAGAGAGGGAGGTGGGAAGGAAGGAGTGGACTCCTCCTCCTCCAAACCAAATTGGAGTGGGAGTCCATCTCCTCCTTCGGCCGGCGCCCTTGGGGCTCTCTTGAGCCCCAAGGCTAGCCCCTCCCCTCCTCCTATATATACTAGAGGTTTTAGGGTTTTTGATACACAACTTTGCCACGTGCAACTCAAACCTATACCTCGTAGTTCTTCCTCTAGATCGGTTTTTTGCGGAGCTCGGGCGGAGCCCTACAGGAATAGATCAGCACCAACACCGGCGCGCCGTCACGCTGCCGGAGAACTCATCTACTTCTCCGTTTCTCTTGCTGGATCAAGAAGACGGAGATCGTCATCAAGCTGTACATGTGCTGAACGCGGAGGTGCCGTCCGTTCGGTACTAGATCGGGACGGATCGTGGGACGACGGTGATTTGAATCATGAAGTTGTACCACTACATCAACTGCGTTTCTTAATGCTTCCCGCTGAGCGATCTACAAGGGTATGTGGATCTGATCTCCCTCTCGTAGATGAACATCACCATTATAGGTCTTCGTGTGCGTAGGAATTTTTTGGTTTCCCATGCAACGTTCCCCAACAAAAACTATCTTATCAACTATTGTACATGTCCTAAAAGTCTCCTAGAAATATACATAAACTGTAGGAGTCCATACACCCACCATGTGAAACTTATATAGACATCCACCCTTCTCCCTCTAACTGGACCAACTCATTTTAGTAAAAAATAATATTCTATTTTGTCTTTGTGTAAATATTTTTATAATTTTGTAAATAGATGGACGTCAATATAAGGGGTACTAGGTTAAATCTTGTCTTGATCTCTATGCAAGTGCTACGGGCCAACTCCTGAACTATAACAAATGCTCCATTCTATTTGGAAATACCTGCCCGATTGATGCCCAAGAGGATGCGCGAGAGGTTTTAAATGTTACATGTCTGGGCTTTGAAGTCAAGTATTTAGGACTCCCAACACCAAATGGCAGAATGACTAAAGGAAAATTTCAAAATCTACAGACGAAGCTCATGAAAAGATTGGTTCAATGGGGCGATGGGCACCTCGCTCAACCGGGTAGGGAAGTGTTAATTAAATCCGTGCTGAGGCACTTCCGGTGTTTATCTTGGGAGTCTTCAAACTACCCTTTTTCGTTTGCAATGATCTTACGGAGATGGTCAGAAATTTCTGCTGGGGAGCAGTACAAGGTAAATGAAAGGTACATTGGAAATCTTGGCAAAGATTGCAACAACCAAAATCTAAGGGGGGGTGCAGGTTTCCATGATTATCGCTTGTTCAACCAAGCCCTTCTTGCACGGCAAGCCTGGAGACTCATAACCAGACCTGACAGTTTGTGTGCAAGGTTGTTGAAGAGTAAATATTACCCTAACAACAGATTAGAGGATACGGTCTTCTCGGGTAATGCCTCCTCAACGTGGACTGCTATCAGTCATGGTCTTGATCTGCTTAAGAAAGGGTTGATATGGAGAGTGGGCAACAGACAAAGCATTCGAATATGGCTAGATGCTTGGATTCCTAGGCCTTTCTCATACATGCCAATCTCAGTGAAAGGTACATGTAGATACCGGTGGGTGTCCAAACTTTTTAGAGAAAACGGATCCTGGAATGCAAACTTGCTTCAAGGAGCTTTTCTTCCCTGGGAGGTATAAGAAATTCTGAAAATAAGAGCTTCTCCAAGGTTACGCGATGATGTGCTTGCTTGGGGTCCAACAACAAATGGGGTTTTTACAGCTAAGTCGACATACACTATGGCACTTGAGGAATCGTGTAGGATGACTGAAGAATGATCTAGTAGTGCTTCGGACGGCCACCAGACATGCAGGAAACTTATTTGGAAGATCTTTGTCCCACCTACGGTCAAAAACTTCACCTGGCGAGTTGCGATTAACTCTCTCCCTACCTGGAAGAACAAGCATAAAAGGATGCTAGAGCTCTCAGGAACTTATCCAATTTATGGGTGTGAGGAGGAGAATTCATTCCATGCTTTATGTAGATGCCCTTTGGCGGTGCAAATGTGGAGATGTATGTCTATAATGTGGCGTTTGCCGAAACTGGAGGAGTTGACAAACACTGGCTCCGAGTGGTTACTTGAGGCACCGCATCCACTATCTGTTCTTGAGCAAGGGATGCTAATGATGATGATATGGAGGGTATGTGTAACAGCCCAAGTGCTTTTCTTTCCCCTTTTGTAATATTTTCCATATGTGGCAACTATGTTGAGGGAATGTTATGGAGTTGAGGCTTGTCGCATTTTCATTTCATGTGCATCTCATGCATCAGGCATATCTTGCTTCTTTTTTCTTTTTTCTTGATGGTTTGATATCGTGTGTTGTGCTACCTTGGTGATCATGTGGTTGTGATCTTGTGCATGTGAGTGGGTGCATCAAAGCCATTCAAAACCTTTGAAGCACCATGGTCCAAACCCTTCCTATTCAAATAATTGGTTACTTGTGTTTTCCAACTTGTGTTAAAAATCCTATAAAATTGGTCCATCTTTCCTCTCAATTCTTCTGAGTGGAGAAGTGGAGCCCTTTTATTTTATTTTCTGCAAGCACCGGCATTTGTTTTATTGCAAAACAGCCTAAGTTTTAAAATTAAGCAGATTTTTTGCTTTGCCTAAAAATAGACATACCTATTTTATTAAATAGGTTATAATATTTTGTTTAGCTAAGAATTTTTATTTTTATTTTAAAAAAACCTTCTTATTTTCTGTGGTAATTGTGTGGTTGTGTGTTTATATAATTAAAGTCTCAGGGTATTGTTTCTGGTTTAAGTTAGATAGGGCCAGGGCAGCCTGTTTAGGCCGAGTAGCTTCGGTCCAGCCCGTAGGCGCGTCCCTCGTCTCCTTCATCTCGACGTGAGCAGTATGACACCATGGCAGATCCAGATCTTCTCCTCCCTCCCATCAGACGGCCATGAGAGAGCCTCCCCACCTATTTAGTCCATGCCGGTGCCCTAGGCTTCTCCCTAGCTCCTCATTTCTTCCACCTCCTCTTCCCTCGCGCCGTCAGGAGGGAAACCTTCGTCGCTTGCGCCAAGAGAGGGCTCGGGTGAGCTCAACCTCCCACAGAGATCGGCCCGTCTTCTTCCTCTCCGTCAGCACCAGGAGCAAGAGGACCCAGGCGAGGTTCCATTTTCACGGAGATCGGCAGTGGAGTCTTCTTCCACGACGACCCCGACGTCTGGCGTCTTCTTCTTCCTCTCCGGCAAATCTCCTGCACCCTCTCGACGTCAGGCTCCTCTCCATCACGCTAATCTTCCATCTGCGTCCCTCGGTGAGCGGTGATACGTCTCCATCGTATCTACTTTTCCAAACTCTTTTGCCCTTGTTTTGGACTCTAATTTGCATGATTTGAATGGAACTAACCCGGACTAACGCTGTTTTCAGCAGAATTGCCATGGTGTTGTTTTTGGGCAGAAATAAAAGTTCTCAGAATGACCTGAAAAGTTACGAAGAATTTTGTGGAATATATAAAAAATACTGACGCAAGAATCAGCGGGGGAAGTGGAGCGTGGAGCCCACAAGCCCACCAGCCCCCCCTTGCCGCGCCTGGCAGGCTTGTGGGGCCCACAAAACTCCACCGCCTCCAATTTCAGCTCTATTTAGTCTCTTTCGTCCGGAAAAAAATCAAGGACAAATGTTCATCACGTTTTACGATACGGAGGCGCCGCCACCTCGTGTTCTTCATCTCGAGGGCAGATCTGGAGTCCGTTCTCGGCTGCGGAGAGGGGAAATCGTCGCCATCATCATCATCAACCTTCCTTCATCACCGATTCCATGATGCTCTTCACCGTTCGTGAGTAATCTCATCGTAGGCTTGCTGGACGGTGATGGGTTGGATGAGATCTATCATGTAATCGAATTAGTTTTGACGGGGATTGATCCCTAGTATCCACTATGTTCTGAGATTGATGTTGCTACTACTTTTCCATGCTTAATGCTTGTAACTAGGGCCCGAGTGCCATGATTTCAGATCTGAACCTATTATGTTGTCGCCAATATATGTGTGTTCTTGATCCTATCTTGCAAGTTGTAGTCACCTACTATGTGTTATTGTTGGGTTACGTAGCATAAATTCAAAATTTTCCTACGCCATATTCAAATCTTCCTAAGGAGATACCAGCAACGAGAGAGGGGTGAGTGCATCTTCATACCTTTGAAGATCGCTAAGCGGAAGCGTTGCTAGAACGCGGTTGATGAAGTCGTACTCGCGGCGATTCAGATCGCGGTTTGATTCCGATCTAGTGCCAAATCACGGCACCTCCACGCTCAACACACGTGCAGCCCAGTGACGTCTCCCGCACCTTGATCCATCAAGGAGGAGGGAGAGGTTGGGGAAGATCTCCAGCAGCACGACGACGTGGTGTCGATGGAGAGACGAGGTCTCCCGGCAGGGCTTCGCCAAGCACCGTGGGAGAAGAGGAAGGAGGGAACCAGGGCTGCGCCGAGGGAGATGTGAAACTGTGTGCAAAACAGCCCCAAAACTCTCTCTATATATAGGAGGAGGGAGGGGTGTGACACCCCAAGGGTTCCCACCCTAGGTGGTGCGGCAGTCCCCCCCAGATGGGAGGTGCGGTGGCCAGGGTAGGGAGAGGGGGTGGCACACCCTTAGGTGGGCCTTAGGCCCACCAGCGCCTAGGGTTTCCCCTCCCTCCCTCTTGGTTGCACATGGGCAGGGTGTGGGGGCACACCAGCCCACCTAGGGGCTGGTTCCCTCCCTCACTTGGCGCACGTAGCCCTTCGGGGCTTGTGGCCCCTCCCGGTGGGCCTCCGAAACCCTTCCGGTGGTCCCGAAACATTTCCGGCGTCCAAACCCATCCATCCTACTCCCTTCGTTCCTAAATATAAGTGTTTAAAGAGGTTTCACTAGTGGACTACACACAGATGTATATAGACATGTCTTAGAATGTAGTTTCATTCATTTTGTTTCGTATGTAGACTTCTAATAAAATATTTTAAAAGACTTATATTTAGAAACGGAGGGAGTATATATCAATCTTTACCTCCGGACCATTCCGGAGCTCCTCGTGACGTCCGGGATCTCAACCGGGACTCCGAACATCCTTCGGTAACCTCGTATAACAATTCCCTATAACCCTAGCGTCATCGAACCTTAAGTGTGTAGACCCTACGGGTTCGGGAGGCATGCAGACATGACCGAGACACTCTCCGGCCAATAACCATCAGCGGGATCTGGATACCCATGGTGGGTCCCACATGTTCCACGATGATCTCATCGGATGAACCACGATGTCAAGGATTCAATCAATCCCGTATACAATTCCCTTTGTCTGTCGGTATAGAACTTGCCCGGGATTCGGTCGTCGGTATGCCTATACCTTGTTTAATCTCATTACCGGTAAGTCTCTTTACTCGTTTCGTAGCATGTCATCCTGTGACTAACTCCTTAGTCACAATTAGCTCATGATGATGTTCTACCGAGTGGGCCCAGAGATACCTCTCCGTCACACGGAGTGACAAATCCCGATCTTGATTCGTACCAACCCAACAGACACTTTCGGAGGTACCCGTAGTGCACCTTTATAGTCACCCAGTTACGTTGTGACGTTTGATACACCCAAAGCACTCCTACGGTGTCCGGGAGTTGCACAACCTCACGGTCGAAGGAAAATACACTTGACATTAGAAAACCTTCAGCATACGAACAATACGATTTAGTGCTATGCTTAGGATTGGATCTTGTCCATCACATCATTCTCCCAATGATGTGATACCGTTATCAATGACATCTAATGTCCATGATTAGGAAACCATGATCATGTATTGATCTACGAGCTAGCAACCTAGAGGCTTGCTAGGGACACATTGTGATCTATTTATTCACACATGTATTACTGTTTCTTGTTAATACTATTATAGCATGAACAATAGATGATTATCATGAACAAGGAAATATGATAATAACCATATTATTATTGCCTCTAGGGTATATTTCCAACAGTCTCCCACTTTCACTAGCGTCAATAATCTAGTCACATTGTGATGTATCAAACACCCATAGCATTATGGTGTTGATCATGTTTTGCTCGAGGAAGAGGTTTAGTCAACGGGTCTGCAACATTGAGATCTGTGTGTACTTTAAAAATATCTATTACTACACTCTCGACATGGTCCTGGATGGATTTGTAGCGGCGTTTAATGTGCTTGGTCTTCCGGTGAAACCTGGGCTCCTTGGCTATGGCAATGGCCCCAGTGTTATCACAGAAGAGTGTCATTGGACACGACGCACTTGGTACCACTCCAAGGTCGGTGATGAGCTCCTTCATCCAAATTCCTTCACGAGCCGCTTCTGAAGCGGCCTTGTACTCCGCTTCACATGTAGATGCTGCCATGACTTCTTGCTTGCTGCTGCACCAGCTCACTGCCCCACCATTCAAAACATACACGTATCCGGTGTGTGACTTAGAGTCATTCGAATCTGTGTTGAAGCTAGCATCGACGTAACCCTTTACGACGAGCTCTTCGTCACCTCCATAAACGAGAAACATCTCCTTAGTCCTCTTCAGGTAGTTAAGGTTATTCTTGACCGCTGTCCAGTGTTCCATACCGGGATCACTTTGGTACCTCCCTACCAAACTTATGGCAAGGTTTATATCAGATCTGGTACACAACATGGCATACATTAGAGAGCCTACGGCTGAAGCGTAGGGGACAGTACTCATCTTCTCTCTATTTGTTGTCCTGGTCGGTGACTGAGTCTTACTCAATCTCATACCTTGCAAAACTGGCAAGAACCCCTTCTTTGAGTTTTCCATATTGAACTTCTTCAATATCTTGTCAAGGTATGTACTTTGCGAAAGACCTATGAGGCGTCTCGATCTATCTCTATAGATCTTGATGCCTAATATGTATGCAGCTTCTCCAAGGTCCTTCATCGAAAAACTCTTGTTCAAATAGGCCTTTATGCTCTCCAGCATCTCTATATTATTCCCCATCAATAATATGTCCTCCACATACAGTATGAGGAAAGCTACAGAGCTCCCACTCACTTTCTTGTACAGACAGGCTTCTCCATAAACCTGTATGAACCCAAACGCTTAAATCACCTCATTAAGGCAAATGTTCCAACTCCGAGATCCTTGCACCAACCATAGATGGAGCGCTGGAGCTTGCACACTTTGTTAGCACCCTTAGGGTCGACAAAACCTTCTGGTTGCATCATATACAACTCTTCCTTAAGATTCCCGTTAAGGAACGCTGTTTTGACGTCCATTTGCCAAATTTCATAATCATGAAAAGCGGCAATTGCTAACATGATTCGGACTGACTCCAGCTTCGCTACAGGAGAGAAAGTCTCTTCGTAGTCAACTCCTTGAATTTGTCGAAAACCCTCTGTGACAAGTCGAGCTTTATAAACGGTCACATTACCATTTGCATCAGTCTTCTTCTTGAAGGTCCTTTTATTTTCTATGGCTCGCCGATCATCGGGCAAGTCAACCAAAGTCCATACTTTGTTCTCATACATGGATCCTATCTCGGATTTCATAGCCTCAAGCCATTTGTTGGAATTCGGGTCCGCCATCGCTTCTTCATAGTTCGAAGGTTTACTGTTGTCTAACAACATGATTTCCATCACAGGGTTACCGTACCACTCTGCTGCGGAGCGTACCCTTGTGGACCTTCGCGGTTCATTAGCAACTTGATCCGAAGCTTCATGATCATCATCATTAATTCCTCTTCAGTTGGTGTAGGCACCACAGGAACAATTTCCCGCGTTGCGCTACTCTCCGGTTCGAGAGGGGGTGTAATTACCTCATCAAGTTCTACTTTCCTCCCACTTACTTCTTTCGAGAGAAACTCTTTCTCTAGAAAGGATTCATTCTTGGCAACAAAGTTTTACCTTCAGATCTAAGATAGAAGCTATACCCAATAGTTTCCTTAGGGTATCCTATGAATATGCATTTCTCCGCTTTGGGTTCGAGCTTCTCTGGTTGAAGTTTCTTCACATAAGCATCACAGCCCCAAACTTTAAGAAACGACAGCTTAGGTTTCTTGCCAAACCATAGTTCATACGGTGTCGTCTCAACGGATTTAGACGGTGCCCTATTTAAAGTGAATGATGCAGTTTCTAATGCGTATCCCCAAAATGATTGAGGTAAGTCGGTAAGAGACATCATAGATCGTACCATATCTAATAAAGTGTGATTACGACATTCAGACACTCCATTGCGTTGCGGTGTGCCAGGCGGCGTCAGTTGTGAAACTATTCCACACTTCCTTAGGTGTGTGCCAAACTCGTGACTCAAATATTCTCCTCCACGATCAGACGTAGACACTTAATTTTTCTGTCACGTTGATTCTCAACCTCACTCTAAAATTCCTTGAACTTTTCGAACGTCTCAGATTTGTGCTTCATCAAGAAGATATATACATACCTACTCAAATCATCGGTGAGAGTGAGAACATAATGGTAGCCACCGCGAGCTTTAACGTTCATTGGACCACACACATCAATATGTATTACTTCCAATAAGTCGGTCGCTCTCTCCATTATTCCTGAGAATGGAGTCTTAGTCATCTTGCCCATGAGGCACGGTTTGCATGTGTCAAATGATTCAAAGTCAAGAGACTCTAATAGTCCATCGGTATGGAGCTTCTTCATGCGCTTAACACCGATATGACCAAGGCGGCAGTGCCACAAGTATGTGGGACTATCATTATCAACTTTACATCTTTTGGTAGTCACACTATGAATATCTGTAACATCACGACGAGATTCATCAAGAATAAACCATTTACCAGCGGAGCATGACCATAAAACATATCACTCATATAAATAGAACAACCATTATTCTTGACTTAAATGAGTAGCCGTCTCGCATTAAGAAAGACCCTGATACAATATTCATGCTCAAAGCTGGTACTAAATAACAATTATTAAGGTTTAAAAGTAATCCCGACGGTAGATGTAGAGGTAGCGTGCCGACGGGGATCACATCGACTTTGGAGCCATTCCCGACGCGCATCGTCACCTCGTCCATGGCCAGTCTCCGCTTATTTCGCAGTTCCTGCTTTGAGTTGCAAATGTGAGCAACAACACCGGTATCAAATACCCAGGAGTTACTATGAGCGCTGGTAAGGTACACATCAATAACATGTATATCGTATATACCTTTAACGTTGCCGGCCTTATTGTCCGCTAAGTACTTGGGGTAGTTCCCCTTCCAGTGACCTTTTCCCTTGCAATAGAAGCACTCAGTCTCAGACTTGGGTCCATTCTTTTTCTTCTTCCCGGTATCTGGCTTACCGGGCGCGGCAACGGCTTTGCCGTCTTTCTTGAAGTTCTTCTTGCCCTTGCCCTTCTTGAAACTGGTGGTCTTATTGACCATCAACACTTGATGCTCTTTCTTGATTTCTACTTCTGCAGACTTGAGCATCGAGTACAACTCGGGAATGGTCTTTCCGTCCCTTGCATGTTGTAGTTCAACACAAAACCTTTGTAGCTTGGTTGGAGAGACTGGAGGGTTCTGTCAATTATAGCAACATCTTGAAGTTCGACTCCAAGTGAAGTCAGACGACCGTGTAACCCACACATTTTGAGTATGTGCTCACTGACAGAACCGTTCTCCTGCATCTTACAGCTAAAGAACTTGTCGGAGACGTCATATCTCTTGACACAGGAATGAGCTTGAAAAAGTAGTTTCATCTCTTGGAACATCTCATATGCACCGTGTTGCTCAAAACGCCTTTGGAGCCCATTTCCAAACTATATAACATGCCACACCTAACCAGAGAGTAGTCATCACTCCTCGTTTGCCAGACGTTTAGAATTTCCTGGGCTGCTGCAGGAGCAGGAGGGTCACCTAGCGGCACATCAAGGACATAAGCCTTGTTAAGTGCTTCAAGGATGAGCTTCAAGTTGCGGACCCAGTCCGCATAGTTTCTACCAACATCTTTCAGCTTGTTTTTCTCTAGGAATGCGTTGAAATTGAGGTTGACGTTGGCCATCTACAATATTAATGAAGACAACTTTTAGACTAAGTTCATGACAATTAAGTTCATTTAATCAAATTAAGTATGAACTCCCACTTAAATCGACATCCCTCTAGTCATCTAAGTGATACATGATCCCTGTTGACTAACCCGTGTCCGATCATCACGTGAGACGGACTAGTCGTCATGGTGAGCAACTTCATGCTGATTGTATTCGACCATACGACTCATGTTCGACCTTTCGGTCTCTTGTATTCGAGGTCATGTTTGTACATGCTAAGCTCGTCGAGTCAATCTAAGTGTTTCACGTGTGTAAATCTGGCTTACACCCGTTGTATGCGAACGTTAGAATCTATCACACCCGATCATCACGTGGTGCTTCGAGAGAACGATCCTTCGCAACGGTGCACACTTAGGGGAATACATTCTCGAAATTTTTAAGAGGGATCATCTTATTATGCTACCGTCGTTCTAAGCAATAAGATGAAAAACATGATAAACATCACATGCAATCATATAGTGACATGATATGGCCATTATCATCTTTGCTCTTTCGATCTCCATCTTCAGGCATCGCATGATCATCATTGTCACCGGCGTGAAACCATGATTTCCATCATCATGATCTCCATCATCGTGTCTCCGTGAAGTCGTCACGCCAACTACTACTACCACTAGTACTATAGCTAACCGTTAGCAATGAAGTAAAAGTAGTAAACACATGGCGTTGCATTTCATACAATAAATTAAGACAACTCCTATGGCTCCTACCGGGTGTCAAACTCATCGACATGCAAGTCGTGAATCCTATTACAATAACATGATCATCGCATACATCGCACATGCAACATCACAACTTTGGCCATATCACATCACATGTCAAACCCTGCAAAAACAAGTTAGACGTCCTCTAATTGTTGTTGCAAGTTTTACGTGGCTGATTTGGGTTTCTAGCAAGAACACCTTCTTACCTATGTGACAGCCACAACGATGATATGCCAAAGCTATTTACCCTTCATATGGACCCTTTTCATCAAATCCAATCCGACTAGAATGGGAGAGACACACACCCGCTAGCCACCTTTATGCACGGTGTGCATGTCTGTCGGTGGAACATGTCTCACGTAAGCGTACGTGTAAGGTCGGTTCGGGCCGCTTCATCCAACAATACTGCTAGAAAAGAATAAGACTAGTAGCGGCAACCAATTGATAAATCATCGCCCACAACCTTTTGTGTTCTACTCGTGCATAGAATCTACGCATAGAAAACCTCGCTCGGATGCCACCGTTGGGTTACGTAGCATAAATTCAAAATTTTCCTACGCCATATTTAGATCTTCCTATGGAGAGACCAGCAACGAGAGAGAGGTGAGTACATCTTCATACCTTTGAAGATCGCTAAGCGGAAGCATTGCTAGAACGCGGTTGATGGAGTCGTACTCGCGGCGATTCAGATCGTGGTGTGATTGCGATCAAGTGCCGAATCACGGCACCTCCGCGTTCAACACACGTGCAGCCCGGTGACGTCTCCCGCACCTTGATCCAGCAAGGTGGAGGGAGAGGTTGGCGAAGATCTCCGGCAGCACGACGGTGTGGTGTCGATGGAGAGACGAGGTCTCCCAGCAGGGCTTCGCCAAGCACCGTGGGAGAGGAGGAAGGAGGGAAGCAGGGCTGCGCCGAGGGAGATGGGAAACTGTGTGCAAAACAGCCCCAAAACCCTCTATATATAGGAGGAGGGGAGGGGGTGTGCCACCCCTAGGGTTCCCACCCTAGGTTGTGCGCAAGCCCCCCCAGATGGGAGGTGCGGCGGCCAGGGCAGGGAGAGGGGGTGGCGCACCCCTAGGTGGGCCTTAGGCCCACCAGCGCCTAGGGTTTCCCCTCCCTCCCTCTTGGTTGCGCATGGGCCGGGTGTGGGGGCACACCATCCCATCTAGGGGCTGGTTCCCTCCCGCACTTGGCCCACGTAGGCCTTCGGGGCTTGTGGCCCCTCCCGGTGGGCCTCCGGAACCCTTCCGGTGGTCCCGGCACTTTGCCGGTGGTGCCCGAAACATTTTCGGCGTCCAAACCCATCCATCCTATATATCAAACTTTACCTCCGGACCATTCCGGAGCTCCTCGTCACGTCCGGGATCTCATCCGGGACTCGAAACATCCTTCGGTAACCTCGTACAACAATTCCCTATAACCCTAGCGTCATCAAACCTTAAGTGTGTAGACCCTACGGGTTCGGGAGGCATGCAGACATGACCGAGACACTCTCCGGCCAATAACCATCAGCGGGATCTGGATACCCATGGTGGCTCCCACATGTTCCATGGTGATCTCATTGGATGAACCACAATGTCAAGGATTCAATCAATCCCGTATACAATTCCCCTTGTCTGTCAGTACAGAACTTGCCCGAGATTCGATCGGCGGTATGTCTATACCTTGTTCAATCTCGTTACCGGTAAGTCTCTTTACTCGTTCCGTAGCACGTTATCCTGTGACTAACTCCGTAGTCACATTGAGCTCATGATGATGTTCTACCGAGTGGGCCCAGAGATACCTCTCCGTCACACGGAGTGACAAATCCCGATCTCGTTTCGTACCAACCCAACAGACACTTTGGGAGGTACGTCACTACTGAAATTCATAAATTTGCCGTCTGCCAAAGCGGATGGCAAAGGGTGCAACCACGGACGGCAAAGGCTTTGCCGTCGGTCAGCAGACGACAAAGTAGACGATAAAAAAAATCCGATGAAGAGGTTCTTTGCCGTCAGCTTTCCCAAAGCGGACGGCAAAGAATCTTTGCCATGAGTGGGCTGACGGAAAATTAGCTGGGACGGCAAAGGGCGCAACGTCCCCGTTAAGTGTTAACGGCAGGCCGTCTGCCTTTGCCGTCTGTCTCCCCACCTTTGTCGTGCGTGGGCAGACGGCAAAGAGGGAGAGAGAGAGGGCAGATTCCCCCCTTTGCCATCTGCCTCCGCCCCTTTGCCATGCGGGGGCAGACGGCAAAGAGGGGAGAGAGAGGGGCAGATTCCCCCCTTTGCCGTGTGCCTCCCCCCCTTTGCAATGTGGGGGCAGACGGCAAAGAGGGGAACCAGCCCCTTTTTTATTTATTTTTTGTTATATCCAGCATTTTTAACAATAATCAGGATATATATATATATTTGACATAAATAAATTTCTTTCCGTACTCATAACCATATTAAAATAACCTCTTATATCCAGCTATCAAGTTGCATCCACGTGAATACAAAGATTCATATATTACATCAGTTTCATCCACGTGGATACAAAGTTTCATATATTCATATACTACAATAGTTTCAATACAACCCATGTTACAAGAAATCATCTTCAAGCATTCCATCAATATTTGCCAAGCTTCCCGTGAAGTGAAGGTAATCTACAAAATGACAAATAAGAAACTTAGAAGAATAATAGTAGATGAAGTAGTGTATATATAGGTTATTTCGGAGAGAAATTAGCTAAGTATAGACCATTTAGGAGCTAACTAAGCTAATTATGTCATTTAGGTGGAACCCTAGCTAACTATAGGTCGTTTCAGAGCTAACTTGTATAAAATAGGTCATTCCGAAGCAACCTATGCATATTAAGCCATTTTTGATCTAGCTAGGCTAATTATAGGCCATTTAATACCTAATTTAGGGGGAATAGGTCATGTTGCAGCTACGTAAGCCTTATTATGTCATTTCGAGGATAATTAGCTAAGTATAGGTCATCTTTTATTAAATAGACCATTTAGGAGCTAACTAAGCTAATTATGTCATTTAGATGGATAATTAGCCAATTTAGGCTTTGTTGGATGAGTCTAATTAAGCTACGTAGAATAAGAGAAAGAGAAGAAGAAGTAAAATAAGGAGGAGGAGGAGGAGGAGAAGGAGACGGAAGAGGAGAAGAAGAAGAAAAGAAGAAGGAGAAGGAGAAGGAGGAAGGAGGAAGAAGGAGAAGGAGGAGCTCCTTCTCCTTCTTCTCCTCCTTCTGCTTATCCTCCTCCCCCTCCTTCTCCTTCTTCTCCTCTTCTTCTTCTTCCTTCCTTTCATTTTCCTCTTTCTTCTCCTCTCGTCTCCTTCTTCGGGCTAAATTGGCTAAGAATGCCTTTTTGGAGCTAATTATGTCATTTTCAAGGATAATTAGCTAAGTATAGGTCATTTTTTATTAAATAGACCATTTAGGAGCTAACTAAGCTAATTATGTCATTTAGATGGATAATTAGCCAATTTAGGCTTTGTTGGATGAGTCTAATATAGCTACGTAGTATAAGAGAAAGAGAAGAAGAAGTAAAAGAAGGAGGAGGAGGAGGAGGAGGAGAAGGAGACGGAAGAGGAGAAGAAGAAGAAAAGAAGAAGGAGAAGGAGAAGGAGGAAGAAGGAGGAAGAAGGAGAAGGAGGAGATCCTTCTCCTTCTTCTCCTCCTTCTTCTTATCCTCCTCCCTCTCCTTCTTCTTCTTCTCCTCTTCTTCTTCTTCCTTCCTTTCATTTTTCCTCTTTCTTCTCCTCTCGTCTCCTTCTTCGGCTAAATTGGTTAAGAATGCCTTTTTGGAGCTAATTATGTCATTTCGAGGATAATTAGCTAAGTATAGGTCATTTTTTATTAAATAGACCATTTAGGAGCTAACTAAGCTAACTATGTCATTTAGATGGATAATTAGCCAATTTAGGCTTTGTTGGATGAGTCTAATTAAGCTACGTAGAATAAGAGAAAGAGAAGAGGAAGTAAAAGAAGGAGGAGGAGGAGGAGGAGAAGGAGACGGAAGAGGAGAAGAATAAGAAAAGAAGAAGGAGAAGGAGAAGGAAGAAGAAGGAGGAAGAAGGAGAAGGAGGAGCTCCTTCTCCTTCTTCTCCTCCTTCTGCTTATCCTCCTCCCTCTCCTTCTCCTTCTTATCCTCTTCTTCTTCTTCCTTCCTTTCATTTTTCCTCTTTCTTCTCCTCTCGTCTCCTTCGGGCTAAATTGGCTAAGTATGCCTTTTTGGAGCTAATTATGTCAATTCGAGGATAATTAGCTAAGTATAGGTCATTTTTTATTAAATAGACCATTTAGGAGCTAACTAAGCTAATTATGTCATTTAGATGGATAATTAGCCAATTTAGGCTTTGTTGGATGAGTCTAATTAAGCTACGTAGAATAAGAGAAAGAGAAGAAGAAGTAAAAGGAGGAGGAGGAGGAGAAGGAGACGGAAGAGGAGAAGAAGAAGAAAAGAAGAAGGAGAAGGAGAAGGAGGAAGAAGGAGGAAGAAGGAGAAGGAGGAGCTCCTTCTCCTTCTCCCCCTCCTTCTTCTTATCCTCCTCCCTCTCCTTCTTCTTATTCTCCTCTTCTTCTTCTTCCTTCCTTTCATTTTTCCTCTTTGTTCTCCTCTCGTCTCCTTCTTCGGGCTAAATGGGCTAAGAATGCCTTTTTGGAGCTAATTATGTCATTTCGAGGATAATTAGCTAAGTATAGGTCATTTTTGATTAAATAGACCATTTAGGAGCTAACTAAGCTAATTATGTCATTTAGATGGATAATTAGCCAATTTAGGCTTTGTTGGATGAGTCTAATTAAGCTACGTAGAATAAGAGAAAGAGAAGAAGAAGTAAAAGGAGGAGGAGGAGGAGAAGGAGACGGAAGAGGGGAAGAAAACTAAAAGATGAAGGAGAAGGAGAAGGAGGAAGAAGGAGGAAGAAGGAGAAGGAGGAGCTCCTTCTCCTTCTTCTCCTCCTTCTTCTTATCCTCCTCCCTCTCCTTCTTCTTCTTCTCCTCTTCTTCTTCTTCCTTCCTTTCATTTTTCCTCTTTCTTCTCCTCTCGTCTCCTTCTTCGGGCTAAATTGGCTAAGAATGCCTTTTTGGAGCTAATTATGTCATTTCGAGGATAATTAGCTAAGTATAGGTCATTTTTTCTTAAATAGACCATTTGGGAGCTAACTAAGCTAATTATGTCATTTAGATGGATAATTAGCCAATTTAGGCTTTGTTGGATGAGTCTAATATAGCTACGTAGAATAAGAGAAAGAGAAGAAGAAGTAAAAGAAGGAGGAGGAGAAGGAGACGAAAGAGGAGAAGAAGAAGAAAAGAAGAAGGAGAAGGAGAAGGAGGAAGAAGGAGGAAGAAGAAGAAGGAGGAGCTCCTCCTTCTTCTCCTCCTTCTTCTTATCCTCCTCCCTCTCCTTCTTCTTCTTCTCCTCTTCTTCTTCTTCCTTCCTTTCATTTTTCCTCTTTCTTCTCCTCTCGTCTCGTTCTTCGGGCTAAATTGGCTAAGAATGCCTTTTTGGAGCTAATTATGTCATTTCGAGGATAATTAGCTAAGTATAGGTCATTTTTTATTAAATAGACCATTTAGGAGCTAACTAAGCTAATTATGTCATTTAGATGGATAATTAGCCAATTTAGGCTTTGTTGGATGAGCCTAATTAAGCTACATAGAATAAGAGAAAGAGAAGAAGAAGTAAAAGAAGGAGGAGGAGGAGGAGGAGGAGGAGAAGGAGACGGAAGAGGAGAAGAAGAAGAAAAGTAGAAGGAGAAGGAGAAGGAGGAAGAAGGAGGAAGAAGGAGAAGGAGGAGCTCCTTCTCCTTCTTCTCCTCCTTCTTCTTATCCTCCTCCCTCTCCTTCTCCTTCTTCTCCTCTTCTTCTTCTTCCTTCCTTTCATTTTCCTCTTTCTTCTCCTCTCATCTCCTTCTTCGGGCTAAATTGGCTAAGAATGCCTTTTTGGAGCTAATTATGTCATTTCGAGGATAATTAGCTAAGTATAGGTCATTTTTTATTAAATAGACCATTTAGGAGCTAACTAAGCTAATTATGTCATTTAGATGGATAATTATCCAATTTAGGCTTTGTTGGATGAGTCTAATTAAGCTACATAGAATAAGAGAAAGAGAAGAAGAAGTAAAAGGAGGAGGAGGAGAAGGAGACGGAAGAGGAGAAGAAGAAGAAAAGAAGAAGGAGAAGGAGAAGGAGGAAGAAGGAGGAAGAAGGAGAAGGAGGAGCTCCTTCTCCTTCTCCTCCTCCTTCTTCTTATCCTTCTCCCTCTCCTTCTTCTTATTCTCCTCTTCTTCTTCTTCCTTCCTTTCATTTTTCCTCTTTGTTCTCTTCTCGTCTCCTTCTTCGGGCTAAATGGGCTAAGAATGCCTTTTTGGAGCTAATTATGTCATTTCGAGGATAATTAGCTAAGTATAGGTCATTTTGGATTAAATAGACCATTTAGGAGCTAACTAAGCTAATTATGTCATTTAGATGGATAATTAGCCAATTTAGGCTTTGTTGGATGAGTCTAATTAAGCTAAGTAGAATAAGAGAAAGAGAAGAAGAAGTAAAAGGAGGAGGAGGAGGAGAAGGAGACGGAAGAGGAGAAGAAAAAGAAAAGAAGAAGGAGAAGGAGAAGGAGGAAGAAGGAGGAAGAAGGAGAAGGAGGAGCTCCTTCATCTCCTTCTCCTTCTTCTCCTCCTTCTTCTTATCCTCCTTCCTCTCCTTCTTCTTCGTCTCCTCTTCTTCTTCTTCCTTCCTTTCAGTTTTCCTCTTTCTTCTCCTCTCGTCTCCTTCTTCGGGCTAAATTGGCTAAGAATGCCTTTTTGGAGCTAATTATGTCATTTCGAGGATAATTAGCTAAGTATAGGTCATTTTTTATTAAATAGACCATTTAGGAGCTAACTAAGCTAATTATGTCATTTAGATGGATAATTAGCCAATTTAGGCTTTGTTGGATGAGTCTAATATAGCTACGTAGAATAAGAGAAAGAGAATAAGAAGTAAAAGAAGGAGGAGGAGGAGGAGGAGAAGGAGACGGAAGAGGAGAAGAAGAAGAAAAGAAGAAGGAGAAGGAGAAGGAGGAAGAAGGAGGAAGAAGGAGAAGGAGGAGCTCCTTCTCCTTCTTCTCCTCCTTCTCCTCCTGCTTCTTATCCTCCTCCCTCTCCTTCTCCTTCTTCTCCTCTTCTTCTTCTTCCTTCCTTTCATTTTTCCTCTTTCTTCTCCTCTCGTGTCCTTCTTCGGGCTAAATTGGCTAAGAATGCGTTTTTGGAGCTAATTATGTCAATTCGAGGATAATTAGCTAAGTATAGGTCATTTTTTATTAAATAGACCATTTAGGAGCTAACTAAGCTAATTATGTCATTTAGATGGATAATTAGCCAATTTAGGCTTTGTTGGATGAGTCTAATTAAGCTACGTAGAATAAGAGAAAGAGAATAAGAAGTAAAAGGAGGAGGAGGAGGAGAAGGAGACGGAAGAGGAGAAGAAGAAGAAAAGAAGAAGGAGAAGGAGAAGGAGGAAGAAGGAGGAAGAAGGAGAAGGAGGAGCTCCTTCTCCTTCTCCCCCTCCTTCTTCTTATCCTCCTCCCTCTCCTTCTTCTTATTCTCCTCTTCTTCTTCTTCCTTCCTTTCATTTTTCCTCTTTGTTCTCCTCTCGTCTCCTTCTTCGGGCTAAATGGGCTAAGAATGCCTTTTTGGAGCTAATTATGTCATTTCGAGGATAATTAGCTAAGTATAGGTCATTTTTGATTAAATAGACCATTTAGGAGCTAACTAAGCTAATTATGTCATTTAGATGGATAATTAGCCAATTTAGGCTTTGTTGGATGAGTCTAATTAAGCTACGTAGAATAAGAGAAAGAGAAGAAGAAGTAAAAGGAGGAGGAGGAGGAGAAGGAGACGGAAGAGGGGAAGAAAACTAAAAGAAGAAGGAGAAGGAGAAGGAGGAAGAAGGAGGAAGAAGGAGAAGGAGGAGCTCCTTCTCCTTCTTCTCCTCCTTCTTCTTATCCTCCTCCCTCTCCTTCTTCTTCTTCTTCCTTCCTTTCATTTTTCCTCTTTCTTCTCCTCTCGTCTCCTTCTTCGGGCTAAATTGGCTAAGAATGCCTTTTTGGAGCTAATTATGTCATTTCGAGGATAATTAGCTAAGTATAGGTCATTTTTTCTTAAATAGACCATTTAGGAGCTAACTAAGCTAATTATGTCATTTAGATGGATAATTAGCCAATTTAGGCTTTGTTGGATGAGTCTAATATAGCTACGTAGAATAAGAGAAAGAGAAGAAGAAGTAAAAGAAGGAGGAGGAGAACGAGACGAAAGAGGAGAAGAAGAAGAAAAGAAGAAGGAGAAGGAGAAGGAGGAAGAAGGAGGAAGAAGAAGAAGGAGGAGCTCCTCCTTCTTCTCCTCCTTCTTCTTATCCTCCTCCCTCTCCTTCTTCTTCTTCTCCTCTTCTTCTTCTTCCTTCCTTTCATTTTTCCTCTTTCTTCTCCTCTCGTCTCGTTCTTCGGGCTAAATTGGCTAAGAATGCCTTTTTGGAGCTAATTATGTCATTTCGAGGATAATTAGCTAAGTATAGGTCATTTTTTATTAAATAGACCATTTAGGAGCTAACTAAGCTAACTATGTCATTTAGATGGATAATTAGCCAATTTAGGCTTTGTTGGATGAGTCTAATTAAGCTACGTAGAATAAGAGAAAGAGAAGAGGAAGTAAAAGAAGGAGGAGGAGGAGGAGGAGAAGGAGACGGAAGAGGAGAAGAATAAGAAAAGAAGAAGGAGAAGGAGAAGGAAGAAGAAGGAGGAAGAAGGAGAAGGAGGAGCTCCTTCTCCTTCTTCTCCTCCTTCTGCTTATCCTCCTCCCTCTCCTTCTCCTTCTTATCCTCTTCTTCTTCTTCCTTCCTTTCATTTTTCCTCTTTCTTCTCCTCTCGTCTCCTTCGGGCTAAATTGGCTAAGTATGCCTTTTTGGAGCTAATTATGTCAATTCGAGGATAATTAGCTAAGTATAGGTCATTTTTTATTAAATAGACCATTTAGGAGCTAACTAAGCTAATTATGTCATTTAGATGGATAATTAGCCAATTTAGGCTTTGTTGGATGAGTCTAATTAAGCTACGTAGAATAAGAGAAAGAGAAGAAGAAGTAAAAGGAGGAGGAGGAGGAGAAGGAGACGGAAGAGGAGAAGAAGAAGAAAAGAAGAAGGAGAAGGAGAAGGAGGAAGAAGGAGGAAGAAGGAGAAGGAGGAGCTCCTTCTCCTTCTCCCCCTCCTTCTTCTTATCCTCCTCCCTCTCCTTCTTCTTATTCTCCTCTTCTTCTTCTTCCTTCCTTTCATTTTTCCTCTTTGTTCTCCTCTCGTCTCCTTCTTCGGGCTAAATGGGCTAAGAATGCCTTTTTGGAGCTAATTATGTCATTTCGAGGATAATTAGCTAAGTATAGGTCATTTTTGATTAAATAGACCATTTAGGAGCTAACTAAGCTAATTATGTCATTTAGATGGATAATTAGCCAATTTAGGCTTTGTTGGATGAGTCTAATTAAGCTACGTAGAATAAGAGAAAGAGAAGAAGAAGTAAAAGGAGGAGGAGGAGGAGAAGGAGACGGAAGAGGGGAAGAAAACTAAAAGATGAAGGAGAAGGAGAAGGAGGAAGAAGGAGGAAGAAGGAGAAGGAGGAGCTCCTTCTCCTTCTTCTCCTCCTTCTTCTTATCCTCCTCCCTCTCCTTCTTCTTCTTCTCCTCTTCTTCTTCTTCCTTCCTTTCATTTTTCCTCTTTCTTCTCCTCTCGTCTCCTTCTTCGGGCTAAATTGGCTAAGAATGCCTTTTTGGAGCTAATTATGTCATTTCGAGGATAATTAGCTAAGTATAGGTCATTTTTTCTTAAATAGACCATTTGGGAGCTAACTAAGCTAATTATGTCATTTAGATGGATAATTAGCCAATTTAGGCTTTGTTGGATGAGTCTAATATAGCTACGTAGAATAAGAGAAAGAGAAGAAGAAGTAAAAGAAGGAGGAGGAGAAGGAGACGAAAGAGGAGAAGAAGAAGAAAAGAAGAAGGAGAAGGAGAAGGAGGAAGAAGGAGGAAGAAGAAGAAGGAGGAGCTCCTCCTTCTTCTCCTCCTTCTTCTTATCCTCCTCCCTCTCCTTCTTCTTCTTCTCCTCTTCTTCTTCTTCCTTCCTTTCATTTTTCCTCTTTCTTCTCCTCTCGTCTCGTTCTTCGGGCTAAATTGGCTAAGAATGCCTTTTTGGAGCTAATTATGTCATTTCGAGGATAATTAGCTAAGTATAGGTCATTTTTTATTAAATAGACCATTTAGGAGCTAACTAAGCTAATTATGTCATTTAGATGGATAATTAGCCAATTTAGGCTTTGTTGGATGAGCCTAATTAAGCTACATAGAATAAGAGAAAGAGAAGAAGAAGTAAAAGAAGGAGGAGGAGGAGGAGGAGGAGGAGAAGGAGACGGAAGAGGAGAAGAAGAAGAAAAGTAGAAGGAGAAGGAGAAGGAGGAAGAAGGAGGAAGAAGGAGAAGGAGGAGCTCCTTCTCCTTCTTCTCCTCCTTCTTCTTATCCTCCTCCCTCTCCTTCTCCTTCTTCTCCTCTTCTTCTTCTTCCTTCCTTTCATTTTCCTCTTTCTTCTCCTCTCATCTCCTTCTTCGGGCTAAATTGGCTAAGAATGCCTTTTTGGAGCTAATTATGTCATTTCGAGGATAATTAGCTAAGTATAGGTCATTTTTTATTAAATAGACCATTTAGGAGCTAACTAAGCTAATTATGTCATTTAGATGGATAATTATCCAATTTAGGCTTTGTTGGATGAGTCTAATTAAGCTACATAGAATAAGAGAAAGAGAAGAAGAAGTAAAAGGAGGAGGAGGAGAAGGAGACGGAAGAGGAGAAGAAGAAGAAAAGAAGAAGGAGAAGGAGAAGGAGGAAGAAGGAGGAAGAAGGAGAAGGAGGAGCTCCTTCTCCTTCTCCTCCTCCTTCTTCTTATCCTTCTCCCTCTCCTTCTTCTTATTCTCCTCTTCTTCTTCTTCCTTCCTTTCATTTTTCCTCTTTGTTCTCTTCTCGTCTCCTTCTTCGGGCTAAATGGGCTAAGAATGCCTTTTTGGAGCTAATTATGTCATTTCGAGGATAATTAGCTAAGTATAGGTCATTTTGGATTAAATAGACCATTTAGGAGCTAACTAAGCTAATTATGTCATTTAGATGGATAATTAGCCAATTTAGGCTTTGTTGGATGAGTCTAATTAAGCTAAGTAGAATAAGAGAAAGAGAAGAAGAAGTAAAAGGAGGAGGAGGAGGAGAAGGAGACGGAAGAGGAGAAGAAAAAGAAAAGAAGAAGGAGAAGGAGAAGGAGGAAGAAGGAGGAAGAAGGAGAAGGAGGAGCTCCTTCATCTCCTTCTCCTTCTTCTCCTCCTTCTTCTTATCCTCCTTCCTCTCCTTCTTCTTCGTCTCCTCTTCTTCTTCTTCCTTCCTTTCAGTTTTCCTCTTTCTTCTCCTCTCGTCTCCTTCTTCGGGCTAAATTGGCTAAGAATGCCTTTTTGGAGCTAATTATGTCATTTCGAGGATAATTAGCTAAGTATAGGTCATTTTTTATTAAATAGACCATTTAGGAGCTAACTAAGCTAATTATGTCATTTAGATGGATAATTAGCCAATTTAGGCTTTGTTGGATGAGTCTAATATAGCTACGTAGAATAAGAGAAAGAGAATAAGAAGTAAAAGAAGGAGGAGGAGGAGGAGGAGAAGGAGACGGAAGAGGAGAAGAAGAAGAAAAGAAGAAGGAGAAGGAGAAGGAGGAAGAAGGAGGAAGAAGGAGAAGGAGGAGCTCCTTCTCCTTCTTCTCCTCCTTCTCCTCCTGCTTCTTATCCTCCTCCCTCTCCTTCTCCTTCTTCTCCTCTTCTTCTTCTTCCTTCCTTTCATTTTTCCTCTTTCTTCTCCTCTCGTGTCCTTCTTCGGGCTAAATTGGCTAAGAATGCGTTTTTGGAGCTAATTATGTCAATTCGAGGATAATTAGCTAAGTATAGGTCATTTTTTATTAAATAGACCATTTAGGAGCTAACTAAGCTAATTATGTCATTTAGATGGATAATTAGCCAATTTAGGCTTTGTTGGATGAGTCTAATTAAGCTACGTAGAATAAGAGAAAGAGAATAAGAAGTAAAAGGAGGAGGAGGAGGAGAAGGAGACGGAAGAGGAGAAGAAGAAGAAAAGAAGAAGGAGAAGGAGAAGGAGGAAGAAGGAGGAAGAAGGAGAAGGAGGAGCTCCTTCTCCTTCTCCCCCTCCTTCTTCTTATCCTCCTCCCTCTCCTTCTTCTTATTCTCCTCTTCTTCTTCTTCCTTCCTTTCATTTTTCCTCTTTGTTCTCCTCTCGTCTCCTTCTTCGGGCTAAATGGGCTAAGAATGCCTTTTTGGAGCTAATTATGTCATTTCGAGGATAATTAGCTAAGTATAGGTCATTTTTGATTAAATAGACCATTTAGGAGCTAACTAAGCTAATTATGTCATTTAGATGGATAATTAGCCAATTTAGGCTTTGTTGGATGAGTCTAATTAAGCTACGTAGAATAAGAGAAAGAGAAGAAGAAGTAAAAGGAGGAGGAGGAGGAGAAGGAGACGGAAGAGGGGAAGAAAACTAAAAGAAGAAGGAGAAGGAGAAGGAGGAAGAAGGAGGAAGAAGGAGAAGGAGGAGCTCCTTCTCCTTCTTCTCCTCCTTCTTCTTATCCTCCTCCCTCTCCTTCTTCTTCTTTCTTCCTTCCTTTCATTTTTCCTCTTTCTTCTCCTCTCGTCTCCTTCTTCGGGCTAAATTGGCTAAGAATGCCTTTTTGGAGCTAATTATGTCATTTCGAGGATAATTAGCTAAGTATAGGTCATTTTTTCTTAAATAGACCATTTAGGAGCTAACTAAGCTAATTATGTCATTTAGATGGATAATTAGCCAATTTAGGCTTTGTTGGATGAGTCTAATATAGCTACGTAGAATAAGAGAAAGAGAAGAAGAAGTAAAAGAAGGAGGAGGAGAACGAGACGAAAGAGGAGAAGAAGAAGAAAAGAAGAAGGAGAAGGAGAAGGAGGAAGAAGGAGGAAGAAGAAGAAGGAGGAGCTCCTCCTTCTTCTCCTCCTTCTTCTTATCCTCCTCCCTCTCCTTCTTCTTCTTCTCCTCTTCTTCTTCTTCCTTCCTTTCATTTTTCCTCTTTCTTCTCCTCTCGTCTCGTTCTTCGGGCTAAATTGGCTAAGAATGCCTTTTTGGAGCTAATTATGTCATTTCGAGGATAATTAGCTAAGTATAGGTCATTTTTTATTAAATAGACCATTTAGGAGCTAACTAAGCTAACTATGTCATTTAGATGGATAATTAGCCAATTTAGGCTTTGTTGGATGAGTCTAATTAAGCTACGTAGAATAAGAGAAAGAGAAGAGGAAGTAAAAGAAGGAGGAGGAGGAGGAGGAGAAGGAGACGGAAGAGGAGAAGAATAAGAAAAGAAGAAGGAGAAGGAGAAGGAAGAAGAAGGAGGAAGAAGGAGAAGGAGGAGCTCCTTCTCCTTCTTCTCCTCCTTCTGCTTATCCTCCTCCCTCTCCTTCTCCTTCTTATCCTCTTCTTCTTCTTCCTTCCTTTCATTTTTCCTCTTTCTTCTCCTCTCGTCTCCTTCGGGCTAAATTGGCTAAGTATGCCTTTTTGGAGCTAATTATGTCAATTCGAGGATAATTAGCTAAGTATAGGTCATTTTTTATTAAATAGACCATTTAGGAGCTAACTAAGCTAATTATGTCATTTAGATGGATAATTAGCCAATTTAGGCTTTGTTGGATGAGTCTAATTAAGCTACGTAGAATAAGAGAAAGAGAAGAAGAAGTAAAAGGAGGAGGAGGAGGAGAAGGAGACGGAAGAGGAGAAGAAGAAGAAAAGAAGAAGGAGAAGGAGAAGGAGGAAGAAGGAGGAAGAAGGAGAAGGAGGAGCTCCTTCTCCTTCTCCCCCTCCTTCTTCTTATCCTCCTCCCTCTCCTTCTTCTTATTCTCCTCTTCTTCTTCTTCCTTCCTTTCATTTTTCCTCTTTGTTCTCCTCTCGTCTCCTTCTTCGGGCTAAATGGGCTAAGAATGCCTTTTTGGAGCTAATTATGTCATTTCGAGGATAATTAGCTAAGTATAGGTCATTTTTGATTAAATAGACCATTTAGGAGCTAACTAAGCTAATTATGTCATTTAGATGGATAATTAGCCAATTTAGGCTTTGTTGGATGAGTCTAATTAAGCTACGTAGAATAAGAGAAAGAGAAGAAGAAGTAAAAGGAGGAGGAGGAGGAGAAGGAGACGGAAGAGGGGAAGAAAACTAAAAGATGAAGGAGAAGGAGAAGGAGGAAGAAGGAGGAAGAAGGAGAAGGAGGAGCTCCTTCTCCTTCTTCTCCTCCTTCTTCTTATCCTCCTCCCTCTCCTTCTTCTTCTTCTCCTCTTCTTCTTCTTCCTTCCTTTCATTTTTCCTCTTTCTTCTCCTCTCGTCTCCTTCTTCGGGCTAAATTGGCTAAGAATGCCTTTTTGGAGCTAATTATGTCATTTCGAGGATAATTAGCTAAGTATAGGTCATTTTTTCTTAAATAGACCATTTGGGAGCTAACTAAGCTAATTATGTCATTTAGATGGATAATTAGCCAATTTAGGCTTTGTTGGATGAGTCTAATATAGCTACGTAGAATAAGAGAAAGAGAAGAAGAAGTAAAAGAAGGAGGAGGAGAAGGAGACGAAAGAGGAGAAGAAGAAGAAAAGAAGAAGGAGAAGGAGAAGGAGGAAGAAGGAGGAAGAAGAAGAAGGAGGAGCTCCTCCTTCTTCTCCTCCTTCTTCTTATCCTCCTCCCTCTCCTTCTTCTTCTTCTCCTCTTCTTCTTCTTCCTTCCTTTCATTTTTCCTCTTTCTTCTCCTCTCGTCTCGTTCTTCGGGCTAAATTGGCTAAGAATGCCTTTTTGGAGCTAATTATGTCATTTCGAGGATAATTAGCTAAGTATAGGTCATTTTTTATTAAATAGACCATTTAGGAGCTAACTAAGCTAATTATGTCATTTAGATGGATAATTAGCCAATTTAGGCTTTGTTGGATGAGCCTAATTAAGCTACATAGAATAAGAGAAAGAGAAGAAGAAGTAAAAGAAGGAGGAGGAGGAGGAGGAGGAGGAGAAGGAGACGGAAGAGGAGAAGAAGAAGAAAAGTAGAAGGAGAAGGAGAAGGAGGAAGAAGGAGGAAGAAGGAGAAGGAGGAGCTCCTTCTCCTTCTTCTCCTCCTTCTTCTTATCCTCCTCCCTCTCCTTCTCCTTCTTCTCCTCTTCTTCTTCTTCCTTCCTTTCATTTTCCTCTTTCTTCTCCTCTCATCTCCTTCTTCGGGCTAAATTGGCTAAGAATGCCTTTTTGGAGCTAATTATGTCATTTCGAGGATAATTAGCTAAGTATAGGTCATTTTTTATTAAATAGACCATTTAGGAGCTAACTAAGCTAATTATGTCATTTAGATGGATAATTATCCAATTTAGGCTTTGTTGGATGAGTCTAATTAAGCTACATAGAATAAGAGAAAGAGAAGAAGAAGTAAAAGGAGGAGGAGGAGAAGGAGACGGAAGAGGAGAAGAAGAAGAAAAGAAGAAGGAGAAGGAGAAGGAGGAAGAAGGAGGAAGAAGGAGAAGGAGGAGCTTCTTCTCCTTCTCCTCCTCCTTCTTCTTATCCTTCTCCCTCTCCTTCTTCTTATTCTCCTCTTCTTCTTCTTCCTTCCTTTCATTTTTCCTCTTTGTTCTCTTCTCGTCTCCTTCTTCGGGCTAAATGGGCTAAGAATGCCTTTTTGGAGCTAATTATGTCATTTCGAGGATAATTAGCTAAGTATAGGTCATTTTTGATTAAATAGACCATTTAGGAGCTAACTAAGCTAATTATGTCATTTAGATGGATAATTAGCCAATTTAGGCTTTGTTGGATGAGTCTAATTAAGCTACGTAGAATAAGAGAAAGAGAAGAAGAAGTAAAAGGAGGAGGAGGAGGAGAAGGAGACGGAAGAGGAGAAGAAAAAGAAAAGAAGAAGGAGAAGGAGAAGGAGGAAGAAGGAGGAAGAAGGAGAAGGAGGAGCTCCTTCATCTCCTTCTCCTTCTTCTCCTCCTTCTTCTTATCCTCCTTCCTCTCCTTCTTCTTCGTCTCCTCTTCTTCTTCTTCCTTCCTTTCAGTTTTCCTCTTTCTTCTCCTCTCGTCTCCTTCTTCGGGCTAAATTGGCTAAGAATGCCTTTTTGGAGCTAATTATGTCATTTCGAGGATAATTAGCTAAGTATAGGTCATTTTTTATTAAATAGACCATTTAGGAGCTAACTAAGCTAATTATGTCATTTAGATGGATAATTAGCCAATTTAGGCTTTGTTGGATGAGTCTAATATAGCTACGTAGAATAAGAGAAAGAGAATAAGAAGTAAAAGAAGGAGGAGGAGGAGGAGGAGAAGGAGACGGAAGAGGAGAAGAAGAAGAAAAGAAGAAGGAGAAGGAGAAGGAGGAAGAAGGAGGAAGAAGGAGAAGGAGGAGCTCCTTCTCCTTCTTCTCCTCCTTCTCCTCCTGCTTCTTATCCTCCTCCCTCTCCTTCTCCTTCTTCTCCTCTTCTTCTTCTTCCTTCCTTTCATTTTTCCTCTTTCTTCTCCTCTCGTGTCCTTCTTCGGGCTAAATTGGCTAAGAATGCGTTTTTGGAGCTAATTATGTCAATTCGAGGATAATTAGCTAAGTATAGGTCATTTTTTATTAAATAGACCATTTAGGAGCTAACTAAGCTAATTATGTCATTTAGATGGATAATTAGCCAATTTAGGCTTTGTTGGATGAGTCTAATTAAGCTACGTAGAATAAGAGAAAGAGAAGAAGAAGTAAAAGGAGGAGGAGGAGGAGAAGGAGACGGAAGAGGAGAAGAAGAAGAAAAGAAGAAGGAGAAGGAGAAGGAGGAAGAAGGAGGAAGAAGGAGAAGGAGGAGCTCCTTCTCCTTCTCCCCCTCCTTCTTCTTATCCTCCTCCCTCTCCTTCTTCTTATTCTCCTCTTCTTCTTCTTCCTTCCTTTCATTTTTCCTCTTTGTTCTCCTCTCGTCTCCTTCTTCGGGCTAAATGGGCTAAGAATGCCTTTTTGGAGCTAATTATGTCATTTCGAGGATAATTAGCTAAGTATAGGTCATTTTTGATTAAATAGACCATTTAGGAGCTAACTAAGCTAATTATGTCATTTAGATGGATAATTAGCCAATTTAGGCTTTGTTGGATGAGTCTAATTAAGCTACGTAGAATAAGAGAAAGAGAAGAAGAAGTAAAAGGAGGAGGAGGAGGAGAAGGAGACGGAAGAGGGGAAGAAAACTAAAAGAAGAAGGAGAAGGAGAAGGAGGAAGAAGGAGGAAGAAGGAGAAGGAGGAGCTCCTTCTCCTTCTTCTCCTACTTCTTCTTATCCTCCTCCCTCTCCTTCTTCTTCTTCTCCTCTTCTTCTTCTTCCTTCCTTTCATTTTTCCTCTTTCTTCTCCTCTCGTCTCCTTCTTCGGGCTAAATTGGCTAAGAATGCCTTTTTGGAGCTAATTATGTCATTTCGAGGATAATTAGCTAAGTATAGGTCATTTTTTCTTAAATAGACCATTTAGGAGCTAACTAAGCTAATTATGTCATTTAGATGGATAATTAGCCAATTTAGGCTTTGTTGGATGAGTCTAATATAGCTACGTAGAATAAGAGAAAGAGAAGAAGAAGTAAAAGAAGGAGGAGGAGAAGGAGACGAAAGAGGAGAAGAAGAAGAAAAGAAGAAGGAGAAGGAGAAGGAGGAAGAAGGAGGAAGAAGAAGAAGGAGGAGCTCCTCCTTCTTCTCCTCCTTCTTCTTATCCTCCTCCCTCTCCTTCTTCTTCTTCTCCTCTTCTTCTTCTTCCTTCCTTTCGTTTTTCCTCTTTCTTCTCCTCTCGTCTTGTTCTTCGGGCTAAATTGGCTAAGAATGCCTTTTTGGAGCTAATTATGTCATTTCGAGGATAATTAGCTAAGTATAGGTCATTTTTTATTAAATAGACCATTTAGGAGCTAACTAAGCTAATTATGTCATTTAGATGGATAATTAGCCAATTTAGGCTTTGTTGGATGAGCCTAATTAAGCTACATAGAATAAGAGAAAGAGAAGAAGAAGTAAAAGAAGGAGGAGGAGGAGGAGGAGGAGGAGAAGGAGACGGAAGAGGAGAAGAAGAAGAAAAGTAGAAGGAGAAGGAGAAGGAGGAAGAAGGAGGAAGAAGGAGAAGGAGGAGCTCCTTCTCCTTCTTCTCCTCCTTCTTCTTATCCTCCTCCCTCTCCTTCTCCTTCTTCTCCTCTTCTTCTTCTTCCTTCCTTTCATTTTCCTCTTTCTTCTCCTCTCATCTCCTTCTTCGGGCTAAATTGGCTAAGAATGCCCTTTTGGAGCTAATTATGTCATTTCGAGGATAATTAGCTAAGTATAGGTCATTTTTTATTAAATAGACCATTTAGGAGCTAACTAAGCTAATTATGTCATTTAGATGGATAATTATCCAATTTAGGCTTTGTTGGATGAGTCTAATTAAGCTACATAGAATAAGAGAAAGAGAAGAAGAAGTAAAAGGAGGAGGAGGAGAAGGAGACGGAAGAGGAGAAGAAGAAGAAAAGAAGAAGGAGAAGGAGAAGGAGGAAGAAGGAGGAAGAAGGAGAAGGAGGAGCTCCTTCTCCTTCTCCTCCTCCTTCTTCTTATCCTTCTCCCTCTCCTTCTTCTTATTCTCCTCTTCTTCTTCTTCCTTCCTTTCATTTTTCCTCTTTGTTCTCTTCTCGTCTCCTTCTTCGGGCTAAATGGGCTAAGAATGCCTTTTTGGAGCTAATTATGTCATTTCGAGGATAATTAGCTAAGTATAGGTCATTTTTGATTAAATAGACCATTTAGGAGCTAACTAAGCTAATTATGTCATTTAGATGGATAATTAGCCAATTTAGGCTTTGTTGGATGAGTCTAATTAAGCTACGTAGAATAAGAGAAAGAGAAGAAGAAGTAAAAGGAGGAGGAGGAGGAGAAGGAGACGGAAGAGGAGAAGAAAAAGAAAAGAAGAAGGAGAAGGAGAAGGAGGAAGAAGGAGGAAGAAGGAGAAGGAGGAGCTCCTTCATCTCCTTCTCCTTCTTCTCCTCCTTCTTCTTATCCTCCTTCCTCTCCTTCTTCTTCGTCTCCTCTTCTTCTTCTTCCTTCCTTTCAGTTTTCCTCTTTCTTCTCCTCTCGTCTCCTTCTTCGGGCTAAATTGGCTAAGAATGCCTTTTTGGAGCTAATTATGTCATTTCGAGGATAATTAGCTAAGTATAGGTCATTTTTTATTAAATAGACCATTTAGGAGCTAACTAAGCTAATTATGTCATTTAGATGGATAATTAGCCAATTTAGGCTTTGTTGGATGAGTCTAATATAGCTACGTAGAATAAGAGAAAGAGAATAAGAAGTAAAAGAAGGAGGAGGAGGAGGAGGAGAAGGAGACGGAAGAGGAGAAGAAGAAGAAAAGAAGAAGGAGAAGGAGAAGGAGGAAGAAGGAGGAAGAAGGAGAAGGAGGAGCTCCTTCTCCTTCTTCTCCTCCTTCTCCTCCTGCTTCTTATCCTCCTCCCTCTCCTTCTCCTTCTTCTCCTCTTCTTCTTCTTCCTTCCTTTCATTTTTCCTCTTTCTTCTCCTCTCGTGTCCTTCTTCGGGCTAAATTGGCTAAGAATGCGTTTTTGGAGCTAATTATGTCAATTCGAGGATAATTAGCTAAGTATAGGTCATTTTTTATTAAATAGACCATTTAGGAGCTAACTAAGCTAATTATGTCATTTAGATGGATAATTAGCCAATTTAGGCTTTGTTGGATGAGTCTAATTAAGCTACGTAGAATAAGAGAAAGAGAAGAAGAAGTAAAAGGAGGAGGAGGAGGAGAAGGAGACGGAAGAGGAGAAGAAGAAGAAAAGAAGAAGGAGAAGGAGAAGGAGGAAGAAGGAGGAAGAAGGAGAAGGAGGAGCTCCTTCTCCTTCTCCCCCTCCTTCTTCTTATCCTCCTCCCTCTCCTTCTTCTTATTCTCCTCTTCTTCTTCTTCCTTCCTTTCATTTTTCCTCTTTGTTCTCCTCTCGTCTCCTTCTTCGGGCTAAATGGGCTAAGAATGCCTTTTTGGAGCTAATTATGTCATTTCGAGGATAATTAGCTAAGTATAGGTCATTTTTGATTAAATAGACCATTTAGGAGCTAACTAAGCTAATTATGTCATTTAGATGGATAATTAGCCAATTTAGGCTTTGTTGGATGAGTCTAATTAAGCTACGTAGAATAAGAGAAAGAGAAGAAGAAGTAAAAGGAGGAGGAGGAGGAGAAGGAGACGGAAGAGGGGAAGAAAACTAAAAGAAGAAGGAGAAGGAGAAGGAGGAAGAAGGAGGAAGAAGGAGAAGGAGGAGCTCCTTCTCCTTCTTCTCCTCCTTCTTCTTATCCTCCTCCCTCTCCTTCTTCTTCTTCTCCTCTTCTTCTTCTTCCTTCCTTTCATTTTTCCTCTTTCTTCTCCTCTCGTCTGCTTCTTCGGGCTAAATTGGCTAAGAATGCCTTTTTGGAGCTAATTATGTCATTTCGAGGATAATTAGCTAAGTATAGGTCATTTTTTCTTAAATAGACCATTTAGGAGCTAACTAAGCTAATTATGTCATTTAGATGGATAATTAGCCAATTTAGGCTTTGTTGGATGAGTCTAATATAGCTACGTAGAATAAGAGAAAGAGAAGAAGAAGTAAAAGAAGGAGGAGGAGAAGGAGACGAAAGAGGAGAAGAAGAAGAAAAGAAGAAGGAGAAGGAGAAGGAGGAAGAAGGAGGAAGAAGAAGAAGGAGGAGCTCCTCCTTCTTCTCCTCCTTCTTCTTATCCTCCTCCCTCTCCTTCTTCTTCTTCTCCTCTTCTTCTTCTTCCTTCCTTTCATTTTTCCTCTTTCTTCTCCTCTCGTCTCGTTCTTTGGGCTAAATTGGCTAAGAATGCCTTTTTGGAGCTAATTATGTCATTTCGAGGATAATTAGCTAAGTATAGGTCATTTTTTATTAAATAGACCATTTAGGAGCTAACTAAGCTAATTATGTCATTTAGATGGATAATTAGCCAATTTAGGCTTTGTTGGATGAGCCTAATTAAGCTACATAGAATAAGAGAAAGAGAAGAAGAAGTAAAAGAAGGAGGAGGAGGAGGAGGAGGAGGAGAAGGAGACGGAAGAGGAGAAGAAGAAGAAAAGTAGAAGGAGAAGGAGAAGGAGGAAGAAGGAGGAAGAAGGAGAAGGAGGAGCTCCTTCTCCTTCTTCTCCTCCTTCTTCTTATCCTCCTCCCTCTCCTTCTCCTTCTTCTCCTCTTCTTCTTCTTCCTTCCTTTCATTTTCCTCTTTCTTCTCCTCTCATCTCCTTCTTCGGGCTAAATTGGCTAAGAATGCCTTTTTGGAGCTAATTATGTCATTTCGAGGATAATTAGCTAAGTATAGGTCATTTTTTATTAAATAGACCATTTAGGAGCTAACTAAGCTAATTATGTCATTTAGATGGATAATTATCCAATTTAGGCTTTGTTGGATGAGTCTAATTAAGCTACATAGAATAAGAGAAAGAGAAGAAGAAGTAAAAGGAGGAGGAGGAGAAGGAGACGGAAGAGGAGAAGAAGAAGAAAAGAAGAAGGAGAAGGAGAAGGAGGAAGAAGGAGGAAGAAGGAGAAGGAGGAGCTCCTTCTCCTTCTCCTCCTCCTTCTTCTTATCCTTCTCCCTCTCCTTCTTCTTATTCTCCTCTTCTTCTTCTTCCTTCCTTTCATTTTTCCTCTTTGTTCTCTTCTCGTCTCCTTCTTCGGGCTAAATGGGCTAAGAATGCCTTTTTAGAGCTAATTATGTCATTTCGAGGATAATTAGCTAAGTATAGGTCATTTTTTATTAAATAGACCATTTAGGAGCTAACTAAGCTAATTATGTCATTTAGATGGATAATTAGCCAATTTAGGCTTTGTTGGATGAGTCTAATTAAGCTACGTAGAATAAGAGAAAGAGAAGAAGAAGTAAAAGGAGGAGGAGGAGGAGAAGGAGACGGAAGAGGAGAAGAAAAAGAAAAGAAGAAGGAGTAGGAGAAGGAGGAAGAAGGAGGAAGAAGGAGAAGGAGGAGCTCCTTCATCTCCTTCTCCTTCTTCTCCTCCTTCTTCTTATCCTCCTTCCTCTCCTTCTTCTTCGTCTCCTCTTCTTCTTCTTCCTTCCTTTCATTTTTCCTCTTTCTTCTCCTCTCGTCTCCTTCTTCGGGCTAAATTGGCTAAGAATGCCTTTTTGGAGCTAATTATGTCATTTCGAGGATAATTAGCTAAGTATAGGTCATTTTTTATTAAATAGACCATTTAGGAGCTAACTAAGCTAATTATGTCATTTAGATGGATAATTAGCCAATTTAGGCTTTGTTGGATGAGTCTAATATAGCTACGTAGAATAAGAGAAAGAGAATAAGAAGTAAAAGAAGGAGGAGGAGGAGGAGGAGAAGGAGACGGAAGAGGAGAAGAAGAAGAAAAGAAGAAGGAGAAGGAGAAGGAGGAAGAAGGAGGAAGAAGGAGAAGGAGGAGCTCCTTCTCCTTCTTCTCCTCCTTCTCCTCCTGCTTCTTATCCTCCTCCCTCTCCTTCTCCTTCTTCTCCTCTTCTTCTTCTTCCTTCCTTTCATTTTTCCTCTTTCTTCTCCTCTCGTGTCCTTCTTCGGGCTAAATTGGCTAAGAATGCGTTTTTGGAGCTAATTATGTCAATTCGAGGATAATTAGCTAAGTATAGGTCATTTTTTATTAAATAGACCATTTAGGAGCTAACTAAGCTAATTATGTCATTTAGATGGATAATTAGCCAATTTAGGCTTTGTTGGATGAGTCTAATTAAGCTACGTAGAATAAGAGAAAGAGAAGAAGAAGTAAAAGGAGGAGGAGGAGGAGAAGGAGACGGAAGAGGAGAAGAAGAAGAAAAGAAGAAGGAGAAGGAGAAGGAGGAAGAAGGAGGAAGAAGGAGAAGGAGGAGCTCCTTCTCCTTCTCCCCCTCCTTCTTCTTATCCTCCTCCCTCTCCTTCTTCTTATTCTCCTCTTCTTCTTCTTCCTTCCTTTCATTTTTCCTCTTTGTTCTCCTCTCGTCTCCTTCTTCGGGCTAAATGGGCTAAGAATGCCTTTTTGGAGCTAATTATGTCATTTCGAGGATAATTAGCTAAGTATAGGTCATTTTTGATTAAATAGACCATTTAGGAGCTAACTAAGCTAATTATGTCATTTAGATGGATAATTAGCCAATTTAGGCTTTGTTGGATGAGTCTAATTAAGCTACGTAGAATAAGAGAAAGAGAAGAAGAAGTAAAAGGAGGAGGAGGAGGAGAAGGAGACGGAAGAGGGGAAGAAAACTAAAAGAAGAAGGAGAAGGAGAAGGAGGAAGAAGGAGGAAGAAGGAGAAGGAGGAGCTCCTTCTCCTTCTTCTCCTCCTTCTTCTTATCCTCCTCCCTCTCCTTCTTCTTCTTCTCCTCTTCTTCTTCTTCCTTCCTTTCATTTTTCCTCTTTCTTCTCCTCTCGTCTCCTTCTTCGGGCTAAATTGGCTAAGAATGCCTTTTTGGAGCTAATTATGTCATTTCGAGGATAATTAGCTAAGTATAGGTCATTTTTTCTTAAATAGACCATTTAGGAGCTAACTAAGCTAATTATGTCATTTAGATGGATAATTAGCCAATTTAGGCTTTGTTGGATGAGTCTAATATAGCTACGTAGAATAAGAGAAAGAGAAGAAGAAGTAAAAGAAGGAGGAGGAGAAGGAGAAGAAAGAGGAGAAGAAGAAGAAAAGAAGAAGGAGAAGGAGAAGGAGGAAGAAGGAGGAAGAAGAAGAAGGAGGAGCTCCTCCTTCTTCTCCTCCTTCTTCTTATCCTCCTCCCTCTCCTTCTTCTTCTTCTCCTCTTCTTCTTCTTCCTTCCTTTCATTTTTCCTCTTTCTTCTCCTCTCGTCTCGTTCTTCGGGCTAAATTGGCTAAGAATGCCTTTTTGGAGCTAATTATGTCATTTCGAGGATAATTAGCTAAGTATAGGTCATTTTTTATTAAATAGACCATTTAGGAGCTAACTAAGCTAATTATGTCATTTAGATGGATAATTAGCCAATTTAGGCTTTGTTGGATGAGCCTAATTAAGCTACATAGAATAAGAGAAAGAGAAGAAGAAGTAAAAGAAGGAGGAGGAGGAGGAGGAGGAGGAGAAGGAGACGGAAGAGGAGAAGAAGAAGAAAAGTAGAAGGAGAAGGAGAAGGAGGAAGAAGGAGGAAGAAGGAGAAGGAGGAGCTCCTTCTCCTTCTTCTCCTCCTTCTTCTTATCCTCCTCCCTCTCCTTCTCCTTCTTCTCCTCTTCTTCTTCTTCCTTCCTTTCATTTTCCTCTTTCTTCTCCTCTCATCTCCTTCTTCGGGCTAAATTGGCTAAGAATGCCTTTTTGGAGCTAATTATGTCATTTCGAGGATAATTAGCTAAGTATAGGTCATTTTTTATTAAATAGACCATTTAGGAGCTAACTAAGCTAATTATGTCATTTAGATGGATAATTATCCAATTTAGGCTTTGTTGGATGAGTCTAATTAAGCTACATAGAATAAGAGAAAGAGAAGAAGAAGTAAAAGGAGGAGGAGGAGAAGGAGACGGAAGAGGAGAAGAAGAAGAAAAGAAGAAGGAGAAGGAGAAGGAGGAAGAAGGAGGAAGAAGGAGAAGGAGGAGCTCCTTCTCCTTCTCCTCCTCCTTCTTCTTATCCTTCTCCCTCTCCTTCTTCTTATTCTCCTCTTCTTCTTCTTCCTTCCTTTCATTTTTCCTCTTTGTTCTCTTCTCGTCTCCTTCTTCGGGCTAAATGGGCTAAGAATGCCTTTTTAGAGCTAATTATGTCATTTCGAGGATAATTAGCTAAGTATAGGTCATTTTTTATTAAATAGACCATTTAGGAGCTAACTAAGCTAATTATGTCATTTAGATGGATAATTAGCCAATTTAGGCTTTGTTGGATGAGTCTAATTAAGCTACGTAGAATAAGAGAAAGAGAAGAAGAAGTAAAAGGAGGAGGAGGAGGAGAAGGAGACGGAAGAGGAGAAGAAAAAGAAAAGAAGAAGGAGTAGGAGAAGGAGGAAGAAGGAGGAAGAAGGAGAAGGAGGAGCTCCTTCATCTCCTTCTCCTTCTTCTCCTCCTTCTTCTTATCCTCCTTCCTCTCCTTCTTCTTCGTCTCCTCTTCTTCTTCTTCCTTCCTTTCATTTTTCCTCTTTCTTCTCCTCTCGTCTCCTTCTTCGGGCTAAATTGGCTAAGAATGCCTTTTTGGAGCTAATTATGTCATTTCGAGGATAATTAGCTAAGTATAGGTCATTTTTTATTAAATAGACCATTTAGGAGCTAACTAAGCTAATTATGTCATTTAGATGGATAATTAGCCAATTTAGGCTTTGTTGGATGAGTCTAATATAGCTACGTAGAATAAGAGAAAGAGAATAAGAAGTAAAAGAAGGAGGAGGAGGAGGAGGAGAAGGAGACGGAAGAGGAGAAGAAGAAGAAAAGAAGAAGGAGAAGGAGAAGGAGGAAGAAGGAGGAAGAAGGAGAAGGAGGAGCTCCTTCTCCTTCTTCTCCTCCTTCTCCTCCTGCTTCTTATCCTCCTCCCTCTCCTTCTCCTTCTTCTCCTCTTCTTCTTCTTCCTTCCTTTCATTTTTCCTCTTTCTTCTCCTCTCGTGTCCTTCTTCGGGCTAAATTGGCTAAGAATGCGTTTTTGGAGCTAATTATGTCAATTCGAGGATAATTAGCTAAGTATAGGTCATTTTTTATTAAATAGACCATTTAGGAGCTAACTAAGCTAATTATGTCATTTAGATGGATAATTAGCCAATTTAGGCTTTGTTGGATGAGTCTAATTAAGCTACGTAGAATAAGAGAAAGAGAAGAAGAAGTAAAAGGAGGAGGAGGAGGAGAAGGAGACGGAAGAGGAGAAGAAGAAGAAAAGAAGAAGGAGAAGGAGAAGGAGGAAGAAGGAGGAAGAAGGAGAAGGAGGAGCTCCTTCTCCTTCTCCCCCTCCTTCTTCTTATCCTCCTCCCTCTCCTTCTTCTTATTCTCCTCTTCTTCTTCTTCCTGCCTTTCATTTTTCCTCTTTGTTCTCCTCTCGTCTCCTTCTTCGGGCTAAATGGGCTAAGAATGCCTTTTTGGAGCTAATTATGTCATTTCGAGGATAATTAGCTAAGTATAGGTCATTTTTGATTAAATAGACCATTTAGGAGCTAACTAAGCTAATTATGTCATTTAGATGGATAATTAGCCAATTTAGGCTTTGTTGGATGAGTCTAATTAAGCTACGTAGAATAAGAGAAAGATAAGAAGAAGTAAAAGGAGGAGGAGGAGGAGAAGGAGACGGAAGAGGGGAAGAAAACTAAAAGAAGAAGGAGAAGGAGAAGGAGGAAGAAGGAGGAAGAAGGAGAAGGAGGAGCTCCTTCTCCTTCTTCTCCTCCTTCTTCTTATCCTCCTCCCTCTCCTTCTTCTTCTTCTCCTCTTCTTCTTCTTCCTTCCTTTCATTTTTCCTCTTTCTTCTCCTCTCGTCTCCTTCTTCGGGCTAAATTGGCTAAGAATGCCTTTTTGGAGCTAATTATGTCATTTCGAGGATAATTAGCTAAGTATAGGTCATTTTTTCTTAAATAGACCATTTAGGAGCTAACTAAGCTAATTATGTCATTTAGATGGATAATTAGCCAATTTAGGCTTTGTTGGATGAGTCTAATATAGCTACGTAGAATAAGAGAAAGAGAAGAAGAAGTAAAAGAAGGAGGAGGAGAAGGAGACGAAAGAGGAGAAGAAGAAGAAAAGAAGAAGGAGAAGGAGAAGGAGGAAGAAGGAGGAAGAAGAAGAAGGAGGAGCTCCTCCTTCTTCTCCTCCTTCTTCTTATCCTCCTCCCTCTCCTTCTTCTTCTTCTCCTCTTCTTCTTCTTCCTTCCTTTCATGTTTCCTCTTTCTTCTCCTCTCGTCTCGTTCTTCGGGCTAAATTGGCTAAGAATGCCTTTTTGGAGCTAATTATGTCATTTCGAGGATAATTAGCTAAGTATAGGTCATTTTTTATTAAATAGACCATTTAGGAGCTAACTAAGCTAATTATGTCATTTAGATGGATAATTAGCCAATTTAGGCTTTGTTGGATGAGCCTAATTAAGCTACATAGAATAAGAGAAAGAGAAGAAGAAGTAAAAGAAGGAGGAGGAGGAGGAGGAGGAGGAGGAGAAGGAGACGGAAGAGGAGAAGAAGAAGAAAAGTAGAAGGAGAAGGAGAAGGAGGAAGAAGGAGGAAGAAGGAGAAGGAGGAGCTCCTTCTCCTTCTTCTCCTCCTTCTTCTTATCCTCCTCCCTCTCCTTCTCCTTCTTCTCCTCTTCTTCTTCTTCCTTCCTTTCATTTTCCTCTTTCTTCTCCTCTCATCTCCTTCTTCGGGCTAAATTGGCTAAGAATGCCTTTTTGGAGCTAATTATGTCATTTCGAGGATAATTAGCTTAGTATAGGTCATTTTTTATTAAATAGACCATTTAGGAGCTAACTAAGCTAATTATGTCATTTAGATGGATAATTATCCAATTTAGGCTTTGTTGGATGAGTCTAATTAAGCTACATAGAATAAGAGAAAGAGAAGAAGAAGTAAAAGGAGGAGGAGGAGAAGGAGACGGAAGAGGAGAAGAAGAAGAAAAGAAGAAGGAGAAGGAGAAGGAGGAAGAAGGAGGAAGAAGGAGAAGGAGGAGCTCCTTCTCCTTCTCCTCCTCCTTCTTCTTATCCTTCTCCCTCTCCTTCTTCTTATTCTCCTCTTCTTCTTCTTCCTTCCTTTCATTTTTCCTCTTTGTTCTCTTCTCGTCTCCTTCTTCGGGCTAAATGGGCTAAGAATGCCTTTTTGGAGCTAATTATGTCATTTCGAGGATAATTAGCTAAGTATAGGTCATTTTTGATTAAATAGACCATTTAGGAGCTAACTAAGCTAATTATGTCATTTAGATGGATAATTAGCCAATTTAGGCTTTGTTGGATGAGTCTAATTAAGCTACGTAGAATAAGAGAAAGAGAAGAAGAAGTAAAAGGAGGAGGAGGAGGAGAAGGAGACGGAAGAGGAGAAGAAAAAGAAAAGAAGAAGGAGAAGGAGAAGGAGGAAGAAGGAGGAAGAAGTAGAAGGAGGAGCTCCTTCATCTCCTTCTCCTTCTTCTCCTCCTTCTTCTTATCCTCCTTCCTCTCCTTCTTCTTCGTCTCCTCTTCTTCTTCTTCCTTCCTTTCATTTTTCCTCTTTCTTCTCCTCTCGTCTCCTTCTTCGGGCTAAATTGGCTAAGAATGCCTTTTTGGAGCTAATTATGTCATTTCGAGGATAATTAGCTTAGTATAGGTCATTTTTTATTAAATAGACCATTTAGGAGCTAACTAAGCTAATTATGTCATTTAGATGGATAATTATCCAATTTAGGCTTTGTTGGATGAGTCTAATTAAGCTACATAGAATAAGAGAAAGAGAAGAAGAAGTAAAAGGAGGAGGAGGAGAAGGAGACGGAAGAGGAGAAGAAGAAGAAAAGAAGAAGGAGAAGGAGAAGGAGGAAGAAGGAGGAAGAAGGAGAAGGAGGAGCTCCTTCTCCTTCTTCTCCTCCTTCTCCTCCTGCTTCTTATCCTCCTCCCTCTCCTTCTCCTTCTTCTCCTCTTCTTCTTCTTCCTTCCTTTCATTTTTCCTCTTTCTTCTCCTCTCGTCTCCTTCTTCGGGCTAAATTGGCTAAGAATGCGTTTTTGGAGCTAATTATGTCATTTCGAGGATAATTAGCTAAGTATAGGTCATTTTTTATTAAATAGACCATTTAGGAGCTAACTAAGCTAATTATGTCATTTAGATGGATAATTAGCCAATTTAGGCTTTGTAGGATGAGTCTAATTAAGCTATGTAGAATAAGAGAAAGAGAAGAAGAAGTAAAAGGAGGAGGAGGAGGAGAAGGAGACGGAAGAGGAGAAGAAGAAGAAAAGAAGAAGGAGAAGGAGAAGGAGGAAGAAGGAGGAAGAAGGAGAAGGAGGAGCTCCTTCTCCTTCTTCTCCTCCTTCTCCTCCTTCTTCTTATCCTCCTCCCTCTCCTTCTCCTTGTTCTCCTCTTCTTCTTCTTCCTTCCTTTCATTTTTCCTCTTTCTTCTCCTCTCGTCTCCTTCTTCGGGCTAAATTGGCTAAGAATGCCTTTTTGGAGCTAATTATGTCATTTCAAGGATAATTAGCTAAGCATAGGTCATTTTTTATTAAATAGACCATTTAGGAGCTAACTAAGCTAATTATGTCATTTAGATGGATAATTAGCCAATTTAGGCTTTGTTGGATGAGTCTAATATAGCTACGTAGAATAAGAGAAAGAGAAGAAGAAGTAAAAGAAGGAGGAGGAGAAGGAGACGGAAGAGGAGAAGAAGAAGAAAAGAAGAAGGAGAAGGAGAAGGAGGAAGAAGGAGGAAGAAGGAGAAGGAGGAGCTCCTCCTTCTTCTTATCCTCCTCCCTCTCCTTCTTCTTCTTCTCCTCTTCTTCTTCTTCCTTCCTTTCATTTTTCCTCTTTCTTCTCCTCTCGTCTCCTTCTTTGGGCTAAATTGGCTAAGAATGCCTTTTTGGAACTAATTATGTCATTTCGAGGATAATTAGCTAAGTATAGGTCATTTTTGATTAAATAGACCATTTAGGAGCTAACTAAGCTAATTATGTCATTTAGATGGATAATTAGCCAATTTAGGCTTTGTTGGATGAGTCTAATTAAGCTACGTAGAATAATAGAAAGAGAAGAAGAAGTAAAAGGAGGAGGAGGAGGAGAAGGAGACGGAAGAGGGGAAGAAAAAGAAAAGAAGAAGGAGAAGGAGAAGGAGGAAGAAGGAGGAAGAAGGAGAAGGAGGAGCTCCTTCTCCTTCTTCTCCTCCTTCTTCTTATCCTCCTCCCTCTCCTTCTTCTTCTTCTCCTCTTCTTCTTCTTCCTTCCTTTCATTTTTCCTCTTTCTTCTCCTCTCGTCTCCTTCTTCGGGCTAAATTGGCTAAGAATGCCTTTTTGGAGCTAATTATGTCATTTCGAGGATAATTAGCTAAGTATAGGTCATTTTTTCTTAAATAGACCATTTAGGAGCTAACTAAGCTAATTATGTCATTTAGATGGATAATTAGCCAATTTAGGCTTTGTTGGATGAGTCTAATATAGCTACGTAGAATAAGAGAAAGAGAAGAAGAAGTAAAAGAAGGAGGAGGAGAAGGAGACGGAAGAGGAGAAGAAGAAGAAAAGAAGAAGGAGAAGGAGAAGGAGGAAGAAGGAGGAAGAAGGAGAAGGAGGAGCTCCTCCTTCTTCTCCTCCTTGTTCTTATCCTCCTCCCTCTCCTTCTTCTTCTTCTCCTCTTCTTCTTCTTCCTTCCTTTCATTTTTCCTCTTTCTTCTCCTCTCGTCTCCTTCTTCGGGCTAAATTGGCTAAGAATGCCTTTTTGGAGCTAATTATGTCATTTCGAGGATAATTAGCTAAGTATAGGTCATTTTTTATTAAATAGACCATTTAGGAGCTAAATAAGCTAATTATGTCATTTAGATGGATAATTAGCCAATTTAGGCTTTGTTGGATGAGCCTAATTAAGCTACGTAGAATAAGAGAAAGAGAAGAAGAAGTAAAAGAAGGAGGAGGAGGAGGAGGAGGAGATGGAAGAGGAGAAGAAGAAGAAAATAAGAAGGAGAAGGAGAAGGAGGAAGAAGGAGGAAGGAGAAGGAGGAGCTCCTTCTCCTTCTCCTCCTCCTTCTTCTTATCCTCTTCCCTCTCCTTATTCTTATTCTCCTCTTCTTCTTCTTCCTTCCTTTCATTTTTCCTCTTTCTTCTCCTCTCGTCTCCTTCTTCGGGCTAAATTGGCTAAGAATGCCTTTTTGGAGCTAATTATGTCATTTCGAGGATAATTAGCTAAGTATAGGTCATTTTTGATTAAATAGACCATTTAGGAGCTAACTAAGCTAATTATGTCATTTAGATGGATAATTAGCCAATTTAGGCTTTGTTGGATGAGTCTAATTAAGCTACGTAGAATAAGAGAAAGAGAAGAAGAAGTAAAAGGAGGAGGAGGAGGAGAAGGAGACGGAAGAGGAGAAGAAAAAGAAAAGAAGAAGGAGAAGGAGAAGGAGGAAGAAGGAGGAAGAAGGAGAAGGAGGAGCGTCCTCCTTCTCCTTCTTCTCCTCCTTCCTCTCCTTCTTCTTCGTCTCCTCTTCTTCTTCTTCCTTCCTTTCATTTTTCCTCTTTCTTCTCCTCTCGTCTCCTTCTTCGGGCTAAATTGGCTAAGAATGCCTTTTTGGAGCTAATTATGTCATTTCGAGGATAATTAGCTAAGTATAGGTCATTTTTTATTAAATAGACCATTTAGGAGCTAACTAAGCTAATTATGTCATTTAGATGGATAATTAGCCAATTTAGGCTTTGTTGGATGAGTCTAATATAGCTACGTAGAATAAGAGAAAGAGAATAAGAAGTAAAAGAAGGAGGAGGAGGAGGAGGAGAAGGAGACGGAAGAGGAGAAGAATAAGAAAAGAAGAAGGAGAAGGAGAAGGAGGAAGAAGGAGGAAGAAGGAGAAGGAGGAGCTCCTTCTCCTTCTTCTCCTCCTTCTCCTCCTGCTTCTTATCCTCCTCCCTCTCCTTCTCCTTCTTCTCCTCTTCTTCTTCTTCCTTCCTTTCATTTTTCCTCTTTCTTCTCCTCTCATCTCCTTCTTCGGGCTAAATTGGCTAAGAATGCCTTTTTGGAGCTAATTATGTCATTTCGAGGATAATTAGCTAAGTATAGGTCATTTTTTATTAAATAGACCATTTAGGAGCTAACTAAGCTAATTATGTCATTTAGATGGATAATTAGCCAATTTAGGCTTTGTAGGATGAGTCTAATTAAGCTATGTAGAATAAGAGAAAGAGAAGAAGAAGTAAAAGGAGGAGGAGGAGGAGAAGGAGACGGAAGAGGAGAAGAAGAAGAAAAGAAGAAGGAGAAGGAGAAGGAGGAAGAAGGAGGAAGAAGGAGAAGGAGGAGCTCCTTCTCCTTCTTCTCCTCCTTCTCCTCCTTCTTCTTATCCTCCTCCCTCTCCTTCTCCTTGTTCTCCTCTTCTTCTTCTTCCTTCCTTTCATTTTTCCTCTTTCTTCTCCTCTCGTCTCCTTCTTCGTGCTAAATTGGCTAAGAATGCCTTTTTGGAGCTAATTATGTCATTTCAAGGATAATTAGCTAAGCATAGGTCATTTTTTATTAAATAGACCATTTAGGAGCTAACTAAGCTAATTATGTCATTTAGATGGATAATTAGCCAATTTAGGCTTTGTTGGAAGAAGAAGGAGGAGGAGCTAACTAAGCTAACTAAGCTAATTAAGCTAACTAAGCTAACTAAACTAACTAAGCTAATTAAGCTAACTAAGCTAACTAAGCTAACTATGCCATCTAGCTATATTTTATTAAATAGGTCTTTTTGGAGCTAACTAAGCTAATTATGTCATCTAGCTATCTTTTATTAAAACACTAGAAATAACATACCTAAGTTAGGGTCAAGCACGGTGGCTCTGGCTTGTTTCACCTGGAGAAGGCTGCCCTGGAGAAGGCTCGATTGTAGAAGGGTCGTGCGATGCGTTTCGGGGCATATTCTGCACCAAACATCGTTTGCAATGTGTAGTTAGCATGAGGACACTCTTAAGATCACTCCACTGAAATGAAACTCACCGTCCTCGCCACGTTAACGACTGGCATCGGTGGAGGGACTTGGCCGTTCTTCTCGCACATAGACTGAACATTTGGTTTCGACAAGTCAAACTTTTTATTTAGTAATGAAACGGACATTCAAATGCAAGATTTGAAATAACATGAAGAAGAAACTTACCACGAAGAGTTCGTATATGGCCTTGGTAGACGCATCATTCCGTGCCCTCTCCGCCTCCACCAATGCAGTCGTCCTCTCCTCCAGCTCCCTAATTTCCTTATCCTTCTCCGCCATAGCCGCCTGCATTGCCTCTCTCTCTTTCTGAATAGCAGCCTACAACACAACTCATTGTTAGCATATTGGTTCCAACGCACAACATAATGCGGAAAGATATTTGAGTCCATTAAACTAACCTCGATGGCGAGCTCGACTGGCCGTGCACGACGTGTTATCTCCGGACAAGAGCTCGTTTGGCGTGCCTTTATCTGCCGGAGAGAGCTAGGACAACGTATAAGGCCGTCTCCAATGGCGATCGAGCCATGGGGCCTCCCGTTGCCAGCTATCATCACCAGCTCTGGATCAATAGGCCCCTCGCTCGGGTTAAAGTCCTCCCCTTTCCTCGCCTTCCCGTGATCTCTGTACTTCACGAGCTTGTCGTGGGAGGAGATGTTGGTGAAGTTTTCTGGATGCTCGAGGTCAGACTCAGAGAATGCCTTGACCTTCTTGTACGAGGCAGTATGGGCCATCGCATACAGGTCGTACATCTGTGGCGCCTCCGTCTTATTGTGACGCGCCTAAAAGAGAGAGAGAGGAAAATTGTATTGGTAAAGGAGAAGGAAAATTGAATTGCATGAGGCATGAAGCAAACCACATACCCAGTTCTCGCCAAATTGGATTAAGTTGACGCTCCCTTGATGGTGTGGCACGCCAACCATTTTGCCACGCCTCTCCTTGGCGTTGTTGTGGCTGGCCTCCCACGTTTCGGAGCACCACTGATCCACCAAGGCCTCCCAACAATCCATCTTATCCACACACCATCTCGGGGGCACCTAAGTTAATAAAGAGAAATTTGAGCGCGTAAGAACCAAATCAAGGAAACTAACTACAAAGCCTTAATAATATGTAATTACCTTCATGTAATGCTCCTTCTCCATCGTAGCATCACGACACTTCGCCTTGTCAAGCCTAATACGCCGCGTGGCATAGTAGTCTCGAACAGCCTGCACCCGAGCCTCGTGCCGAAAGTTTTGAAGTAGGCGGCGACATTCGGTTTCGATAACCTTTGCCGCGTCCTCCTCGTATCCCTCCTCACACCTGTAGTAGGTCTGCAAACGAGACAACACCGATTGGTACAATAAATAGCTATGGTTGATTTATAATTGTGTGAAAGAGAAATTACCCAGAACTTTCGGATCACCATGTCCGCCCTCGTGTCACACAAAACACCGTCGATCTCCACCTCCGGCGGGGCCGGGGCACCCAAGTAGTGCTCCCAGGTCATTCCTACCTCTCGCTCCCGACCGGGCAACGTAACAAACCCTGGGAAGTTTTGATGGCAAAGAACACCAAGGACGCTGTTGGGATTGCGGACACCCTTGGCAACAATCCAACCCCTACAGTATGACAAATTAAAGCCAAAATATTAGATATTTGAGAAACCCGAAGGCAAAGGTTAAATAAGAGTAAATTAACTTACTTCTCCCCATTTGGCCTAATCGACCACCTCTGCTCGGGGGTCGCTGGCACGAGCGGGAGCCCCGAACTACCACGCTGGTACACGGTAGTCCCCTCACCCAGATCCTCGTCGCTACCAGCATGACCACTTGCCTCAGGCCAGGTATCCCACTGGGTCTCTTGGGACGTACCCTCATCCCTGCCTTGCTCCGGAGTCACCTGGAAGGAAGCCTCTGAGACAGGAGTCTCGTGGGTCGAAGGCTCGTCGACCTGAGGCTCGTCGACCTGAGGCTCGTCGACCCGAGGCTCGTGAACCGGAGACCGTGTAGCCTCCACCTCAGACGAATCCACCCTAGAAGTCCTGTGCTCAGGTGAATCAGCTTGGGGTGGTGGCGGAGACCGTGTAGCCCTACCTCTCCCGCGGCCATGTGTACCTTTAGTACAACATAAATACCAACATGAGTAATAAAATGTATATAACATGAGTAATAAAATGCATACAACATGAGTAATAAAATGCATACAACATGAGTACAACATAAATACCAACATGAATACAACGTGTACCTTTAGTGCCTCTCGGCTTCGCGAGGGGTCGACCTCCTCTCACGGGGGCCGCTCCTTGCAAAGTAGAGAGCAATACTCTCCGAAGAGGCGAGGCAGGAATGGAAGTACCCATCCCATCACCCACCGACGAAGAAGCAGCCGCGGAGTGCTTTCGACCCTTTCCCACCATCTTTCAACACCTGTCATGACAAAGAGTAAATGAAATTAGTACAACATAAATACAAACAGGAGTAATAAAATGTATATAATTTAAGTGTATCATCATCATAAATACCAATATGACTAATAAAAATTGAATACCTAACATGAACTCAAAATTTATATATAGTATAATAGTTGAATACCTGACATGAACTAATAACAATCGTCCTCGTCTATATATGCTTCGGGTTCAATAAATGCATCATGATCATCACTATCATCAATAAATGCATCATCATCATCACTATCACGAAGAACATGTGGAAGGCCACCATTATGTAATCGGTCAAGAAGTGACAGGTCATCCGCAGCAGTAACCTCTTCTTCTTCCAGCTCTTCCTGTTCGGGCTCAGGGGTTAAGACGGATTCACTGTCGCTGTCTACTTCAACGTTTTGGGGTGAAGTAGAGCGGTTCATGAAATGTTTCTTGGACAAACGTGTTTCTTGGAAGAATTCTCCTTCATATGTGTCTGGGTTAATGTGAGGTTCATAATCCTCTTCATTGAGGGTAGGTGGTCTAAAATGTGGTGGCACTTCATAAACGACATCCCAACCTTTGAGATTTGGATCAGTTTGCCAAGCCCACGGTAGATGGAAAACTTGTGTCGCCTGTTGAGCCGTAATATAGACATCGGGAACATCTAAGTGGGTGCTTTGGTTGATTTCGACTAGTCCTATATGTTCATGAGTCCTTCTAGTCTCCCTCGGCTCAAACCAATAACATTTGAAGACTACGACGGTCGGTGGGTTTTCACCATAGAATAGAAGTTCATAAATTGCTTCAACTCTTCCATAATACTCGGTGTCTCCTTCGCCGATAGCAAAGACAGAACAATTTGTAGTCTTTAGGTCGGGCATAGATAGCTCTTTGCCAAAGGTACGAAAGTGATACCCGTTGATGTTGTATTTCTCAAATGAATGGACCTTATAGTCAAAACCATTAGCGACTTGTCTCAACTCGGCGTCCATAGACTCTGCATCAGCCTACAAGTTTAATACGAAAGAATGGATGCATTAGCCGCAAATTAGACCAATAAATCAAATGGGCCCTTAATGGTAATAAATTACCCTTTGTTTGAACCAAGAGATGAAACCGGGATAGTCGCCTCCATGCTTTGCGAGAAGCTCATACTCTTCGACGGAATCCTTTTCGATGACCGCTCCATCCGAGAATTCGGCGACGTATCGACTATATCAAATATCCGGGAATAAGAGTAGTTCAAAGCAATTAGAAGTTGCGGAACAATAAATTACCGAGAACTTACTCGATGTACGGCCGCACTTCTGGTAGGTTGGTGAAGATATACAATGAAATGGTCCGCCATTCTTCAACATCCAACGATTTCCCTTTCGAAGCACCGGATGGTGCGAGCTTACCTTTGAATAGGCTGAGGTTGGATCGAACTTTTTCTCGAGCGCCATCACTGTACCGAGGCTTCGGGTTATGCAAATGATGATTTTTGGCTTCGTAGTGTGCTGTCACGAAGTTTGCCGCCTCCTCAGTAATGAATGCCTCGGCCATCGATGCTTCAATTCTACGTTTATTTTTACACTTAGCTCGAAGCGTCTTCTGCATCCTCTGAGTTGAGTAGCACCATCGATTTTGAACGGGCCCCCCCATTCTTGCCTCGGTCGGGAGATGCAAAATCAAATGTTGCATTGGATTAAAGAAGCCCGGTGGAAAGATCTTTTCTAATTTGTAGATCAACTCCGGCGCCAACTCTTCCATTTCATCTAGAACGCCAGGCGATAGTTCTTTCGCACAAAGAGAACGGAAGAAATAGCTCAGCTCTGCCAGTACTAGCCATTCATCCTCAGGGATAAAGCCACGCAACATCATCGGCATTACCCGCTCAATCCATATGTGCCAATCATGACTCTTGAGCCCAAATATTTTCAATTTCTCAAGACTCGCTCCCCTCTTTAGATTCGCAGCATACCCATCGGGGAACATCAACCCATTTTCACCCACAATAGCATTTCCCTAATAGCTGGCCTTTCAAGATTGAACCATGCCTTTGGCTTCGCTACGCTTTGCTTTCCTTTCCGTTGTCGCAAGTTTTGCAACGGTCTATCACACAGAGCCTCCAGGTCGATTCTAGCCTTAGGATTATCTTTTGACTTCCCCTCTATGCCGAACAATGTACCAAAATTGGCCTCCGCAATATTCTTTTCAGTGTGTATCACGTCAATGTTGTGTGGGCAAAGGAGGTCTTTGAAGTAAGGGAGATCCCATAAGCATGACTTGTGAGTCCAGGCGTGTTCCGTATTATACCCTTTGAAGTATCCTCGACGCAAAGGATCAGGCTCGAGAGCATTTAACTGATCAAGGGTTTGTTGACCTGTCAACGCAACTAGTGCAGTGTTTTTGACAACTCTACCTTTGACGAAATTCTTCTTGTCTTTTCTGAACTTATGGTCAGGATCCAGGAATTGTCTATGCATGTCGAAGCAAGAATACTTGTGACCAGCCTGGAGCCAACGGAATTGAAGAGCTGCCTTGCATGTGGTGCACGGGCACCTTCCATGCACACACCAGCCAGCGAATAGCGCAAACGCCGGATAATCATGCGTCGAGTACATGTACCACACATGCATTTTGAAATTTGTTTTGGTAGCCGCGTCGTTGGTCTTGATCCCATTATCCAAGGATTCTTGCAACTCATCCTTAAGCGGCTGCATGTACACATTCATATTCTTCCCCGGATAGTTGGGCCCTGGAATTATCAACATCAGGAAAATGTTCTTTCTTTTCATAATCTCTCCGGGTGGCAAATTTAGTGGAATGACAAATACAGGCCAACAACGGTATTGTGCTGCCGTCATACCATACACATTGAACCCATCCGTGCTGATGGCAACTCTAGGTTGCCTTGGATCTTCCGATTTATCCTTATGTAATGCATCTAAGTGCCTCCACGCAAAACCATCTGAAGTGTGTACCAGCATCTTGTTCCCATCCGCATCTAGTTCGGTTCTTTTGCCCAATTTGTGCCATGTCATCTGTCTGGCCGTCTCTTCGACCATGAAAAGACGTTGAAGTCTTGGTACGATTGGCAGATATCGAAGAACACTAATGGGGATTTTGGTCTGATTCTTCTCACCCATGCCGTTGTCTACCACAATATACCTGGAAGAATTGCAAATGGGGCAATAGTTCAAGGCCGCATACTCAAGCCTAAATAAGGCACATCCATTCTCACAGGCATGTATCTTCTCATAGGGCATCTTAAGTACACGGAGGATTTTCTCTGACTGGTACATGTTTGCAGGCAGTACATGTCCTTTGGGTAGAAAGCGTCCAAATATCGTCATCATCGCGTCGTAGCATTCTCTGCCTAGGTTGAATTGATCCTTCAGAGCCATTACTTGTGCGATGGCATCGAGCTAACAAAGCTCAGTCTGCTCATGGAGAGGACGTTTTGAAGACTCCAGCATTTCATAGAAGGCCTTTGCAGATTCCTCCATCTCATCGTCCGAATCACGAGCATTATCAAAGTCTTGCACCATGTCTTCAATCCCGGTACCATGCTCGTCGGTGCGACGACGAATCACCTCAGCTCTGGCACGTTGGTCAGACTCACCATGAAAAGTCCACACCATATAATTAGGCGTAAAACCCCACTTCTGCAGGTATTTACCCATTTCAAACTCTGTCTGCTTTTTTCAGTTGTCGCAGTTGGGACAGGGGCACCATGTTTTATGCTGGCCATTTGCAAATGCGGCTCTCACAAACCCCCTGGTTTTTGTTAACCATTCATGGGTCATGTCTTTCTAACTAGGGTGACCAGTGTACATCCAAGCACGATCACTCATGTTGCCTAGATACCTATGGGGGCACAAGAAATAAATATATAATTCATCATCTATATTCATACGCTAATCAAGTTTGTCATTTTTATTACGTCCATGCAACCTACGCGCTAATAGGTAAAGATAGGTCCTAATCCCACCCAAGTATGTGTAGACTGGGTTCGTTTTCCCATGCTCTGCTCCAGATGCGAAGCAGAATTTCGGCAGCACCTCCCTGCTGTTCTCTTGATACACGTCTCGGCAATAAGCAGAGAGGATGTGTACCCGGAGAACAACAGGGGAGGCACTGACGAAATTCCGCATCGGATCCGGAGCACAGCATACGGGAAAACAAACCCAATCTACACATACTCGGGCTGTCCATGGATAATGTTGGACAATTCGAAAGGATGGCGGTTATAAATATGCAAAGAAATGCATATTTATAGATGTCGCCCTTTCGAACGGGAGACGCATACTGGTCACGCATACTAATGATTGAAGAAACCTATAGCTAGCAAGTTTCATCGGCACGAAGACCGGGACAGAGCAAATTAAGGGGGTAGGAGGAGAAGTCATTTGTGCTCACCAATAAACGCAAGGGCGGAGCTCGTCCAACGCACGTGGAGGTCGTCGAACAACCGCACATTGAAATTCACCCGATCAACACAAATATGATGTTTTTATAATTAACATACTCGGAAAATATGTGACATAACTCATAATTTACAAAATTATGACCCCGTCGGCTTAGTGGCGACGATGGCCGGTGGTGTCGGGTGTCGGTGGCATCGATGGTCGGTGGTGTCGGGCGTCGGTGGTCGGGGGTTAGTTGTGTCCGTGGTCGGGGGTTAGTGTTGTCGGGGGTCGAGGATCACCGGCGTCGGGGGTTGGGGTCTCTTTGGTCAACAAGAGGCCGAAGAGGTGTCGGGGGTCGGGGGTTGGGGGTCAATCGTGTCGGGGGTCGGGGGTAGGGGGCCGGGGGTCGAGGGTCAGGGGCGTCGGGGGTCGGGGGTCGAGGGTCAGTGGCGTCGGGAGTCGAGGCTCAGTGGCGTCGGGCGTCGGGGGTAGAGGGTCGAGGGTCAGTGGCTTCTGTAGTCGAGGGTCAATGGCGTCGGGCATCGGGGGTCGGGAGTCGGGGGTCGGGGGTCAGTGGTGTCGGGCGTCCGGGGTCGGGAGTCGGGTCTCAATGGCGTCGGAGGTCGGGGGTCGAGGGTCGGGGGTTGGTGGCGTCGGGCGTCGGGGGTCGTGGGCCGGGGGTCGGGGGTCGGGGTCCTTTTCTTTCTTCTTCTCCTCTCTCCTCCTCCTCTTCTTCTTCTTCTTCTTGATCATCGTATTATTATTCTTCTTCTTCTTTCTCCTCCTCCTCCTCCTCCTCTTCTTCTTCTTTCTTTTATCTTTCTCCTCCTCTCCTCTTTCTTCTTCTTCTTCTTCTTCTTCTTCTTCCTCCTTTTCTCTTTCTCCTCCTCTCCTCTTTCTTCTTCTTCTTCTTCTTCTTCTTCTTCTTCTTCTTCTTCTTCTTCTTCTTCTTTCTTCTTCTCGTATATTATTCTCTTATTTTCTTCCAAGTTTGACTAGATAAAGCATGTAGAGTAGGAGCATACCCTTCAAATGCAAATCTATCATTTCTTTTTGGGGCCCATACCCTTCTTCATCTATCATTTCTTTTTTCTATCTTTTTTTTTCTTTTCTATCTACTTTTTCTACTTAATAAACTAACTATCTAATTTAACATAAACACAGAAGAAGAAAAAACTAACTATCCAATTTAACAGAAAAAACACAAAATAAACTAACTATCTAAATTAACTATCTAATTTAAAAGAAAAACAAGAAATAAAGCGAAAAAGAAAAAAAACCTTACCTGCGTAGGGGTAGTGGGAGGACGGGGCGGAGGACAGTGGGAGGAGGGGAGGGCGAGCTCCGGCCCTGGGCGGCGGGGAGGAGGTGCGGGGGGAGGAGGGGAGGGCGACCTCCGGCCACACGGCGGTGGTTGGCCGGAGCGGCTCCGGTGGTGGCGGCGGCGGCACTCGGGTGGGCGAGTTCCGGCGAGGGGAGGAGTTGCGCGGGGAGGAGTTGCGCGGGGAGGAGGGGAGGGCGAGCTCCGGCGAGGGGAGGAGGGGAGGGCGAGCTCTGGCGAGGGGAGGAGTTGCGCGGGGAGGAGGGGCGGGCGGTGGCGCTGGAGTGGGCAGTGCGCTGGGAGAGGGTTGTGCGCTGGAGTGGGCCGTTAGGGGAGCGGGGGGTGGGGGCTGGGCGCCGTTAGGGGGAGCTCCTTTGCCGTCTGCTAAGGCCGGGAGGCAGACGACAAAGGGGGGGGGGGGTGGGGGTGCGGCACGAGTGGGCCGCCCCTTTGCCGTCCGCGTGATCTTTGCCGTCAGCCTTTATGGCCTTTGCCATGCGTCAGCAGACGGCAAAGGCAAGGCAGACGGCAAAATAAGACCTTTGCCATCGGCAACCTCTTTGCCGTCCGCTTTGTACCAACTGACGGCAAAGAGCATCTTTGCCATGCGTCAGCAGACGGCAAAGGCAAGGCAGACGACAAATTTATCAATTCTAGTAGTGTATACCCGTAGTGCACCTTTATAGTCACCCAGTTACATTGTGACGTTTGATACTCCCAAAGCACTCCTACGGTGTCCGGGAGTTGCACAACCTCACGGTCGAAGGAAAAGACACTTGACATTACAAAAGCTTTAGCATACGAACAATACAATCTAGTGCTATGCTTAGGATTGGGTCTTGTCCATCACATAATTCTTATCAAAGACATCTAATGTCCATGATCAGGAAACCATGATCATCTATTGATCAACGAGCTAGCCTACTAGAGGCTTGCTAGGGACACATTGTGATATATTTATTCACACATGTATTATTGTTTCTTGTTAATACAATTATAGCATGAACAATAGACGATTATCATGAACAAGGAAATATGATAATAACCATATTATTATTGCCTCTAGGGCATATTTCCAACAGTTATGACCCGGCAACCCCGGAGTGACAATAGCCGGAACCACTCCCAGAGATGACCATAGTAAGAGGAGTTTATGTATTCACTAAGTGTTAATGCGTTGGTCCGGTTCTGTATTAAAAGGAGAACCTTAATATCCCGTAGTTTCCATTAGGACCCCGCTGCCACGGGAGGGATGGAGAATAGATGTCATGCAAGTTCTTTTCCCTAAGCATGTATGACTACATATAGAATACATGCCTACATTAGACTGACGAACTGGAGCTAGTTACTTATCTCTCCGTGTTATAACTGTTACATGATGAATAGCATCCGGCATAATCATCCATCACCGATCCAATACCTACGAGTCTTTTACTACTGTTCCTTGCTACATTACTTTGCCGCTACTGCTGTCACTGCTGCTATTGTTACTCTTTTGCTACTGTTGTTACTTTGCTGCTACTGCTGTCACTTTGCTGCTACTGGTTACTGTTGCTACTGCTGCTATCATACTACCTTGCTATTGATACTTTGTTGCAGATACTAAATCTTTCAGGTGTGGTTGAATTGACAACTCAACTGCTAATACTTGAGAATATTCTGTGGCTTCCCCTTGTGTCGAATCAATAAATTTGGGTTGAATACTCTACCCTTGAAAATTGTTGCGATCCCCTATACTTGTGGGTTATCCTGACCTTTTGCTGGCGCCGTTGCTCGGGAAGCACAACTATATTCTCTGAGTCACTTGGGATTTACGTCTGCTGGTCACTATGAGGAATCCAATAGATCCAAGAACTAAAGTCTTGCCCTCAACTACGAGGACAGGTAAGGAACTGCCATCTAGCTCTGCACTTGATTCACCTTCAGTTATGAGTAAGTTTGCAACACCACCTCGTGCTAGAAATCTTGATATGTCGCCTGTGCATGATGGTGCTACTTCTACTGCCCATGATGCTTATGATGATGCTATGCTTGATACTGCTTTGCCACTAGGTGGATTCCTTGATGCACAACTTGCTAGAGTTGCTGCTATATGTGATGATACTTCTGAAACTGCTGATACTATTGAAGTAGAACCTGCTATTTTGCCTGCTAGAGCTACCTCTCCTAGATATGAATTGCCTGATATGCCTGAGCGTTATGTTATGGAGGGAGAGATAGCTGAGGATTTTCTTGCATGTAAGGATAGCTATGATGTTGATAAATTACTACTCAAGTGGAAAGAAAAATCTCTGAACCCTAGGATGAAATACGACCCAAAGTTTGCTATTTCGCCTATATTTGTGACCAATAAGGATTATGAATTCTCTGTCGACCCTGAGTTAATCACTCTGGTCGAATTTGATCCTTTTCACGGTTATGAGTCTGAAACGGTTATAGCCCATCTTACCAAATTGCACGATATAGCCACCCTATTCACTAGTGAGGAAAAGATCTGCCACTACTATATCCTCAAGTTGTTTCCTTTCTCGCTAAAGGATGATGCTAAGACCTGGTTCACTTCTCTTGCTCCTGGTTGTGTGCGTAGCCCCCAGGAGATGGTCTACTACTTCTCTAAAAAATATTTCCCTGCCCATAAGAAGCAAGCTGCCTTGCAGGAAATATACAACTTTGTGCAAGTTGAATAAGAGAGTCTCCCACAAACTTGGGGGAGGCTCGTCCAGCTGTTGAATGCTTTGCCTGATCACCCTCTTGAGAAGAATCAAATACTTGATATCTTCTATAATGGACTTACCGATGCTTCTAGAGACCACCTAGATAGTTGTGCCCGTTGCGTTTTTAGGGAACGAACTGTAGAACAAGCTGAAATCCTATTGAATAATATCTTGTGCAATGAGAATGCTTGGACTATTCCCGAACCACCTCCTAAGCCAAGTCCGAAGAAAACAGGTATTCTATTCCTCAGTCCTGAAGATATGCAAGAAGCTAAGAAATCTATGAAAGAGAAAGGCATTAAATCTGAAGATGTCAAAAATCTACCACCTATCGAAGAGATCCATGGTCTTGATAACCCGATACAGGTAGAAGAAGTAAATTCTCTGCGTAGATTCGATGAGAGTAATATTCCTTTTGATAAACCTGCTAGCTTATGCTTGGATGAATTCGATTAATTTGTTGCCAAACAACAAAGTTTCAATGATTATGTTAGCAGACAATTGGAACAGAATGCTCGTATGCTTAGTCATTTAAGTGCTTGTGTGGACAGAAAAGTCAATGATCTTAAGCTCTTGAGTAAACATGCCTCTATGGTTACTACTCAAGTAGAACAAGTACTTAAAGCTCAGAATGACTTGCTGGATGAGTTTAATGACAATTCCGTCAGAGTCATCACTAGAGGCGGTAGAATGACTCAGGAACCTTTGTATCCTGAGGGTCATCTTAAGAGAACTGAACAAGATTCTCAAGGAGTTAGCACTAATGCACCTAGTAATCCTAGGAAGAAGATGAAAGATGATAGGGATTTGCACGCTAGCAACCGTGTTGTTGCTACACCTGAGAGTCCAACGATGTCTCTGTCTCTGATGCTGAAACACAATCTGGTGATGAACATCAGCCTAATGATGATATCGATAGTGATGTTCATGTTGATGCTAAACCTAGCAATGATAAGGATGTGGAGATTGAACCTGTTGATCTTGATAACCCACAGCCTAAGGCTAGGAGATATGATAAGAACAACTTCACTGCTAGAAGCATGGTAAAGAAAGGGAACCATGGGTTTAGAAACCCATGCCCTTTCCTCCCAAACCATCCAAGAAAAAAGGATGATGAGGATTTTGAGCGATTTGTTGAAATGATTAGACCTGTCTTCTTGCAAATGCGTTTGACAGATATGCTCAAAATGTCTCCGTATGCTAAGTACATGAAGGATATTGTGACTAATAAAAGGAGGATACCTCAGGTTGAGATTTCCACCATGCTTGCTAATATACCTTCAAGGGTGGAACTCCTAAGAAACTAGTTGATCCCGGAGTGCCCACTATACCTTGCTCCATTAAAGGCAACTACGTTAGAACTGCTTTATGCGACCTTGGAGCCGGTGTTAGTGTTATGGCTCTCTCTCTTTATCGTAGGCTTGAAGTGGATAAGTTGACACCCACTGAATTCTCTTTGCAAATGGCCGACAAATCAACTGCTTTCCCTATCGACATTTGTGAGGATGTGCATGTTGTGGTTGCAAACGTCACTATCTTAACAGACTTTGTTATTCTGGATATTCCCGAGGACGATGCCATGGCGGTGTAAAGACCAAGATGCGATCCTATCCTCAATTTGGCACGAGGGCCTCGTCAGGGATAGAAGCGCATCTCGTAGTTTCGCAAGAATGGATATCATTACAAGAACATGTACTGAAAAGAAGAGATATATAGAATTGGCTTACACTCGCCACAAGCTACATCAGAGTCACATCAGTACAATACATAATCGTCATGAAGAAGAGCAGGGTCCGACTACGGACGAAAACAAACGAGAAAAGAAGAACGACATCCAATCTTGCTATCCCAGGCTGCCGGCCTGGAACCCATCCTAGATCGATGGAGAAGAAGAAGAAGAAGCAACTCCAAATGAACAATCAACGCGCTCGCGTCAAGTAATATTTACATGTACCTCCAACTGGTGTTGTAGTAATCTGTGAGCCACAGGGGACTCAACAATCTCATTTCCAAAGGTATCAAGACTAGCAAAGCTTAATGGGTGAGGCAAGGTTAAGTGGTGAGGTTGCAGCAGCGGCTAAGCATATATTTGGTGGCTAAACTTATGAGTACAAGAAATAAGAGGGGGAAGATCTACGCATAGCGGACATGAACTACCGATGATCAAATGAATGATCCTGAACACCTACCTACGTCAGACATAACCCCACCGTGTCCTCGATCGGAGAAGGAACTCAAGAAAGAGACAGTCACGGTTACACACTCAGTTGGCATGTTTTAATTAAGTTAACTTCAATTTATCTAGAACCAGTGTTAAATAAAGTTTCCACGTTGCCACATAACCGCGGGCACGGCTTTTCGAAAAGATTTAACCCTGCAGGGGTGCTCCAACTAGTCCATCACAAATTACCACAAGCCGCATAGAAATCCTCGATCACGAAGCTCGCGATCTTGTCGGACTCCTTAGTGGAAAACCTCAACTCTGAGATTACCCAAAGCATCACCGGAATCCCGATGCACAAGATATCTCATCAAAGGTAAAACTAATCCAGCAAGGCCGCCCGACGTGTCGACGATCCCGATAGGAGCCGCGTATCTCATTCTCAGGACACGACGGATGAGCTAGACATCGGGATCGCTAAACCCTGGGTGACCAGGCGGCGCCGGACATCGCTCAGGTGGGACCAACACTCATTAGGAGCACTGGCTCGGGGCTTGATTAATTATCCTCGGGGTCCGGAAAGTCCCTATTTAATTTTATTAGGTTATTAGGCAAATGTAGTACCAAAGTTGGGCCTTGCCAGACCAGCTTTAATCTAAAACAAATTATCAAGGGGGTCCCCATAACAACCCCGATCGTGTTAGGAGCGCTCAATTATGGAACATAACACCGGTAGCCGAAACTAAGGGGGCAAAGGTGGAACAAAACACCAGGCTAGAAAGGCCAAGCCTTCCACCTTTTACCAAGTATATAGGTGCATTAATTTAGATAGCATTTAAAATGGTGATATAACAAGGAACCCATGTTTTCACATGGAAGCATCTGCACCTGCAACTAGCAACGCTAACACATGGTTAAGCAAGCAGTAACATAGTCAATCAGTGGTTTTCTAGGTTGTGAACAGGTTGAAGGTTTCATGGCATTGTTGAGAGGCTGATATTTAACAGGTGGTAGGCAACGAGACATAACGACAAAAACGATAATACTAGCATGGCAATGATAGTAATGGTATCTGGGGAAATGGTCATCTTGCCTGAGATCCCGCTTGGAAGAAGAATGACTCCGTGAAGCAGACGAACCGATGTAGTCGAACGGGTCCTCACAATCCGACACGCTTGCGGAACTCTATAGAGACGAAGCAAACCGGAAACAAGAATCAACACACGATATTCACCACACGATGCACATCACATATGATACATGAACAAAAGAATATATGCAATACATGGCATGGCAATTCACAACAATCAAACACTACACATTAAGTGAAGTTCAATATGCAACGAGTTGCATATTGACAAAACTCCACGTTTAATTATTTAGTTCTATCCCGATTAGGTACACGGCAATATTAAATGTGGTTAAACAAGGCAAGAGGTGAAGCGTAATTAAACTATCTATCTAGACATTTTAAATGAGGTGTGAAGCATCATATAGCATCTCCGAAATGACCTCATACGTCAATTTATAATTCTGTCCAGATCTAAATTAACACATTTTAATAGTTGTTAAACAGAAAAATAAATAGGTTTACGTGAAGCTACACTTCATTTCAATCAATTTACACATAGAGAACATCTCCAACGGAGCTACGGTTCAAAAGATACAAACAAGGCAAGATATGATGGCATGAATGCAATGTGTGCAACAACAGTCACAAGCATTCCAAAACTTACAACCAGCAAGATAATATGAAACTACATAAGATTCTAAGAAATTTTTATATAGGACAAGATCAAAACGGAGCAACCGTTCAACAACTACGAGCTAAACAAGAAATAGACATAATCTGCAAAAAACAGCCACATAGCATTTTATACACCCTCGAACAACTAGCCAGACAAAACCAAAATGCTCAAACAAGGCATGAAACGATAGAAGGAAAGATGCACTACAACATACTACTAATAACATCTTGCATGGAAGCATGGATCACTAGGAAAAGAACTCACAAAATGGCATCTCACACACCGTTTCAGACTTAGTGAAAATATCAGTTTATGAGAGTGCAGTTTTGGATCTGAAGGCATATTGACAGCAGCAAAACCATAAGCTACAGAACTCCAAATGGCATGAAAATTCACAGCATGCTAGAGAATCCTAAAGTATACAACTAACTCCATTGCACCAACCTCAAAGGAGCTACAGATCACGAGATAAACTCATGCAAACACATCAACAAAATATAACAGATTTCAGACTTAGAAATATTTCAGCATCTCTAAAACAACACTTCTCCTAGCAAGTAAAGAATAAGCAAACCACATCTAAACATGGATTTCTATTGCAACCAAAATTACCAGGGGCTAGACTAATCATACAAGAGCAACTCTCTAGTTGACAACTTAATCATATCAAGCACGGAATAAATCCCACAAATGAGACAAGAGGGCAACATGGCAAAATATCACGTGAATTAACTTTCTCAAAAGCTAAAACTAAATACACAGTTAAATCCTATGGATTTTTCTACCACGAAAACATATATAACATGAGGGGTTGCAACATAAAATCAACACCACACGTATATGCGGGAATAACACCTAAACGCGAAATAATAAACTAGCGACTGAACCCTACATGCAAAAATACCAATGACTACTCTAAAATACATGGCAAAGGGGTTCCTAAAACATTAACATTTTATCTACGGGGTTCGAGCAATCCGGACGCGCACGACAAAAATAAATACGGGACGAATCCTATTGGGACAACACGTAAAACTATGCATTAGGCACGTCAAACTACTTCAAAAATTTATGCAAGTTGCAAATTCGTAATCTACGCAAAATTCTACACGAGATACATATCTAAATCATCGCGATCCGACTTACGGAATAAAAGTTACGAGCGTTTAATATTAGTCAAATTTTCTGGAATTAAAATAATTCCGAAAATCTTTATTAATCTAACCGGGCCAAATCTAATTACTAATGGGCTACGGAGGGTGGCGCAGGATAATAAACGGTGCCTAGGGCGAAGCATAGGGGCGATCTCACCTCGGCCTGAGCCGGATCTGAAGACAAAGGGCGGAGCGGAGCTAGGCCACGTCCAGGCTGGAGGAGAGAGGCGACCTGGGCCGGCTGAGTGGGCCGGCTTCACCTGGGCCTGGAGTGGCGACCACCTCGGCTTGCTGGCGTGGGGCCCAGCTGCCGCTGGAGGCTGGCGGTCAACGGGAGTAGCGGAGCGAGGGGCTCCTGCTCGATCCCAATGGGGCAGCGACCCGGAGGCGCTGACGATCTTCGGCGACGATGAGAGGCGGGGTTGCGTCACGGGACGGGTCCGGACGGCAGGGACGGGTCTGGCGAGGTCATGGGGCTGCCGAAGGCGCGGATCTGGCGGCGGGAGTCCAGATATGGTGGCCATGGGAGACGAGAGTGAGGGGTTGGCTCGGGCAGCCATGGGAGCTCGCGCGGCGGCCTGCGGCCGGTGGGAGGCAGCCGGGGCTGGGGACGTCGGCCGGTGGTGGTGCACAGAAGGCGGTAGTAGCGGCTAAGTAACGTAGCAAGGACGAGTAGTAAAAGACTCGTAGGCATTGGATCGGTGATGGATGATTATGCCGGATGTTATTCATCATGTAACAGTTATAACAGGGAGAGATAAGTAACTAGCTCCAGTTCGTCAATCTAATGTAGGCATGTATTCCGTATGTAGTCATACGTGCTTAGGGAAAAGAACTTGCATGACATCTATTGTCCATCCCTCCCGTGGCAGCGGGGTCCTAATGGAAACCACGGGATATTAAGGTTCTCCTTTTAATAAAGAACCGGACCAACGTATTAACACTTAGTGAATACATGAACTCCTCATACTATGGTCATCTCCGGGAGTGGTTCCGGCTATTGTCACTCCGGGGTTGTCGGGTCATAACACATAGTAGGTGACTACAACTTGCAAGATAGGATCAAGAACACACATATATTGGCGACAACATAATAGGTTCAGATCTGAAATCATGGCACTCGGGCCCTAGTGAGCATTAAGCATGGCAAAGTAGTAGCAACATCAATCTCAGAACATAGTGGATACTACGGATCAATCCCCGTCAAAACTAACTCCATTACATGATAGATCTCATCCAACCCATCACCGTCCAGCAAGCCTACGATGAGTTTACTCACGAACGGTGAAGAGCATCATGGAATTGGTGATGAAGGAAGGTTGATGATGACGATGGCGACGATTTCCCCTCTCAGGAGCCCAGAACGGACTCCAGATCTGCCCTCCAGATGAAGAACAGGAGGTGGCGGCGCCTCCGTATCGTAAAACGCGATGAACTCTTCTCCTTGATTTTTTTCCGGACAAAAGAGGCTAAATAGATCTGAGATTGGAGGCGGTGCAGTTTTGTGGGCCCCACAAGCCTGCCAGGCACGGCAAGGGGGGTGCGCCTGGTGGGCTTGTGGGCTCCACGCTCCACTTCCTCCGCTGATTCTTGCGCCAGTACTTTTTATATATTCCACAAAAATTCTCCGTAAATTTTCAGGTCATTCCGAGAACTTTTATTTCTGCGCAAAAACAACACCATGGCAATTCTGCTGAAAATAGCGTTAGTCCGGGTTAGTTCCATTCAAATCATGCAAATTAGAGTCCAAAACAAGGGCAAAAGAGTTTGGAAAAGTAGATATGATGGAGACGTATCAACTCCCCCAAGCTTAAAACCTTGCTTGTCCTCAAACAATTCCGTTGACAAATTGAAAGAGACAAAAGAAAAAAATTTACGAACTCTGTTTGATCTTGTTTTTGCAACTATGTATAACTCATATCCAGAATTTCAGCAAGATCACAAGCAAACCACATAAGCAAATGACATCTAGGTCTCACGGTAAACTCATATCAATGGCATAATCAACTAGCGAGCAAGTAATAACAAGTCTCAAACATCAACACTTCAATCAAAACAATCATGAAGCAGTACGAACAGATGGTATCTCGCTAGCTCTTTCTGAGACGGCAAAACATAAATGCAGAGCACCTTCAAAGACCAAGGGCTGACTAAACATTGTAATTCATGGCAAAGAAGATCTAGTCACAGTCATACTCAACATCAATCAAAAGCAAAGCATAAAAATGACAGAGGTGCTCTCTAATTGGAGCTTTTATAAGAAGAGGATGACTCAACAGGAACATAAATAGACAGGCCCTTCGCACAGGGAAGCATTGATTTGTCGAGGTGACAGAGCTCAAGCTTTGATAACAGAGATAATAATTTTGGGTGGCATGCTTTCATTGTCAACACAATGACTAAGAGTTCTCACCATCTTCCACAGTACACATGATATAGGCGGTTCCCAAACAGAAAAGTAAAGTTTTGACTCCCCCACCACCGACCAATCACACTCCACGACTAGCTGAATACTCGGGTGTCGTCCATGCCAACATCAATCCAGGGGGAGTTTTGTTTGCAATTATATTTCGATTTGAGCATGGAACTGGGCATTCCAATTACGGGCCCATTTCTTGTGCATGATAGTGAATAAACACATATCGAGGATAACATGCCTAGCATGGAAGATACTGATAGCCCCCTGTCACTAAATGAGCGGTTCGGGCATGCAAAACAGATTATTTCTTGAAGGTTTAGAGAGTGGCACATGCAAATTTACTTGGAACGGCAGGTAGATACCGCATATAGGTAGGTATGGTGGACTCATATGGAACAACTTTGGGTTTATGGAAGTGGATGCAGAAGCAGTATTCCCGCTTAGTACAAGTGAAGGCTAGCAAAAGACTGGGAAACAACCAACTAGAGAGCGACAGCAGTCATCAAAATGCATTGAGATTAACCAACATTAAGTGCAAGCATGAGTAGGACATAAATCACCATGAACATGAATATCATAGAGCCTGTGTTGATTTTGTTTCAACTACATGCGTAAACATGCGCCAGGTCAAGCCACTTGAATCATCCAAAGGAGGATACCATCCTATCATACTACAACACAGTCATCTAAAAATTCATGTTGGCATCCAAGACAAACCATTATAAGCTCCCACTAGTTAAGCATGGCATCAGAAACTATGATCTCTAAGTTGTCATTGCAAACATGTTTCTCTCACAACAAAGCCGAATCTGGAACGATGAGCTAGTCATATTTACAAAAACAAAATAGATCGAGTTCATACCAGCTTTTCCAGGCTCAGTCACTTCATCATATATCGTCATTATTGCCTTTCACTTGCACGACCGAATGATGTGAACAATAATAAGAGTGCTCGTGCATTGGACTAAAGCTGGAATCTACAGGTAAACACAAAGGAGAAGACAAAGTAATATGGCTCTTTTAACAGATAAACAGATATGCATGCGAGAGCCACTAAACATTGTAACCATGGTCTTCTACCTTGACCCAAAGAAAATAAAACTATTTACACGGGAAAGCTCCCAACAAGCAAAAGACGAACAAGAAAGTCTTTTTGGGTTTTCTCAAACTAGACAAACACACGAAAAGAAAATGAGAAAAAGAAAATAAATTAGCATGGATGATACAGTGGCAAAGTGTGAACACCGACGAACAAAGTGAAAGCATAAGCAAGAATGTAAAGTCGGTGAGAAACACGTACTCCCCCAAGCTTAGGCTTTTGGCCTAAGTTGGTCTACTCCCAAGGAGGGAAATAACCAGCTCCGAGGTACTCTAGAGTGGACTGAGGATGCCACTGCTGTGTGAGCTCCTCTGGCTCCCACTGATAAACTGGCGTCTGGTACTCGACTTATGGCTCGGGCACGGGCACCTGTGGTTGGGCTATGCCCCAATATGCGTAGATGTCCGAGGGCATAATAATGTACGTACCTGCATGAAGATTGAACAAAGAAGGAGCAGGCAAAGTAATAGTCTTACGAGTACCCTGACTAAATACCAGGTTATAAATCATCCTTCTATTTATATCTCTATCAAGAAAGTCATGGCGAACCATGCTATCATAATCTACATATCTCTCGGGAAGAAGAATCTCTTCTTCCTCGTCCAGTCTAATAGGTATCTCAAAATGTCTAGCAAGACGAGTAGCATAGATACCTCCATAGACAACGCCTTTAGAACGGTTCGTGTTCAACCGTTGAGCTACTATAGCGCCCAAGATATAAGTTTTGTCATTATAAAGGGCTTCGCGCAAGACCGCAAGATCTGGGGAGCTAAGGGACCCAGCTTTCCCACGGCCAATCAAACATTTTAACACGAATAATGAGAAGTACTGAAGCACGGGAAAATGTATGCTAGCAGCTCTAGTGCAAGACACTCCTCTCTCCTCTCCTACAGGAATATTATCTATGAAAGCCTCCAAGTCCCGTGGACGAGGTTCATGAATATCCCCAACAAAAGGCAATTTGCAAACATTGCAAAATCCTGGAGTGACATGCGCTGGGGGATATCATATAATTTGAACTCAACCATAGGAGGATTCTTCCTTAGATAGGAATTAAAGCTTTGCACGAAAATATTAGTGAGGAGGTGGTATTGCGGACACTTATCTTCAACGAAGGCGGTAAGGCCTACGTTCTCCACCAAGTAATAAAAGTCCTCATAAAGTCGGCGCGTAAGAACACATCGCTTGGCCACTCGCATGCTCGAACTTCTGCAACTCAGGGGGTCGGATACTTGGGCTTCTTCTTCTCACTTCCATCATCCTTGGGGTCACGGCTTGAAGAGCCTCTTAAGAACCTCCTCATCTTTTCCCTTTTCTATCTCTGAAAATTTCTGAAATTTTAGTGACTCCAAGGAAAAGTGAATAAGGCCCAACGGAACTCGTAGCAACTACTCCCACAAGTGCCTAGAGGCCATATTACGCATCAAAACTATTTGGGACCAGCTAAAATTAGCATGCAAAGCTTAAGAACAGGGTCACCAAGGCAGCAAAAATACGCGAAGTATAAGGCACTAGAGCAAAAACTAGTTGGATCAATGGAGGAGTCACTTACCAAGGAGTAATTTCCCCAAAACAGTTTGGTGAATGGTGCTTTGCACAAGGAGATCGAAAATCCCAGCAAGAAGAGCAAGAACACGGGTTTGAGCTGTGAAATGATTTTTTCTAGAGGTGGGAGAAGCAGATGGGAGCTAGAATGAGTGGAGGGGTGCACGTGGGCCCCACAAGCCTGGTAGGCGCGGCCAGGGGGGTGCCCACGCCTCCAGGGCTTGTGGCCCACTGGTGTAGCCCCCAGACTAGCTCTTCGTCTCGGTATTTTTCAAAAATTCTAGAAAAATCATATTTGATTTTCACAGCATTCGGAGAACTTTTATTTTCAGGGTACTTTTCTACGGGACGCTAAAACAGAAAACACGGAAAACTAAACTAAATCTATCATTTTTCTTTTAAGCAACCGAAGGTGAAAGCTTGGAACAAAGGTTTGTGACTCCTCGATTCATCCATCTCATGGTCATCGAAAGAAATCCGTCAATGAGGTTGATCAAGTCTCTTTGACAAACTTTTGCAATCGCAAAAGAAGACGTAGAATTTTCGAATAGTCACTAGGTTACCGCAATGGGGATGTGAATCTCCCCAACAAGCAAATCATACTTCATCTTAAAAGGAGGAATAGGGCATTCAAATCTCCCAATAAGAATCGATGAAGTTTTTTCGATAGCATTGATGCAATGTACTCGATATTGTTTCTTCGGAAAGTGCACCGTATGCTCATTACCGTTGACACTGAAAGTGACATTGCCTTTGTTGCAATCTATAACAGCCCCTGAAGTGTTTAAAAAGGGTCTTCCGAGGATGACCGGCTGTGACAGCCCGAGACCGACGTTCCAGAACATTCCCCCTTCATTCCGTTTTCGTTGTGTTGTTATTTTTATTTGTCGCATCATCATTGCATCATGCGCATCATCTGCATTGCATCCGCATTCCCGCTGCCGCCAGTTTTCACACTCGCATCCGTTGTTAGTTGCATGTTCTCGTCGTTGTCCGTTCTGAGCCCGACCGCTCTCGCACGTGCCCGCGGCATCGTCAAAACCTTGTTTTAAAAGTGTGTATAAATTTTTCTCTGATTGGGTTGGAATTTGACATGCGGTCTTATTTTAATATAGGTAGGCCGCCTGTCAAATCTCGTTGCAACCGGAGTCCGTCTGGTACCCGAACGGTCGACCTTAGCGGCACCATATTCGGTCTATCATTAGACGTATTTCGGTATTTTAAATATCGTTGCCAGGTCGCGTTCTCCCTCTCTTCTCCGGCTAACCTACTCTACACGACCACTTAGCCCGTCCCGCGTTCGGAATTATTCGATTCCGACCGCGCGGTTGAAACCGGGGTGGAATTCTGCTAAACATAGCCCCCCTTTGTCTATAAATAGGACCCCCATGCATTTTTTAGCAGCCTCTCTCTCTCTTCCTCAAAATCCGCATCGTCCCGAAACCCTAGCCGCCTCCCACCTGCTCTCTCCTCCCACCTCCAGCCGTCGGGCCCGATCCCCCTGCCCGAGCTCCTCTCAAGCCCCTCCATGGCAGCACCCCGCCGGCCTCCTCCCGGACTCCAGCCCCGTACTGTCACTGCTGCTAGTGTTACTCTGTTGCTACTGCTGTTACTTTGGTGCTACTGCTTTCACTTTGCTGTTACTGGTTACTATTGCTACTGCTGCTATCATACTACCTTGCTACTGATACTTTGCTGGAGATACTAAATCTTTCAGGTGTGGTTGAATTGACAACTCAACTACTAATACTTGAGAATATTCTTTGGCTTCCCCTTGAGTCGAATCAATAAATTTGGATTAAATACTCTACCCTAAAAAATTGTTGCAATCCCCTATACTTGTGGGTTATCAAGCAGCGCATCGCCTCCCCCATCTTTTCCCCTCTCTAGCCGAGGCTCCCAACGAGTAGAGGCAACGGCCGCCGGCGTTCTTCTGTTCTCCAGCAGAGCGCAACAGTAGCAATAGCTGCAGTAGATAGTAGCGGCTAAAGTAATTAGCAGCGCAGCAGTAGAGTAGCGCAGCAGGTAGCAGCTTCGCAGCGCGGGGCATCCCCTCTTGTCGTCGGCGTTGCTCGATGCACAGGCAGTTGCACACAGTAGCAGCAGCAGCTTCAGGTCGTAGGGCAGCTCCTAGCAGTAGCAGTAGAGGCGAGCGCTGCAGCAGTAGTTTGCGGGTAGTAGCCACGCAACATTATTCAGTAGTAATAGCCACACCCTGATGCGTGCATGTACGTGGATGTGTGCGTGTCACCGGCGAGCCACATCATAGCCGGCGTTGAGCCCTGTTGGGCATGGAAGTGCAGTTCCGTCACGCTGCCGTCATGGTCCACCTCCCAGCATGTTTGCCACGGGAATGGAATCCCCATGAACCCTGCAGCCCCCGTTGGTGATCATCCCCCCTCCCCTCCCCCCCCCCGATGGGCACCTGAGACGTCGCCGCCGTTCACCTCTGCTTCGGTCGCCGGAGCAGTAGTGCAGCGCCGAGGGGCATGCTCAAAAGGAGCAAGAACCCCTCACTGGCGGATTCATGAGCGTAGCAAAGTGGCCTCTGTCTGTCTCTGAAGTCGTGGCGACCTAGGTTCGAGTCCCGCATAGCGCAGCCCCCCTTTTTATTGTTTATTTGTTGCTCCTGTTGTGCATCAGTGGCTAGTATAGGTAGTTTAGTCCTCCTCTCTGATCAGTAGTTGATGCAGGAGCGCAGTGGCAGAGGTGTGGCGATGTGAGGTAGATGTCAGGCTTCGAAACCCCCCTCTGCCTATTTTCTTTTTCTGAGTGTAGATGTGTGTGTGGATCTAGTTTGGCTGTGGTGTAGCCGTGTGTGTGGATCTGTGAGTGTGTGGCTGTGTGTGTAGTGTGGTGTGTGGGTATGAGAGTGGGCTCTCTGGACCACATGTCATCTAGTGAGGGGCCACTGCCAAGTGGGACCCCCTCCTAATATTTTTCCCTTTCATTTTTATTAATGTTTGTGATTTGTCCTTGTGCTAAATTGGCATATTTCCATTTCTGTAAATGTCCAGTTATGGACTTGCCAATTTGGGCTGGCTCAAGAACAGTCCATGCTCTCGAATATGTGATGTAGTTTGATTTTGTGTTTTCATTCTTTTACTGTTTGTGGAGTTTTTCTGTATGCAAAGGTGGCACTATGATATATGGATTTGGGGTAGAAGAACCCAAGGAATCCAATGGTGTTGTTGGTTTCTGATTTTGAGCATTCCTGTAGAAAGTCCCCTTGTGGTGAGGTGGCAATAGTTTTATCGATGTAGGGTTATTTTATGTGCTTGTTTGGAGCAGTGCATACATGCATCATATTGTCTGTTGCATCATTTGTTGCTGGTGTTTATTAGATGTTGTTTCTTTTGGGTAGTTACCGGGGCCGGAAACGATTTCGAGGAGTCTCGAGAGTTTGTGCAGGAAGAACAAGAGCATTTCAAGTCTGAAGAAATCACAAGCAAGATGATCGTGACCTTGACACCATTTCTAGCTTTGTTATGCTTAGTGTTACGTTTCCTTCGTTACATCTCCGCTGCCTACCACATGATATATTGGCCATCAAACATTGCCATGAAACCTCAAACACTTCCCCTCCTAGCAAATATTGTTTGGCTAGGTTAGGCTTGCTCAACCACTAATTGATAGCGTTGCAAGTTGCAGGTGCGAGCTGGTCCATGTGATAACATGGGTAATTTGATATCATCTTATATAATTTCTATTTAATTAATGCACCAATATACTTGGTAAATAACGGGAGGCCTAGCCTTTTGCCGGGTGATTTGTTTCATTGTTGCCGCCTTAGTTTTGGCTACCGGTGTTTTATTCCATAACTGAGCATTCCTAACACGTTCGGGGTTGTTATGGGGACACCCTAGATAAATCGTATAGTGTTAAGACTTGTGTGGCAGGACTCAACTGATACGTCCCAAACGTATCTATAATTTGTGCTTGTTCCATGATCTTTTGGGTGACATTGTTATATGTTTTGCTACACTTTTATATCTTTTTACACATATTTAGACTAACCTACTAACTCAGTGCATCCAGTGCCAGTTTGTGTTTGCTGATGTCTTTTTTGCAGGGGTTTTTACCCAATTTTCTGGAGCCCCAAAAATCCCGAGAAAAATATATAAAAATCAGCGTAACGGAAGCTTCCAGATCACCGAAGATGGGCCAGAGGGGGCCAGGGGGCTCCCAGGCGACCACCCGACGCGGCCTGGCCCCTGGCCGCGCCCACAGGCTGCCTGGGTGGGCACCACCTCCTGTGACGCCCTCCTTTGGCCTATATTTACTCCTCCACGAGGAAACCCTTCCATCAGATCCAGAATCGCGAATTTATCCATCGTTTCGCCGCCGCAGCGCTTCCGAGATCGGGAGCGTCACGAGACCTCTTCCCGGCACCGTGCCGGAGGGAGGATTGACCTCCGGGAGCTTCTCCACCGCCATGGACGCTTCCCAGATGTCCCGTGAGTAGTCCTCCTTGGACCATGAGTCCATGACTAGTAGCTATGTGATGTCTTCTCTCCAATCTTGTGCTTCCATGATTAGCCCTTGTGAGCTTCCCTACATGATCAAGGCATCTATGTAATTTTCCTGCTATTGCTATGCTCGGTTTGTTGGGATCCGATGGATTATGAGATTATGTTCAGATTGTTATGAGTTATATATTTGATTATCCTTTTATATTATGTTCTTTAGTGATTCATGCATGTTCTCCGTTGCTTTGTATTGCTTTGGCCGAGTAGTAGATTGTAACTCCAAGAGGGAGCGTTATGCACGATTGTGGGTTCATGCCCCCTGACGTCTAGCTTGAGTGACAGAAACATGAGACTAGGGGATGTGTTGTTGCCACCAGGGAGAAAACAACGATGCTTGTGATCACGGTTGCAAGGATTTTTTACCTTACGCATAGTTCGTTATTGTTGTCTGTTGCTTTGAGTTTACACTTTGGGCGGGGCTCGCAACTTATTACCAGCAAGATGTTCTGGATAGATATCTCAAGGTGGATGATTAGTAAGTAGATGCTGGTGAATAAACGGTCTACTTGTCTTGGCGTACTGCCCATTACTATTGAGCCTCTAACTTTCAAGTAGCATAATTAGCATTGCGGTGCGTTCATAATTCTGTCAATTGCCCAACTGTAATTTGTTTACCCAAGCATAGTTGTTTATTGTCTTTATGGAGAGAGACATCACTAGTGAACATCATGTGACTCCGGTCCATATCACCACCATTGCTTACACCTCCACAATTTACTGCTTTCATTGACTTTTCCATTGTAATCACTATCACTATTCCCGCTTGTGTTTTGATCCTTTGCAAACTACAAGGCCGGAGAGATTAACAACCTCTCTGTACTCGTTGGGAGCAAAGTTATTTGTGTGTGTGTAGGTCCACGTCTTCTGCTTGCGCCAGGGCAGGGGACACCTACTTGTTGATCCTAAGAGTCCTCCTCGTTCGATAGACCTTACAATCTCCGTGTTAGGGAAAACTTGCTGCTGACTACATCTTCACCTCGCACTTGGGGTAACCAACGAGGAGCGAGAAGTATATTCATCATCTCGTCATCACCAACTTTGGTGTTAATTTTCTAATAACTTAATAATAAAAGCATAGGGAATAGCTACGCCGAGGAATTAATCAACAACCCGGACCAATGCTCCTCATGAGTGTTGGTCCAAAATGGGCAGACTATGGGGCCACCGCGGGGCAACTCGAGGTTTGGTTTAACTCGTAGTGTGACTCATCCGCCATGTCCTGAGACTGAGATATGTGGCTCTTATCAGGGTCGTCGACACGTTGGGCGGTCTTGCTGGACTTGTCTTACCTTAGCGATATATCTTGCGCATTGGGATTACGGTGAGACTTTGGGTCTTCTCAGAGTTGAGGTTTTCCTCTAAGGAATCCGACAAGATCACGAGTTTCCTGGTAGAGGATAACTATGCGGCCTATGGTAATTTGTGATGGACTAGTTGGAGCACCCCTGCAGGGTTTAATCTTTCGGAGAGCCGTGCCCGCGGTTATGTGGCAAACATGGATATTTTGTTAACATCCGGTTCTAGACAACTTAAAGTAAATCAAAATAAACTTGCCAATTGAGTGTGTAACCGTGATTGTCTCCTTCAGAGCTCCTTCTCTGATCGAGAACATGGTGGGGTTAGGAATGACGTAAGTAGGTGTTCAGGATCACTTAGTGATCATTCTAATCTTCGACCGTCTTACGTAGACCACCACATATTATTTCTGTTCATCGTAGGATAGCTACCACATATGCTTAGGATACTGCGAACCCAAACACATAACCTATCTCACCCATTTAACTTAGTTAGACTCGATACCAAGGTCATGAGATTGTTGAGTCCTCGTGGCTCACAGTTTACTACAAACACCCACAGGTACAGGTACTCCAGACGCAAGAGTTCCCGATGACAGCCAGCTGAAGTGGGAGTTCGATGAGGACAGTGACAGGCTGTATGTGACTTATCCTGAGGACTAGAGGTCATGGTCGTGATCGTGGGACTAGCATGGGGATATCATAGCTTTTGCCTTTTATTTTGTCCGTAGTCAGACCATTCCATGTTTTGAATAATGTGTGACTGTGTGACTATGTACCTTATCAGATGGCAAGTGTATGCCCTACTTGTCACTCTTTTAGTTATTTATATTGCTATGATTATCTTGCTTGCGAAACGTGTAGATGTGCCTCTTTCCCCTTTTGAGGCCTCGCCCCCAAATAAGGAAAGGGACGCATCTTAGCCGTTACAGTATGGCATAACAGGAATGAGGTGACTCACAACAAGGAACCTCCTCCAATGAATGTATCCAAAAGATTCTTGGTGAGTTATTTAGACTCTCTCTTAACTCTCAAGCTATTGGAGGAGGAACAGATAAATGGGAAGCACGTGATATCATATGACAATATTACTTTGCGTGGTGTGAGTGTGAATTCAACTGGTAATGCCCCTTGGTCTTTGCCGATGGCTGGAGCCTAGTCTGTTGATGGTGGTGCGGGTGCTGGTATGATCCTCCGAGACAGTGCGGGTGAGATCATCTTTTCGTCATGTAGGGTGTTTTTCTCCTGTAGAAGTTCCTTAGAAGCTGAGCTTAGTGCTTGCATGGAAGGATTATCAATTGCAATTGAAAGAATGGAGCCGCCTATACATGTGGAGTTGGATTTCTTACAAGCTGTGAGAATGATAAATGATATGGCCACTGATAGATCGGTTTTTTCCTCGCTGGTGGAGGAAATCAAGCTTCTTAGTAATCTTCGTAAAACTAAATTTACTCATGTTCTTCATACCCAAACTAATGTTAGTGATTATTTGGCAAAGTTTGTTAGAACTGAGCGTAGAACTGTAGTTTGGTTTAACTCTGACTTGTCAGAGGTTATTGATCTTTGTAATACGGACTATGGTCGTACCACTTGAGTAATACAAAGTTCATCCACAAAAAAATAAGGGGTAACCTGAGCGACGATCATTCTCCCGGCGAGATAGGAACGAATGAACGTTTCTGTTTATTATAAAAATCAGTATCAGCGAACGCTTCAGAATTGACGTGAAGAAACGGACAATTTCTTCACGTTGTTGTATAAGGATTTGTTATGTTCTAAATTCAAAAATTATGATGTTGTATAAAAGATCGTCAAAAAATTTAGTACTGCAGCAGAGTAACAAAAATGCTATACGTACGAACGTCTACATAAGCTTACGGATCCTTTCTAAACTACTCTTCACCTCTCCCCTGATTTTCATTCGGGTGGGGCCCTTCGTCGTCCCTAATCATATTAAAATCTACTTCCTCCGTCCCAAAATAAATGTCTTAAACTTAATATAATTTTGTATTAGAGCTAGTATAAAATTGAGACAGATATTTTGAGACAGAGGGAGTATCAACTAAGAAGACAGCCCGTATGCTTATGTGAATGTCCCTACGTGTAGCATTGTTGGCAGAGTAATTGCCATGTGTTTCCAAGGATTTGACGTGATCGCAAAAAAAAGTTGATGAAAATTACCATCCTAAGGATTTGTTATGCTTTCTTTTTTGAGGATTAAGGATTTGTTATGCTGGCGAAGGGAGTTGCATGAAAAAGATGAAAAGTAGAACAATTATTGCACGGTATTTCGGGTAAAAACAAAAGTGCAAATAGGACGTCAATACCCAACGCCTGGCTGTCCAAAGCAAGTGTCTCCGTCAGATGCGTACACGGTGTTTGTACCGTAGCTCACGTTTTCCTCAAGCAAGGTTGTTTCCTAGCAGGGAATGGCGTCGATTGGACACGCGTACGGATCCCGTTGCATTTGTCCAGTGGTCCGGCTAGGCAGTGCCCCTCATGAGTTCCACGACTCTGGACTCCTCCTGGGCTCCCAGCTCCCAGGGCATGGCGAAGCGACAAGCGAGCACTGCGTACCCTGCGTCGGTGGCCGCTGGCTGGGCTTAGCTTCACCTCGTACCATGTCCCTATATAGTGGTCGCGTCTCTCATAGCCTTCGTGCGCCACACACACACACACACACACACACTGTATAGAAGCTAAATAGGAAGAGCCAATGGTTTCGCCGGCGGCCAGGGGTGGTGGCGGCGGCAATGCGGGTCTCGCAGACCCGCTGCTTGCGATCAGCGACGACAGCGAGGGGGCACGGCATGTGTTCGGCGCCAAGGCCAAGCATTGGGTGCCCGCCGACGAGAAGGAGATGGCGGCGTCGCGGGAGTGCGGCGGCGAGGACGGCGGCCGGCCGCTGTTGTACCGCACGTTCAAAGTCAAGGGCATGCTCGTAAACACCTACAGGTAATGTTTTTCGCTCTCCAGGCTGTTTCCTTTGTGTATGGGCGGTGCGTCGCCCGAACCGTTCCGCCGGCCGCACGTGAGCGCGCGCGTCCACTGACTGGACATGCAACATTTTTTTCGTTTAAATTGTTGCAACCAGCGTCATATTTGCTGCAAACCTTATTTTTTTCCTACATTTCTTAAGTAAAAAAGATGCATATACGTTTGGTTGCAACTTCAGTTCTTCGAATTTTTCGTTACAATCGATGTTTTTTACTCTTACTACAACCGTGTTAATTTTTGCTACAACCGGCATCATTTTTTGCTGCAACCGTCTAGTAAAAAAGTTGCATACACGTCAGCAAATATTTGTTACAACCGGCGTTTCACTTTTGCTACCACGTACTATCAGCTTTTTTTTTGCTACGATCACGTAGATATTTTTTTGCTATAAATTTTGTTTTTTGTTACAACCGTTGAAAAAAATGTTGCATCGCATCAGAATTTCGCTGCATCGGGAAAAAAATGTTGCATGAAGATCCAATGGTGCGGACGCACGGGGTTGGTGGATCGTGCGGCCTGCGCGCGGTCGACCCAAAGCTTCGGCCGCGCGCCGGCGCAGATCACTCCCTTTTTTGTATCGGCATATAGGAGTAACTACATGATACCACCCTCGTTGCATCGGGAACACATCAAAATTGGTCGTGATATAATTATTTTAATGATATTTGGATGCCTTGAATCTCAATATGAGATTGTAGATTAAAAATACATATGATTTGTTTCTATATCTGACTATATGTAATTATAAAATAATTATTAAGTATTATTTCTCATGCATGTTGAGTGAAATAAAAATAATGAAATTGATAAAGTGGGATGTGTAGCGATATCATGCATGCATGTCAAAAGAAATAAAAGTAGTGAAGTTGGTGAGGTGACATGTGTGAGCGATGTGAAATGTGTGCATCTTAAGATAAATAATATGGTGGGGATGAACTTCTTAGGTTTATATAGGATGAGTTGTTGTGATTAATTATGAAAGCAAATAAATTTTCTAGACGGGTTGAGAAGAATAGTTCCTATCTTATCATTCATTTTCCGGGAACTAAATTTGTGTCCATTTCCCAATACTCAATTTTCTAAATATTTTTATCTTAAGATAAATAAGATAGTGGGATGAACTTCTTAGGTATATATAGGATGAGTAGTTGTAATTAATTATGAAAGCAAATAAATATTTTTAGATGGGTTGAGAAGAATAGTTCATATCTTATCATTCATTTTCCGCGAACTAAATTTGTGTCCATTTCCCAATACTCAATTTTTCAAATATTTTTTTATACATAAAGTCAATTCGAGCAAATTTAAACTATTTCATTGCATTTCCCTAAGAAAGCTACTAATTCATTGCATAACTAAACAATGGCACAGTACTCCACATTAGCATGCATACAAATTAAACAGTCTATTGTCCAATAAATTAACACTACAACCATATTTTTTGAAACGTCATATATTAGATAAGGAGAAGAGAATTGTCCAGTTAATTACGAAAAATCGGGTAAAACCGGTACATCAAGGGCCAAGCCAACTCCCATAGACTGAAGTACACAGGGCAAAGCACCCCTTATCGACGACACGTCGTTCTACGGCCACACAACGCAGCTTCGACTCTGACGGAGAACTTTAAAGGACAAAAGCAGGCACGACTAGCGCCACGGGAGATCACCGAATGGGCTAGCAGCCAGTCATCGTATACCGCAGGGCCTCGTCACCGCAGCTTCGACTCCACAGCAACAAACAATCCGAGGCAATACCGTGGACACGTCGGAGAAGAACCGACTACCGCAACCATTGTCGCGTCGCCGACATTTCTCCCACCATCATCTTTGCCACCGAATGCTGGACGCTCTGTGATTTTCTCGGGGCCGCCGCCCCGACATCCACCACTCCATCGCGCCCAGCGCAATCAACCGACACCGCCTTCCGGGGCCGCCACCCCGACATACCATCGCTCCCCTCGAGCAGCAAGGCCGCACAACCCAGCTGCCCGCAGCCCACGCTGCTCAGGAAAACCACTCGCAGACCACGAACGTCGCACAACATCCGGGGCCGCCGCCCCAACGTAAAGTCAGACCGCACCCTCTGAGGCGCGTTGACCGAGCCGACACCCCTACCGCCCAAGCGGGACAAGGATGCCGCCCAATCAATGTCGAGATAGAGCCCCACCTCATAGAGTTGCCACTCACATTGTTCTCCAGATCGTCATCTCGACGCACAAACAGAAATCACCCGGAGCTGTCGCCCCGACGTCCACTCTCCCCGACGGCGAAGAGATTCGTGCAAACTACGGTATGCCGACTCTCCAAGGTGATGCCTCAAATAAGGAAACGACGTAGCCGCCGACATCGCCTGCTTCGGCCATCTGAAGCTAGAGATTTCTCCCGGAGAGTCGTGCAATGAAGCTCCACGACAACGCTTTCAAGAAGGGGAACGACGTCATGGCGTCGTCGTTGCCGGCACCGACCGAAAGTCAGGGCTGGGCTTTCGCCCGGAGATCCACCACACATCCGAATCCGAACAGATCCGAAGCACTGCACAACACATAATCTCATGTTCGATGTCCACCTGCTCCACCTGCCATCGCGCCTCGAGCACACCGACGCCACCGCGCCCACTCCCTATAGTAGGTCTGCGCTGCACGAAGGCCTCCGCGCTACCCTGTGCCAACCTGGACCGCCTCAGATCTGGGAGACCCGCGCCCAGGGGCCTCATATCAGGCTTTCTGGCCAATGGCAATTGATATAGGCCGCACAATTTTTCTTTAATATTATGTTGGCTTGGTCTTAAACTTGAGGTAAATTGGCTCTACCAACATATGAAATTAACGGTTCAATCATCGCTAGGTGGTGTATTGCCATGTATGTATTTTTTTGGTATCTTTTATACTACGTAGACAATTGACATATGGATTGAAGTTCCAAATAAAGAAAAGGAATTAATGGTTAAGTCAGTTGCTTCAAAAGTAGTGAGGCAAAGACAATTAATATATTTTACGAGATTGTTAAATATCAAACGATTGAGATCAACAAAATCTGAGTCGATGCTATATTCATAAGATCTTACGTGAAGAACTGTGTGAAACTTTTTAAATATTTTTTATTTCTCTTTTATATGTTGCGTTACTTGACTGAAGTCCGAGTCGATTGAGATCTATCCACTACATATATTTTAACAACTTGCTGCTCTGAACTGAAGGAGTATTAGTAGTATTATTATTTTAAATAATGTGCATGTATACATTTATTTATTTTAAGTCTTAGCACATCCTAACATACATTTTGTATTTACTAGCAAAAGGACCGTAATACCATATATTTTTAAGTAAAGAATTTGGAGAAATAAATTAAAGGAAAGAGAGAGAGTAGTAGTGCACAACCCATTAGGCGTGCCAAGGCCCAGCCTTACCCACTCCTAAATCCCCTAACCTAGCCCGATCCCCCGCCCCCCCTCCTCTCCTCCACCTCGCGCCGCTAGGGGAGAGAGCCCGAGCCCGCACTCCCCTCCTCCTCTGCTCCTCCACCGTCTTCCACCTCTGCACCTCGTGACCGCCTTCCATGGTGTGCTGCTGCGAGGTCGGCCTATGGGGCCATTGTGGAGGGTTGTTGGAGACTGGGGGCGACGGGGCTAGCTCCAGTGCCCGAGCGCCAGCCAGTACTCCTACCCCCGGTCTCCTCTCTTTTCTCTTCCGCCCCCATGGTGCTTCTTGCGTCTCCGGCAAGCATTACCCCGTCGGTTGCCTGAATCCTCTAACCCCGAGCCCCCACCTCCACCTATGCATCGCCGGCGCCAGCCCCTTTCCTTCGCCCCGAGCCCCCTCTGTTCGCGTCATCCCAATTTCTTCTTTTCGAATTTGTTCCTCTGTTGATTCCCGTTGCCTCTTGTAAAACCACCAAGGCGCATGTATATAAAGTGATGAAATTATAATTAAAGTATGGATGTGGGATTACGAGGGCAGAAGCGATAGCCCTCTCGTGCGTTTTCTATTTGCCCAGATGCGTTTCTCTTATCGAATGCCATAGGGGGCTCTCTGCAAAAAATTAAAGGTTTTTCTGTTCGTAACACATAAAAAGGTACTACGGGTTTAACTACCTAAAAGACAAAATTCTTTTTTGAAAAACGGCAGCGGCGGGTTTTCCTACGGAAGCATTAGGTAAAGATATGCGAGACAGGTTTTGAACGTTTTGTTTTTTCTTGAGCTTTCAGGTTGTTGAACTTGGCCAGACTTACGGCGGTGATGGTGTTTTTCGCATGGCGTGTGCAGCACCGAGATTCGGACGCAATGTGGCTGTGGTGGATCTCGGTCGTCGGAGATTTCTGGTTCGGCCTGAGCTGGTGGCTAAACCAGGTCCCGAAGCTCAACCCGACCATATGCATCCCCACCATCTCCCTCCTGAGACAGCAGTTCGACCTGCCCGACGGCGGCTCCAACCTCCCCATCCTGGATGTGTTCATCAGCACCGTCGACCCCGTGGAGGAGCCCATGCTCCACACAATGAACTCCATCCTCTCCATCCTCGCCACCGACTACCCGGTCGACAAGTACGCCACCTACCTCTCGGACGACGGCGGATCACTGCTCCACTACGACGGGCTGGTCGAGACCGCCAAGTTCGCCGCGCTGTGGGTTCCCTTCTGCCGGAAGCATGGCGTTGAACCAAGGGCGCCGGAGAGCTACTTCGGGATGAAGATCCGCCCGTACACGGGGAATATGCCCGAAGAGTTCCTCGATGACCATAGGCGTCTGCGGAGGGAGTATGAGGAGTTCAGGACGCGCTTGGACGCACTGTTCACTGTCATCCCGCAACGGTCAGAGGCGCACGGCCGCCAAGACGCCAAACAAGGAGGAGGAGCCAAGGCGACTTGGATGGCGGACGGGACACAGTGGCCTGGCACATGGACTGAGCCGGCGGATGGTCACCGGAAAGGAGATCACGCTGGAATTGTTCAGGTCATGTTGTCCCAGCCAAGCACCGAGCCTCAGCTCGGCGCGCCGGCAAGCCCCGACGACAGTCCGCTGGACTTCAGCGCCGTCGACGTGCGGCTGCCGATGCTGGTGTACGTGTCCCGGGAGAAGCGCCCGGGCTATGACCACCAGAAGAAGGCGGGCGCGCTGAACGTGCAGCTGCGCGTCTCCGCTCTGCTCTCCAACGCGCCCTTCATCATCAACTTCGACTGCGACCACTACATCAACAACTCCCAGGCCTTCCGCGCCGCCATGTGCTTCATGATAGACCGGCGCGACGGCGACAACATCGCCTTCGTCCAGTTCCCGCAACGCTTTGACGACGTCGACCCTACGGACCGCTACGCCAACCACAACCGCATGTTCTTCGACGCCACCATGCTCGGCATGAACGGCATCCAGGGGCCCTCCTACGTCGGCACCGGCAGCATGTTCCGCCGGGTCGCGCTCTACGGCGCCGACCCGCCTCGGTGGCGCCCGGACGACGTCAAGGTGCTGGAGAACCCCAACAAGTTCGGCACGTCGATGACGTTCATCAACTCCATACCGGTGGCCGCGAACCAGGAGCGGTCCGTCATGTCGCCGGTGTCGCTTGAAGAGCCGGCAACAACGGAGATGGCCGACGTCATGACGTGCGCGTACGAGGACGGGACGGAGTGGGGCGATGGCGTCGGCTGGGTGTACGACATGGCAACGGAGGACGCGGTGACCGGATTCCGGCTGCACCGGACGGGGTGGCGGTCCATGTACTGCGACATGGAGCCCCCCGCGTTCCGCGGCACGGCGCCGATCAACATGACGGAGCGCATGTACCAGATCCTGCGCTGGTCGGGGGGCTCCTTGGAAGTGTTCTTCTCCCGCTTCTGCCCGCTCCTCGCCGGCGGCCGGCTCCACCCCATGCAGCGCGTCGCCTACACCAACATGACCTTCTACCCGCTCTCGGCGCTCTTCGTCGTCTGCTACCATCTCCTGCCGCTGATGTGGGTCTTCAACGGCCGCTTCTACATCCAGAAGCCCTACCCGACGTACGTGATGTACGTGCTCGTCATCATCGTCTCCAACGAGGTGATCGGCATGGTGGAGATCGTGTGGGCGGGGCTCACGTTGCTCGACTGGTTCCGCAACGAGCAGTTCTACATGATCTGTGCGACGGGCGTGTACCCGACGGCGGTGCTGCACGTCGTGCTCAGGTCCCTCGGCCTCAAAGGCATGTCCTTCAAGATGACGGCCAAGCAGCTGACCACGGGCGCGAGGGAGAGGTTCGCCGAGCTGTACGACGTGCAGTGGGCGCCGCTGCTGATACCCACACTGGTGGTCATCGCCGTTAACGTGGTTGCCATCGGCGCGGCGGTGGGGAAGGCGGTCACCTGGGGCTGGTCGGCCGGGCAGGTCGTCGAGGCGGCGAGCGGGCTCATGTTCAACGTCTGGATCCTGCTCATGTTCTACCCTTTCGCGCTCGGGGTTATTGGGCGCTGGGGCAAGAGGCCATATGTCCTCTTCGCCATGTTTATGGCCGCGTTCGCCGCCATTGCTGCGGTGTACGTCGCCGTCCTGGCGGCGCTCGCTGGCAACCTGCCCTACTTCCAGCTGGTACACTGGTCGGTCGGATGATGCCGTTTCTCTGGCAAGCCGGCGGGTTTAACAGGTGTGTCGAAGCAGGTCGCGCAGAATTCGGTCGATCGATCACCAGCTACAGCTAGTCTATCGGTGATGTGGCTAGCTAACTCAGCTAGTTTACCTTTGAATTTTTGCTCAACAATTCATTAGTGTTGTAAGAGCTCTTTAGGCTCTGTTTGAAACCACAATAGATTATAGTAATCTGAATTATGAAGATAGATTATATAATCTGGTTTATAAAAATAATCTAGGTATGCATGTTTGGAGGCCAGATTATATAAACTGTAATCCATGTTTATATTTTACAATAACATGTCTGTCCTATGTTTTTTAGCTACAAAGGTAATAATATAGGCGGGCATGTTTGAAGGATGATGACGGTGGCAATAGGTAATTATCTCCAAGTTTCCAAGGGTAATGGGTCATCAGTAATCCATAATCTGATTTTAGCTGGGGGAAGTAGATTATTAGTTTTTAATAATTTGACCATCTAGTTTTTATAAACTGCAATATAATCTGTGCTGTTTGAAGACATAATAGATTATAAAAACCGGATTATATAATCTAAGTGGTTCCGAACAGGGCCTTAATCACAGTTATCTAAAGTTATGTTTCTGCTTTTGATTAATAAATAGAGTTAATTACATAAAATCATCACATTTCGGAATTCTTTTTCAGAAATTCACCTGATCCCTAATCATTTGCAAAAATTACCGTACATTTAGTAAACTTTTTGCAGATAGCACTGATAAAGTGATTTAGCTTGATTGATCACTTTCTCATAAGTGGGGCTGCATTGTAAGGAGATGATTTGGTAAATAATTAACATACACATCCCTGAATTTCATAGACACCCTTATTTAAAAAAATGAAAAGGCAATCAACCCCCTCCCACCCCCGTGGCCTGCCTTCTCCAAGGTGGTGGCTCGTCACCGCGAGGATGCCTTCCTTGTCGTCCTTGGCCTTGCTCGCGGGGACGGGGCGGCCTCCCTCCTCCGTTGTCGTCGTAGCTGCCCGACGGCTTGCCCCTAGCCACGAGCTCATGGCTCCTCCCTCGCCGACACAACTGCATGTTCACCCGGCCTAGCCAATGTGTTGCCGGAGCTCCTTCGCCCAACGAGTTCTTTGCCCCGCATGCCGCTGCGTGCTGCTGCTTGGCACCGCAGCTCCCCGTTGGTGTGGCTGCCGGTGGCTGTTTCTGCTCGTCGCTGCTCCCAGCGGCTGCTACTCCTCGCGACGTCTCCTCGCCGCTGTTGTTCCCCACTGCTCGCCACTACTCCCTACGGCTGCTGCTGCTCCACGCTGCTCGCTGCTGCCTACGGCTGCTACTGCTCGTCACCTCCTCCTCTTCTTCGTGTCCTCCCTTCCAAGGCTCACACTCCCTGCCACGGCACCGCGACGGTCGATAATGTCAGAGCGCCGTCGTGTCGGCCGAGCTCGCACTGCTTCGCTATTGCCCCAAGGGTGGAGGTGTTGATTGCTTTACATTTTCAGATATAGGGATGTATATGTTAATTGTTTGCTGAGTCATCTTCTTACAACCGGGTCCCATTTGTCAGAAAGTGATCAAACATGCCAAAACACCTTATCGTCCTTGTCGTCCTTGGCCTTGCTCGCGGGGACGGGGGCGGCCTCCCTCCTCCCTTGTCGTCACAGCAGGTCGGCGACTTGCCCCTAGCCACGAGCTAATGGCTCCTCCCTAGCCGACACAGCTCCACGTTCACCCGGCCCTGCCACTGTGATGCCGGAGCTCCGCCACCCGGTGAGTTCTTTGTTGGGACAGCTCTCTCACACACAACTGGACAGAGGTATAAGAAAAGAGAATGCACACTGGAGTTTTTCCGGCGACTAACGCCTGGCCGCACACACAGCCACTTTTCTTCCTTTCCCTGATGAATACATGTTCGGATCCGCGGCTTTGTAGTCCTACAGGTACGCAGCGCCCACGTTTCCTGCGCACGCACGCACAGCGATCCGCCCGGCCAGCACGCACGAGGCGCACAACGTGCTAACAGCCAGCTCGAGCTGCCTTGGCTACCATGCACTCTTTGTGCTGCACTACACACACGCCACACGTACATGCACACAATGTTGTCGTAACCCAGCCTGCGGACCCGACCCGACGCACCAACGTCGGTCGCACCGTCACGGACCCGATCCGGCGCATCGACACCGGTCGCACCGTGCTCCGTCACGACTTATTTCCAACAATCACCCCCTAAGCCGTGACCTAGAGGAGCGCCGGCCCGACGTCGTCGCCGACCGCCGCGACAAGTGCGTGCTCCGTCCCCTCCGCCTGAAGCGGCTTCGGGCACTCCCGCCGGAAGTGTCCACGCTGGCCGCAGTTGTAGCAGCGCCGCGGCGTCCTCGCCGCTTTCCTGGGCCACCCGACGCCGTGTTGCCCGCGCCGTCATCATCGTGGTCGAAACCGCCGCCGTGTTGACGTCGCCTTGCCTCCCATTGAGCCGCCGTGAGTAGGAGCTGATCGCCGCCACGTCCACCGTTGTCCTGAGTGCGTCGCCTCGTCCGCTCCTCGAACGCCTTCAGCCGGCCGAGCGCTTCCTCGAACGGCATCTTGTCGACGTCGCAGAACTGCTCAATTCCGGCTACCGCTGCGTACAGCCGGTCCGGCGCGGTGTCGAGCAGTTTCTTCACCATTGCCGCGTCGTCGAGCGTCGCTCCCAGGGCCGCATACCTTGCTGCCATGCCGCTGATCCTTCCGGCGTACGCGTCCAGCTCGTCGCCGTCCTCCATGCGCAGGCGATCGAACTCACCGCGGAGAGTGGAGAGCCGCGCCGCCCTCACCCGGTCCGCACCGACGAACCGCGTCTTGAGGCTCGCCCACAGCTCCGCCGCCGTCTTCTTCGACGACACCTGCAACAGGATGTCTTCGGAGAGCGCTCCGAGGAGGTATGCCCTCGCCGGCTTGTCCTTCTTCGCGATGACCGCCGCCGCCGAGTCCTCCGCCGGAACCACCGCTTCCCACAGCCCTTGCGCGTCGAGGTTCGCCTCCACCTTGATCGCCCACACGGTGTAGTTGTCACCGGTGAGCATCGGCACGGGGAGCGACACCGTACTCCCTCCGGCGCCGTACGGGACGACGGACATGGTCGACGTAGTGGATCGCAACGAAGCTCTGTATACCAAATGTTGGGACAGCTCTCTCACACACAACTGGACAGAGGTAGAAGAAAAGAGAATGCACACTGGAGTTTTTCCGGCGACTAACGCCTGGCCGCACACACAGCCACTTTTCTTCCTTTCCCTGATGAATACATGTTCGGATCCGCGGCTTTGTAGTCCTACAGGTACGCAGCGCCCACGTTTCCTGCGCACGCACGCACAGCGATCCGCCCGGCCAGCACGCACGAGGCGCACAACGTGCTAACAGCCAGCTCGAGCTGCCTTGGCTACCATGCACTCTTTGTGCTGCACTACACACACGCCACACGTACATGCACACAATGTTGTCGTAACCCAGCCTGCGGACCCGACCCGACGCACCAACGTCGGTCGCACCGTCACGGACCCGATCCGGCGCATCGACACCGGTCGCACCGTGCTCCGTCACGACTTATTTCCAACATTCTTTGCCCCGCGCGCCGATGTGTGCTGCTGCTCGGCACCGCAACTCCCTGCTGGTGTGGCTGCCCGTGGCTGTTTCTGCTCGCCGCTACTCCCTGCTGCGGCTGCTTCCCATGGCTGTTTCTGCTCGCTGCTGCTTCCCGTGGCGTCTCCTCGCCGCTGCTCCCTGCGGCTGTTATTGTTGTTCCCCACTACTCGCCGCTACTCCTACGGCTGCTGGTGCTCCACGCTGCCCGCGGTCCTACTGCTTGCCACCTCCTCGTCTTCTTCGTGTGTGTCCCGCCGAGGCTCACACTCCCTACCACTACACGCGACGGTCGACAAGGTCAAGGCGCCACCGTGTCGATCGAGCTCGCACTGCTTCGCTACTGCCCCAAGGGGGGAGGGGTTGATTACTTTTCTTTTTCATATATAGGGTGTGTGTGTTAATTGTTTGCTGAGTCAGCTTCTTACACCTGGGTCCCACTTGTCAAAAAGTGATCAAACATGCCAAATAACCTTATGAGTGCTATTTGCAAAAAGTTTACTGAATGTGTGATGATTTTTGCAAATGATTACGGAACAGGTGGTTTTCTGCAAAAGAAGCTTGAAATGTGGTGGTTTTATGCAATTAACACAAAAAAGAAGGACCCTTGACGTGGTCCTTCAACGACGTGGGATTTAACAGTGTGGTCCTTCAATTTGTTATGTATTTTGATATTTAATGGTGTGGTCTCCAATGCCTTGAGCGAACCATCAAACCACACTGAGTCGTGTCAAGTTTTCCATCACAAGCTCAAAACCACTCGCAATCGGCTTGTCGCAAGGAGTCGAAAGCTCTTTTCCAACGCGAAGGTCCAACACCATGCTGCTCTGTGGGTCATCCTACACCTGAAGGTTTCCCAAGAGCAACGTCGGCTCGCAAATGATGAGAGTGATCTAAGGACTTGGCTTAAAATAAGGGTCATTAGCCTGGCCATGCTCGAGCGTGCACGAAAAAAGCAAAGTGCATGGATCTCCAACCTTAAGGAGGGTGATGCAAACACTAAATTCTTTCACCGACAAGTTTATGCAAGGCGTAGAAAAAAACCACATTCACCGGATTAAGCACAACCAGGGTTGGATAACGACCATATGGAGAGGGAGGAAATCATTCACGCGCACTTATCTGAAGTGATGGGTACAGGAAGCCCTAGGGCAAATGACTTTAACTAGGAGGAGCTAGGCCTGGAATCTCATGACCTGGCCTCCCTTGCGGAGCGCATGTCTGATGATAAGGTCCGAGACACCATTCATCAAACGCCATGTGATAAGGCACTTGGGCCGGATGGGTCCATGGGGCTATTTTTTTAAAATGCTGGAGCATTATTAAAGATGATATTATGAGGGTTGTTGACCTCTTTGGCAGTCTGCGCACCGCCAAATTTCAGTGGCTAAACTCAGTCAACATCACTTTTTGCCAAAGTAAGATTGAGTCGAGGAGATTTTAGACTACCGCACTATTAGCCTCATTCATGCGGTGGAAAAAATTATCGCCAAATTCATGGCCATAAAATTGGCTAGGCACATGCACTCTCTCTCTCTCGCACGCCAGAGCATCTTCATCAAAATGATAAGCATCCACGACAATTTCATGTACGACTGAAACCTGGCGTGCCGTCTCCACAAGTGCAAGACACCAGCGCTGCTCTTCAAGCTTGACATTCGCAAGGTCGTCGACTCGGTCAGATGGGAATACCTACTAGACCTGCTCCAACGCATGGGGTTCCCTGTCATCTTTCGAGAATGGGTTGTCGCCCTTTTGTGCACTTCATGTTCGTGCATCTTGCTCAACGGGGTTGTCGGCAAGCCGATCATCCACGGTCAGGTGCTTCTCAGGGTGATCCACTATCTCCCCTCCTTTTTACCTTACTATGGACCCGCTCCACAGAACCCTGGAGACCGCAACGAGGTAGGTATTGTTGCACAAGATCCGCGGCCGTGGGGTGGTAGTTCGAATCTCACTGTACGCGGATGACACTGTTTATGGCGCCTATCAAGAGTTATATTGATAACCTCTCCACCATTCTCCGAGTTTTTGGAGCGTCAAGGGACTGTGAACCAACTTTCAAAAATGCTCTTTTCTCCCGGTCAGTTGTGGGGGCAACAACCTGACACACATCACTCACAGCTTACCTGTGGCTCGGGATACTTTTCCCATCAAGTACTTGGGCCTCCCGCTTTTGGTCTGGCAACTCTGAAAAGAGTATTTTCAGTTTCTTGAGGACAAGGTAGCGGCCAAGCTGGACACCTCGGATGGGAAGAACATCACCATTATTGGGTGCATGATGCTTGTCAAATCAGACTTGACCTCTCTTGCGGTGTACTTCATGTTGGGGAACTTCACATGGGAAATTAAAATTTCCTACGCTCACCAAGATCTATCCATGGTGATGATCATCTAAAAGAGGGGAGATCAGATCCACATGTTGGGGAACGTTGCATGGGAAACAAAAAAATTCCTACGCACACGAAGACCTATCATGGTGATGTCCATCTACGAGAGGAGATTAGATCTACGTACCCTTGTAGATCGCTAAGTGGGAAGCGTCGGTTGATGTAGTGGTACAACTTCGTGATTCAAATCACCGTCATCCCATGATCCTCTTGGGGAACGTTGCATGGGAAACAAAAAATTTCCTACGCACACGAAGACCTATCATGGTGATGTCCATCTACGAGAGGAGATTACATCTACGTACCCTTGTAGATCGCTCAGCGGGAAGCGTTAAGAAACGCGGTTGATGTAGTGGTACAACTTCGTGAACAAATCACCGTCGTCCCACAATCCGTCCCACGATCAGTTCCGATCTAGCGCCGAACGGACGGCACCTCCGCGTTCAACACACATACAGCTCGATGATGATCTTGGCCTTGTTGATCCACCAAGCAAGACGGAGAAGTAGATGAGTTCTCCGGCAGCGTAACGACGCTCCGGTGGTGGTGATGATCTACTCCTGCAGGGCTCTACCCGAGCTCCACACAAATCCGATCTAGAGGTAAAACTATGTGGAATAGGCTAGAGTTGCACGTGGCAAAGTTGTGTCTCAAAAAGCCCTAAACCACCAACATATATAGGAGGAGGGGAGGGCTAGCCTTGAGGCACAAGGGCCCCAAGGGTGCGCCGGCCACCAGGGAGAGGAGGACTCCTTCTCCAATTCGGTTTGGGAAGGAGGAGTCCTCCTCTTCCTTCCCACGTTCCTCTTTCCTTTTTTCTTCTTCTTTTCCTTTGGTATTTTTACATGTGGCGCCATAGCCTCTTGGGCTGACTCCACCAGCCCACTAAGGACTTGATGCACCACCCTAGGGCCTTGGGCTCACTCCCGGGTGGGTGGGCCCCTCCCGGTAAACACCTGGAACCCATTCGTCACTCCCGCTACACTGCCGGAAATGCCCGAAACTTTCCGGTGACCAAATGAATCCAACCTATATATCAATCTTCATTTATGGACCATTCTGAAAACCGTCGTGACGTCCGTGATATCATTCGGGACTCCGAACAACATTTGGTAACCACACATATAACTCAACTATACTAAAACATCATCGAACCTTAAGTGTGCAGACCCTGCGGGTTCGAGAACTATGTAGACATGACCCGAGACACTCCTCGGTCAATATCCAATAGCGGGACCTGGATGCTATATTGGATCCTACATATTCTCTGAAGGTCTTATCGGTTGAACCTTAGTGTCAAGGATTCATATAATCCCGTATGTCATTCCCTTTGTCCTTCGGTATGTTACTTGCCCGAGATTCGATCGTCGGTATCCGCATACCTATTTCAGTCTCGTTACCGGCAAGTCTCTTTACTCGTTCTGTAATACAAGATCCCGTGACTTACACTTAGACACATTGCTTGCAAGTCTTGTGTGTGATGTTGTATTACCGAGTGGGCCCCGAGATACCTCTCCGTCACACAGAGTGACAAATCCCAGTCTTGATCCATACTAACTCAACGGACACCTTCGGAGATACCTGTAGAGCACCTTTATAGTCACCCAGTTACGTTGCGACGTTTGATGCACACAAGGTATTCCTCTGGTGCCAGTGAGTTATATGATCTCATGGTCATAGGAATAAATACTTGACATGCAGAAAACAATAGCAATAAAATGACACGATCACATGCTACGTTCCTAGTTTGGGGCTAGTCCATCACATGATTCTCCTAATGATGTGATCCAGTTATCAAGTGACAACACTTGCATATAGTCAGAAAACCGTGACTATTCTTGACCAACTGGCTAGCCAACTAGAGGCTTGCTAGGGACATTATTTTGTCTATGTATCCACATATGTATCTATGTTTTCATTCAATACAATTATAGCATGGATAATAAACGATTATCTTGAAACATGAAATATAATAATAACTATTTTATCATTGCCTCTAGGGCATATTTCCAATAGTCTCCCACTTGCACTAGAGTCAGTAATCTAGTCCACCCATCGCCACACGATTTACATTGTAATAAATCTAACACCCATACAGTTCTGGCGTTGATCATGTTTTGTTTGTGGAAGAGGTTTAGTCTGCGGATCTGCTACATTCAGATCCGTGTGCACTTTACAAATATTTACGTCCTCTCCTTCGACGTAGTCGCGGATGAGGTTGAAGCATCATTTGATGTGTCTAGTCTTCTTGTGAAACCTTGGTTGCTTTGCTAAAGCAATGGCACCAATGTTGTCACAGAACAGATTTATTGGATTTAGTGCGCTCGGCACAACTCCAACATCCGTCATGAACTTCTTCATCCAGACACCCTCCTTAGCTGCCTCCGAGGTAGCCATGTACTCCACTTCACATGTAGAATCTGCTACGACGCTTTGCTTGGAACTGCACCACCTTACCGCACCCCATTAAGAATAAATACGTATCCGGTTTGAGACTTAGAGTCATCCGGATCAGTGTCAAAGCTTGTGTCGACATAACCATTTACGACGAGCTCTTCGTCACCTCCATAAACGAGAAACATTTCCTTAGTCCTTTTCAGGTACTTCAGAATATTCTTGACCACCATCCAGTGATCCACTCCTGGATTACTTTGAAACCTGCCTGCCATACTTATGGCCAAGCTGACGTCCGGTCTAGTGCACATCATTGCATACATGGTAGAACCTATGGCTGAAGCATAGGGGAAGGAAATCATCTATTCTCTATCTTCAGCAGTTGCTGGGCACTGAGTCTTCTTACTCAATTTTATACCTTGTAACACTTGCAAGAACCCCTTCTTGGACTATTCCATTTTGAACTTCTTCAAAACTTTATCAAGGTATGTGCTTTGTGAAAGTCCTATCAGGCGTCTCGATCTATCCCTATAGATCTTAATGCCTAGAATGTAAGCAGCTTCTCCTAGGTCTTTCATAGAGAAACTTTTATTCAAGTAATCCTTTACGCTCTCCAAAAACTCCACGTTGATTCCAATCAGCAATATTTCATCCACATATAATATTAGAAATGCCACAGAGCTCCCACTCACTTTCTTGTAAATACAAGATTCTCCAACCACTTGTATAAACCCAAATGCTTTGATCACCTCATCAAAGCGCTTATTCCAACTCTGAGATGCTTGCACCAGTCCATAAATGGATCGCTGGAGCTTGCATACTTTGTTAACATTCTTTGGATCGACAAAACCTTTGGGTTGCATCATATACAACTCTTCCTTAAGAAAACCGTTAAGGAACACCGTTTTGATATACATCTGCCAGATTTCATAATCGAAAAATGCAGATATTTCTAACATGATTCGGACGGACTTAAGCATCGGTACCGGTGAGAACGTCTCATCGCAGTCAACTCCTTGAACTTGTGAAAAACCCTTTGCCACAAGTCGAGCTTTATAAACGGTCACATTACCGTCCGCGCCCGTCTTCTTCTAAAAGATCCATTTGTTCTGAATAGCCTTGCGGCCTTCAGGTAATACTTCCAAAGTCCACACTTTGTTTTCATACATAGATCCTATATTGGACTTCATGGCCTCCAACCATTTGTGGGAATCCGGGCCCACCATCGCTTCTTCATAATTGGCAGGTTGATTGTTGTCTAACAACATGATTGATAAGACAGGATTACCGCTGTGAGGTCCGATTGGAACTTGATCCGAAGTTTCATGATCATCATTATTAACTTCCTCCTCAACCGGTGTCGCTTTGACAGAGGTTTCCCACTGCCCTGCGCCACCATCTAGAGGGATTAGAGGTTCGATAAACTCATCAAGTTCTATCTTCCTCCCACTCAATTCTTTCTAGAGAAACTCCTTGTAATGCCCCAAGAGTGTAACTTGCCTTTATTGGAACCTTCAGTATGTGGGTCCATCATTTCAGTGCCATGAGAGTTATATGCATGTGTTATTCCATGTGTGTCACCTTGCCATGTCTCCCTTTGCATGCATGCATCTATCTCTTTCCATGCCTTTTGTATTTGTTGTTCTTGTGACCCATGTATGTGGGGTGTGATGTGATGATGTGATGATTGATATGTGAGTTAGTATGTGTGATGTGTGGTTTATGTGAAGTGTTGTGATGTGGTGCAACTCTAGTAGGAAGCAACTATGTTGGGTTGCACAAGAGTTTTAAAAACTTCCCCTTTCCCTATTTATCTCTAGCAAGATTCTTTTGATCCTTCTCTATTTCAAAAATTCCCATGATTTAGTATCTTTTGTGGTGGATGTGAAGATATGTATTTGCTGTTTTGAAACTTTGTTTGTGAGGTGCAAATATTCACAAAACAGAGGTTTATATTCTTTTTTGTAAATATTTAGTTGCTCCAAATATTCCTTTTATATTTTATTCAAATAGGTCATAATTCCTTATGACCAGGGGTATTTTTTGCCTTATTTTTAGCATCTCAGTTTAGCCTCTGCATTTATTTTTGTTGTCTGTGTTGGTTTTAAATAAGAAACCCAAGTGGGTTTCTTTTCTCTTACCTGTCGCCAGCGTTGGGCCTTTTCTCCCTCCCGAGGCCCAACACTCCTCTCTGTTCCCCAGCGAGAGCCCACCTAGCGCGTCCTTCTCCTTTCTCTGACGGCGTCGTCGTCCATGCGTTGCTTTCCGTTAGACTTCAGTGAGAGAGCGAGCACGCCGTGAGGCTCACGGACGCCGAGGCCCTCATATAATCCTCGGCGTGTGTGCCCCCTTGGCCTAGGGTTCCGCGTTCCCCCTCCTAGCGCCCCCACCTCCCTCCGTCTCCTTCTTCCTCCCTAGGTAAGGTTGTTGTAGATCAGGCTAGCAGAGAGAGAGAAGTAGATCACCGTCGTCCACCGTGCGTCTCTTGCCTCCGGCGCCGGCATGCATGTTAGGAAGCTCGGGGAAGGCGCACGCGCTCCATTCCCGTCCTCGTTGAGGCCGGGGAGCGACCACACCAACGGGCAGCTCCTCGTCTCCGGCGTGTTCCCAGCGGACTCCTTCCCCTACTTCGGTTCTGCGTCCAGGCTTCTTCAGATCGCCGCCGCGTCGTCTTCGTCAGGCTTCTTCCCCGATCGACGTCCTCTTCTCCTTTCTCTAGGTGAGCCTTGCTCTTCTCCCTTCCCCCTCGTTAGATCCGGCCGATGAACGTGGTCGTGCCTCTGCTCGAAGAGGAGAACGACAGAGCCTATATGTATGTGTGTGTTACTTATATGCTTGGTGTTGATCTTATGCACTATGATGTGCAAGTGTGTGAGTGTGTGTGTGAGGGTTCACCCCTCCCCACGTACTTTGTGGTGTAGGAGTAGTGGTTCTTATGTGTGTGTGTATATAGTTGATCATGTGATGTTGTATGTGTTGTGGTGTGCTTGTGTGTGTGTGTGTATCACACATGCCCAAGGCATGGAGTGTATTGATGAGCACATGCGCAAGTTGTATGTGTAGGTGTAGGAATGCATATGTGAGTGTAAGCTAAGGTGTGTGTGATAATTATCATGTGTAGGTGCTTATTATGCATGTGTTTGATGTATGTGTGTGTGTGGTGGTGTACTAAGGCACATGAACCTGAGGTCCACCCCTCATGTGCACCATTGGACTTGTAAGAGTGTGCATATGCATGTGTAGGTGATGAGCTAGTGGAAGCACATGTGATGATGCACTATTCATCTCTATGTGATTCCATGTAAATCTTCTTCTTAGCTTTGTGCCCAATTATTTTATGCAAGTGCCTATGTATTATACATGTTTTTGTGGGTAGAATCATCCCAGGAATCCAATGGTGGGTTCAGATTCCACTTTGGAACACTTTCTGGGAATGTCATATTTCTGTTTTGATCAATGTTTGGAGCTTGGTTCCATGAGATGTGGTGAGCCCAAGAGGTTGTTTCCTTGTTGTGGCACTAGAGGGTGACCCCCTCTATAGCATGGTGGTTTTGTTTCATGCTTAGGAATTCATATGTGCAAGTTGTGCCTAGTCAAAGTAGGCATGTGGCTGAAATTCCAGTTTAGTGAAAATCAAATCTGAGATTTTCACTAAGTCTGAGAGTCTGCTTATATTTTCTTCTCCTATTGTTATGCTTGTAGAGGTCCATGTGTTGGGAATCAGCCTTTGCTATGAACTGGAAAGTTGTAGCTTTTGTGTTTGTCTAGCTCTTTGTCAATTTTCATTCCATTTGGATTCCTGTAGCTATTGTTTTGGGTGCTGTCAAAATGCTTCAGAGCATAGACAACTAGTGAGAATCTGGAATTTTCACTAAGTCCCCGAAAACTGATATTTTTGGCCAAGTTAGCAGCTGTAGAACTTTCTGTGTGAAACTCCTTTGTATCATCTTTTTGCTCATGCATGTAGAGATTTTGAATAGCTCCTGCCACATATCTTATTTGGCACATTTGGGTGGCTGTAGGTGCTTTGCATGTAGCCCTCAAACTACTATGATGCTGTTTATGGCAGATTGTATAGTTTTGATGTTTTGATGCTTGTGAGTGCATAGTTGATGGTGTGGTAATATTCCTTGCACCACCCCCATCCATTCTTGTTTGTTTTGTGATATGGCAACCTGGGAATACCATGAGTATGCCATTGGAGTGTGTTGTGATGGATTTGATCCGTAGGACTCCATTTCTTGTTTCGTTGATTCCGGTTGATCCGTAGCTCCGTTCGTAACGCTCTTTATATGTTTTTTCATCGTTTTCGCGTGACACGTCTGTTCATGTCATCCTCATGCATGTCAAGATAGATTAGAGTGCAGTTCTGTCCAGAAGTTTGTAGTTTCTTCTCGTGCATGTGCTAGTGACTAGAATAGTGATGCATGTTCATTTTCATCTCATGCATCATGTGCTTGTTGCATCTTGTTGTGTGATACGTCTCCAACGTATCTATAATTTTTGATGGTTTCATGCTATTATCTTGTCAAACTTTGGATATTTTGCATGCCATTTATTTATTTTCTGGGACTAACTTATTAATTAAGTGCCAAGTGTCAGTTCCTGTTTTTTCCATTTTTTTGACCCCTTTCAGAGGAGATTTTGAAATGGAGTCCAAACGGAAGAAAATCCCCAAAAAGATTTTTTCTGGAACGGAAGAAGATCGGGGGACTTGGGAGCCAAGCCAGAAGAGCCCCAGGGGCCCCACAAGCCCCCACCCTGCGGCTAGGGGGGGCGCGCGATGCAGGCTTGTGGGCCCCGTGGAGGTCCCCTGACCTAGATCTTGCGCCTATATATTCCCAAATATTCCCAAAAAAATCAGAGGACGATCGCAATCACTTTTCCGCCGCTGCAAGCTTTTGTCTCCGCAAGATCCCATCTGGGGCACGTCCTGGTGCCCTGCCGGAGGGGGGATTCGGACACGGAAGGCTTCTCCATCAACACCATGACCTCTCCGATGATGCGTGAGTAGTTCACCATAGACCTACATGTCCATAGCTAGTAACTAGATGGCTTCTTCTCTCTCTTGGATCTTCAATACAAAGTTCTCCATGATCTTCATGAAGATCTATCCGATGTAATCTTCTTTTGCGGCGTGTTTCTCGACATCCAATGAATTGTGGATTTATGATCAGATTATGTATGAATCTTATTTCAGTTTCTTCTGATCTCTCTTATGCATGATTTCATATCCTTGTAATTCTCTTCGAGTTGTGGGTTTTGTCTGGCCAACTAGATCTATGATTCTTGCAATGGGAGAAGTGCTTGGTTTTGGGTTCATACCGTGCGGTGACCTCACCAAGTGACAGAAGGGGTAGCGAGGCACGCATCGTGTTGTTGCCATCAAGGGTAAAAAGATGGGGGTTTCATCATTGGTTTGAGATTATCCCTCTACATCATGTCATCTTGCTAAAGCGTTATTCTGTTCGTCATGAACTCAATACACTAGATGCATGCTGGATAGCGGTCGATGTGTGGAGTAATAGTAATACAAAGTTCTTCATGATCTTCATGGAGATCTATCCGATGTAATCTTCTTTTGAGGTGTGTTTGTTGAGATCCGATGAATTGTGGATTTATGATCAGATTATCTATGAATCTTATTTGAGTTTCTTCTGATCTCTCTTATGCATGATTTCATATCCTTGTAATTCTCTTCGAGTTGTGGGTTTTGTTTGGCCAACTAGATCTATGATTCTTGCAATGGGGGAAGTGCTTGGTTTTGGTTTCATACCGTGCGGTGACCTCACCCAGTGACAGAAGGGGTAGCGAGGCACGTATTGTGTTGTTGCCATCAAGGGTAAAAAGATGGGGTTTTCATCATTGGTTTGAGATTATCCCTCTACATCATGTCATCTTGATTAAAGCGTTACTCTGTTCGTCATGAACTCAATACACTAGATGCATGCTGGATAGCGGTCGATGTGTGGAGTAATAGTAGTAGATGCAGAAAGTATCGGTCTACTTGTCTCGGACGTGATGCCTATATGCTAGATCATTGCCTTAGATATCGTCATGACTTTGCGCGGTTCTATCAATTGCTCGACAGTAATTTGTTCACCCACCGTAATACTTGCTATTTTGAGAGAAGCCTCTAGTGAACACTATGGCGCCCAAGGTCTACTCCACACCATATTTTCAGCCTTACACTTTTTTACTTTGTTGCACTTTCCGGCTTCAGATCTCACTTTGCAAACAATCTTGAAGGGATTGACAACCCCTTTGAAGCGTTGGGTGCAAGCTTGTTTGTGTTTGCGCACGCACTGTGGACTTGATGAGACCCTCCTTCTGGATCGATACCTTGATTCTCAAACTGAGGGAAATACTTACTGCTCCTGTGCTCCATCACCCTTTCCTCTTCAAGGGAAAAACCAACGCAAGCCCAATCTCCGTCAACGTGTAAATTTCTGGCGCTGTTGTTTGAGAAGTAGCATTGTGCTGTTGTTTATTGGGTGCTATTTTTATGTTGGTAGCACCGGGATCGGAGAATGAGTACGTGGATCCGGGAGAGTACGTGCAAGACGAACAAGAGCAGTTCCAAGCCGAGGACATCACACACAAGATGATATGACCTTGATTCCATCTCTAGACTTGTTATGCTAGATTCACATTTCTTTCGTCATATGCTCGTTGCCTACCACTGAAATAATTGCCTCATGATATTGCCATGAAACCCAAACACTTGTCCCTTCCTAGCAAATCTTGAATGGCTAAGTAGGCTTGCTCAGCTACTAATGTTAGCGTTGCTAGTTGCAGGTGCATTTGTCTCATGTGATAACATGAGTTGATATCATTATGTTAAATCTGATATTTAATTAGTGTACCTATATACTTGGTAAATAACAGAAGGCCTAGCCTTTTGCCGGGTGTTTTGTTCCGTTATTGCCGCCATAGTTACCGGCTACCGGTGTTTGATTCCATAACTGATCGCTCCCAACACGTTCGGGGTTGTTATGGGTACCCCCTTGATAAATCGTGTAGTGTTAAGACTTGTCCGGCAGGACCCAACATTGGTGTTAATTTGCTAATCACTTAATAATAATATGCATAGGGAATAGCTACCCCGAGGAATTAATCAACAACCCGGGTCAGTGCTCCTCATGAGTGTTGGTCCAAATTGAGCAGACTACGGGGCCACCACAGGGCAACCTGAGTTTGGTATACCCGTAGTGTGACCCATCCGTCGTGTCCTCAGAGTGAGATACGATGCTCTTATCGGGGTCGTCGACATGACGGGAGGTCCTTCTAGTCTTGTCTTACCTTAGCGATATATCTTGCGTATAGGAATCCCGATGAAGCTTTGGTTCTCCCCAGAGTTGAGGTTTTCCTCTAAGGGATCCGACGAGATCACGAGATTCGTGATAGAGGATTACTTTGTGGCCCGTTACCATTTGTGATGGACTAGTTGGAGCACCACTGCAGGGTTAAATCTTTCGGAAAGCCGTGCCCGCGGTTATGTGGCAACTTGGAATATTTGTTAACATCCGGTTATAGATAACTTGAACACAATCTAATAAAATTGCCAAGTGTGAGCGTAACCGTGACTGTCCCCTTCGAAGACCTCTCTTCGAACAGGAACACGGTGGGGTTATGATTGACGTAAGTAGGTGTTCAGGATCACTTCTTGATCAGCTAGTCTTTGCCCGCTAGTATAGACCACCTTTAATACTTGTTCTACGTAAGCTAGCCACCATAAAGCTTAGGATGCTGCAACCTAAACACTGAACCTTCCTTACCTAATAACTTGACTAGTTCTGGCACCGAGGTAATAGATTACTGAGTCCCTTTGGCTCATAGATTACTTCAACACCCCAACAGGTACAGGTACGCCCGACACAGGTGATCCTGACGGCACGCAACTGGCGTGGCAGTACGATGAGGAGAACGACCGCCTGTACGCGAACTATCCAGAAGACTGAGGCGTGGTCGTGATCGTGGGCGAGCTTGCAGGGTAGCATAGCCTTTTCTCATGTTATGTAGTCCATAGCAGAACTACCTTGTTTGAATAAATGTGTGATGTAAACTCTCATATTATTTATGAGATGGCAGTTGAATCCCTAATTGTCATTCTATTATTATGTATGTGCTATGTTACCGTGCTTGCGAAACGCTTAGATGCGCTTCTTTCCATTTTTGGGGCCTCGTTCCCTAAATCGGAAAGGACCGCATCTTAGTCATTACAAGTTGGTAATCAGAGCCGTACGACCATAGGAGCCTTTGTGTGATCGTACTTGGCCGAGTCGAGTTTAGTAAAATGTTTTGAGTCTTAGTTATATCGGAGAGTAGGATTCTTTTTTCTCCTCTTCCATGCTCTGGTGAGGTTCCCGACTTAGGAAATCTTAATTCTACTCCTCTTCTCGCTCAAAAAAAAATTTAGGATCACGCGGGTATTTTTGAAATCTATATGATATCGATGTGATGGAGTTCTGTCTTGGTGCCTCCTGTCTGCCTTGATTTCTTCTGGGGAGTTGAGCTCCAGGGGATTCTTGCGCACATCACCATCATTCAGATTTCTGAGTGTCTCAGAACGAAGGATGTTCGTAATTGCTTCAATACTAGTAGTGGCGAGATAACCCCGATGTCCGCAGTACTGGTGCAGATTGTTCGGGAGTACTGGCATACTTTGTATCATTATGATCACGAGGGTCTGTTGTAGATGAAGGTCCGAGATTCTGGTTATGTGTTGACGGATGTGATACAGTCGACGGGTTAGTATAGGAGTTGTGTGAATATTACTCCTTGTATCCGTGTACCAGATTGCATGACCAGATATTTCGGGAATTCATAGGTGGGATATCAAGTAGTGACTTATAGGACAATCTTCCTACAGATGCATGATGTGAGGTTGGGATTCGATATTCAGTGGGTATGTTTGTTCACGGTCGTCTTACAGCGGTTCTCATTGTGTCTTAAAGAGTCCTTGTAGCTCGCTACGACTCGGGGATACTTCGTAAGTCGTGTGCACTACCTTGCACAGGATGGCTACTGTAAATTTGAGCCCGTGCGATCTTATCCATGAAGATATCGGATGAAATCTCAATCATACGTTTGTTCCGAGCAGTTCTAGCTCATACTTGTTTGCAAGTGGTCTTAATCAGAATTTTGTCGACCGTCACTTTGAGGAAGCATTCTTACTATTTTGTTCGAGTGCAATTGTTAATATTCCTGTTCAGATATTCCTTCCATTTTGATTCAGCTATTCCGTCAATTTATTCTGTGGGCTAATGTGTTGTCCGTCTTCAGGATGGCTCAACCAACTCGTCAGAATCCAAGCCGTGAGGATGTGCCGCCACCACCTCCTCCTCCGAAGAATCCTCCTCTGCCGCCGCCTCCTCCTGCACAGGCTTGGCAAGCGGTGATGGCTGCTACAAATGCAAACACTCAGATGCTGCTACAGTTGTTGCAATAGAGGTTAATTAGCAGCAAGGCAATTTCTAGCATGGTGGCAATCAGTTTGCTAATCTGAGTCAGTTCCTGTCAAATCAGCTGAAGACTTTCACTTCCTGTGACCAGCCGTTTGATGTTGAGGATTGGATCAGTGACATGAACAAGCACTTTGAATGCAGCAATGTCCGTCCTGAGGATTTTGTCAAATTTGCTACATTCCAGCTGAAGGGGCAAGCATCTATCTGGTGGCAACAGTTGAAGGATTCCAGGGGTGCTACAGTGATCACTTGGGATGAGTTCTGCCATGACTTCATATCCCACTACATTCCGTCCAGCTTTGTGGAGGAAATGCGTGAGAAGTTCAGGCGCTTGAAGCAAGGTGGTAACTCCGTGTACAAGTACAACGTCGAGTTCCACGAGCTAGCCCGATACGCCTTGCAGGATATCCCTGATCAAAAGAGCAAGATTTATCAGTTCAGAGGTGGCTTGAAATAAGATTTGCAGTTAGCTCTCGCTTTGCACGATCCTGAGGAGTTCAATAAGTTCTACAACTTAGCTCTCAGGGCTGAGGCAGCTTTGCTCAGGGTGGAGAATTCTAAGAAGTGCTTCAGAGATTCTAGCTCGTCTTCTACTCAGGTGGTTCAGAAGCAGCAGAAGTTTTGGGTGTCTCCTCCTCCTCCTCGACACACACAGCAGTTCAAGCATTCTTGTGACCGTGGTTCTTCCCACCCACCCAACCCAGCTTTTCAGCAGAGATTCCTGCAACAGAAGCAAGGGCCTCCTTAGACACAGTACCGTCAGACAACAGATGTTACTTGTCAGAAGTGTGGGCAGAAGAGTCACTAGCCAACAAGTGCACTTCTCAGCTCCGTCTTCCGCCTCCTCCTCCAGGCAAACCTCCAAGCAATGCTCTCGGGAAGTTCAACCCCAGGTCTGCTCGAGTCAACATGGTGAATGCGGCTGAGGTAGAAAACTCGTCAGATGTGATCATGGGTAACCTCCTCGTTAATGATATTCTTGCTAAAGTGTTGTTTGATTCTGGTGCATCACATTCTTTCTTGTGATATCCTTTTGCGGCAAAGCATGATTTCCATCTTCAAGAGTTGGCTAAGTCTTTGGACATTGTTTCTACGGGTATGCTTATGAGTTCTCGTTGGGTTGTTGGATGTTCCTGTCAAGATGGGTAGTTATTCTTTTCTGGCGTCTCCTATTGTCTTGGGAAATTCCGACATTGATTTGATCCTTGGTATGGACTGGTTGGCCATGAACAAGGCATCGATTGATTGTGAAGCTAAAGAAGTGAAGCTTACTCACTCTTCGGAGGACGTGATTATATTTGCGGCGTGCGATGATACAATCCGTCTGTTCTCTTTGAATGAAAAGGGTGAGATTAATCCTATTTTGCAAGTCCCAGTGGTCTGCGAATATGAAGATGTGTTTCCACAAGAGCTGCCAGGAATGCCTCCGCACCGAGAAGTTGAATTTGTTATTGAGCTTGAACCAGGTACTGAGCCGGTGTGCAAACGGCCGTACAAATTGGGTCCAGAAGAGCTGAAGGAACTTAAGAGGCAACTCGATGAGCAGGAGTGTTTGGGTCTGATCAGACCGAGCTCGTCTCCTTGGGGTTGTGGAGTTCTGTTTGTCAAGAAGAAGGATGGCACAGACCAATTGTGTGTTGATTACCGTCCATTGAACAAGAAGACAATGAGGAACAAGTATCCACTTCCGAACATAAGTGAGTTGTTCGAACGGTTGAAAGGGGCTAAGATCTTCTCCAAGCTCGATCTCAGAATGGGCTATCATCAAATTCGCATTCGCGAGAGGATATTCCGAAGACTGCTTTCAGGACTAGTTTTGGCTCGTATGAGTATAAGGTCATGTCTTTTTGTCTGGCAAATTCTCATCCGACATTTTGTTGATTGATGAACTACATATTCTCTCCATTCAATAATGAGTTCGTCTTGCTTTATCTCGACGATATTCTGGTCTTTTCCGAAACTGAGGAAGAACATGGAGAACATCTCAGATTGGTGCTTGATAAGCTGAGGGAGTACAAATTATATGCTAAGTTTTCCAAGTGTGAGTTCTGGTTGAAAGAAGTTGTCTATCTTGGGCACATTATCTCTGCCAAGGGCATCAAAGTTGATCCATCGAAGGTGCAGGCCATTGTTGAATGGGAGCCTCCGCTGAATGTGAAGCAGTTTTGAAGCTTTCTCGGGCTTGCAAGCTATTGTAGAAGGTTCGTTGAGAACTTCTCCAAGATTGCTAAGCCTCTCTCAAATCTTCTTCAGAAGGGTGTGAAGTATGCTTGGTCTCCAGAGTGACAGTTGGCCTTCGACACACTCAAAGAGAAGCTCACTGATTGGCACTCTCTGGCAATAGCTAGACGAATGTTGTTCTCGATTGCTCAACAATTAGAAATCGTCTTGCAATAACCCACTAGCGCGTGGGCTCGAGGCAGTTTTCGAGGGTAGAGTAATCAACCCAAATTTGTTGATTCGTCGGACAGGAAGTGAAAGTAGACTCTCAAGTATTAGCAGCTGAATCTGACAGATTCAACCACACCTGAAAGATTAATATCTGCAAGCAAAGTATCGATAGCAAAGTAGAAGCACAGCGAGTAACAGGAGCGGCAACAGTAGCAAGTAACAACAGTAGCAAGTAGCAACAGTAGCAAGTAACAGTAGAGCAAGTAACAGCAGCAGAGCAGAACAAGTAACAACAGCAGTGGGACAAACTCGTAGGCAATGGGTCGGTGATTTGTTTGGATGATATTCATCATGCCACAATTGTAACACGGAGAGATATGTGGCTAGCTCCCGTTCGTCAATGTGATGTAGGCATGCATTCCGTGTGTCGTCATACGTGCTTAGGGAAAAGAACTAGCATGACATCTATTGTCCATCCCTCTCACAACAGCAGGGCCCAAAAGGAAACTACGGGATATTAAGGTTCTCCTTTTAATAAAGAACATGACCAACGCATTAGCACTTGGTGAACACATGAACTCCTTAAACTATGGTCATCGCCGGGAGTCGTTCCGGTTATTATCATTCCTGGGTTGCCGGATCATTACACATAGTAGGTAACTACAATTTGCAAGATCGGATCTAAAACACACATATATTGGTGACAACATAATAATTTCAGATCTGAAATCATGGCACTCGGGCCCTAGTGACAAGCATTAAGCATGGCAAAGTAGTAGCAACATCAACCTCAGAACATAGTGGATACTAGGGATCAATCCCCGTCAAAACTAACTCAATTACATGATAGATCTCATCCTACTCATCACCGCCCAGCAAGCCTACGAATAGATTACTCACGAACGATGAAGAGCTTCATGGAATTAGAGAGGGAAGAAGGTTGATGATGATGATGGCGACGATTTCCCCTCTTCGGAGCCCAAAACGGACTCCAGATCTGCCCTCCAGATGAAGAACAGGATGTGGCGGCGCCGCCGTATCGCAAACGCGATGAAATCTTCTCTTCTTATTTTTTTCTAGGACGAAAGTGAATTTATAGAGCTGAGATTGGGGGTGCAGAGCCATGTGGGCCCCACAAGCTTGCTAGCCGCCACCAAGGGGTGGCGGCTACAGGGCTTGTGGCCCACTGGCCCATCCCCTCCGGTGGATCTTTGCGCAGGTATTTTTCATATTTTCCAGAAATATTCTCCGTAATTTTCAGGACCTTCTGAGAACTTTCATTTATGCACAAAAACAACACCAAGGCAATTCTGCTGAAAACAACGTCAGTCCGGGTTAGTTCCATTCAAATCATGCAAATTAGAGTCCAAAACAAGGGCAAAAGAGTTTGGAAAAGTAGATATGATGGAGACGTATCAACTCCCCCAAGCTTAAAACCTTGCTTGTCCTCAAGCAACTTAGTTGACAAACTGAGAGAGAAAGAAAAACTTTGACAAACTCTGTTTGATCTTGTTGTTGCAACTATGTCTAACTCATAACCAGAATTTCAGCAAGATCACAAGTTAACCACATAAGCAAGTGACACAAAGGTCTCACGGTAAACTAATATCAATGGCATAATAAGCCAACCAGCAAATAATAATGAGTTTCAAATACCAACACTTCAATCAAAACAAGCATGAAGCAATATGAATAGGTGGTATCTCGCTAGCTCTTTCTGAGACCGCAAAACATAAATGCAGAGCACTTTCAAAGATCAAGGGCTGACTAAACATTGTAATTCATAGCAACGAAGATCCAGTCATAGTCATACTCAATATCAATCAAAAGCAAAGCATAAAAATGATAGAGGTGCTCTCTAATTGGTGCTTATATAAGAAGAAGATGACTCAACAGGAAAATAAATAGATAGGCCCTTCGCAGAGGGAAGCATTGATTTGCAGAGGTGCCAGAGCTCAAGCTTTGAAAACAGAGATAATAATTTTGGGTGGCATGCTTTCATTCTCAACGCAATGACCAAGAGTTCTCGATATCTTCCATGCTACTTATGCTATAGGAGGTTCCCACATAGAAAAGTAAAGTTTTAACTCCCCCACCACCAATCAATCACACTCCACGGCTAGCCGAATCCTCGGGTACCGTCCATACTAACATCAGTCTGGGGGGAGTCTTGTTTTACAGTTATGTTTTCAATTTAAACGTGGAACTGGGGATTCCAATTACCGGCCCCTTTCTCGTGAATGACAGTGAATAAACACATGTCGAGGATAACACTCCTAGCATGGAAGATACCAATAGCCCCCTGTCACCACATGAGCGATTCGGGCATGCAAAACAAATTATTTCTTGAAGGTTTAGAGAGTGGCACATGCAAATTTACTTGGAACGACAGGTAGATAACGCAAATAGGTAGGTATGGTGGACTCTCATGGAAAAACTTTTGGATTTATGGAAGTGGATGCACAAGCAGTATTCTGCTTAGTACGAGTGAAGGCTAGCAAAAGACTGGGAAGCGACCAACTAGAGAGCGACAACAGTCATCAAGATGCAATGAGTTTGACTAACATTGAATGCAAGCATGAACAAGATATAAATCACCATGAACACAAACATCATAGAGGCTATGTTGATTTTGTTTCAACTAGATGCACGAAGATGCGCCAAGTCAAGCCACTTGAATCATTCAAAGGAGAATACCATCCTATCATACTACATCATAGTCATCTCAAAATCTATGTTGACATTCAAGAAAAACCATTATAAACTCTAAGCTAGTTAAGCATGGCATCAAAAACTATGATCTCTAAGTTGTCATTGCAAACATGGTTCTCTCACAACAAAGCTGAATCTGGGATGACAAGCTAGTCATATTTACAAAAACAAAATAGATAGAGTTCATACCAGCTTTTCAGTCTCAGTCACTTCATCATATATCATCATTATTGCCTTTCACTTGCACGATCAAATGATGTGAACAATAATAAGAGTGCTCGTGCATTGGACTAAGCTGAATCTGTAGGCAAACACAAAGGAGAAGACAAAGTAATATGACTCTTTGAAAGCTAAACATGTATGCATGCAAGAGCCACTAAACATTGTAACCAATATCTTCTACCTTGACCCAAAGAAAAATAAAACTATTTACACGAGAAACCTCCCAACAAGCAAAAAGAAGAAAGGAAAATCTTTTTTGGTTTTCTCAAAAGGACACAAAACAAGAAAACGAAAATAAACTAGCATGGATAATACAGTGGCAAAGTGTAAACACCGACTAGCAAAGTGAAAGCATAAGCATGAATGTAAGGTTGGTGAGAACACGTACTCCCCCAAGCTTAGGATTTTGGCCTAGCTTGGTCTACTCCCATGGATGGTCCTGGCGAAACCCAAAATCATAATGGGTGTTATACGGGAGTGCTGCAGCTACTGCCTGAATAGCTGCCTCACGAAGTTGAGCAGCCGTCGCCTCCCTCTCATACTCCTCTGCCTTTCCTATGGTTATGTAGTATCTTCGTTTTACCTGAAAGTCAAAGAAAGCAGGAGCAGGAAGGGTAATATGGAAAACACGCTGCCGATTAAATATCAAGCGGTATAGGAGGGATCCATGATCCCTCTCAAGGAACTGGTAGCATGTTAGAGTGACACGATCAAGCAAGGCTGTACGTAGAGGAGGGTCTTCTGAACGGATGGGTACTCCAAGAAAATTTGCTAAGCGTGTAGCATAAATTCCACCAAAGAAATCCCCCTCAATGGCATTATTATTCAGCCTCCTTGCTATTATAGCTCCCATATTGAAGCTCCTGTCACCTGTTACTGCGCTCTTAAGGATACTAAGGTCGGAAGCGCATAGGTGACAATGTGCACCCTTGCCGTTAATGCACCTACCTATGAAGAGGGCAAAGTAGTGCAAGGCAAGGAAATGGATGCTTCCTGTGGTGGCTTGCATGATATCTCTGGTTTCTCCAACAGTTATACTAGAGACAAAGTCTCTCACCGAAGACTTAGAAGGATCATTAATACTACCCCCATCGGGTATCTTGCAAATCCTATTGAAATCCTCCAAATCCATGGCGTAGGATTTATCATACAGATCAAACAGTATGGATGAGTCACGACCAACTGAAAATTTAAATCTACGCACGAAAGAGGCAGTGAGCATAGCATACTGTTCACATTTATGTGAGAGGAATTCTTCTAACCCGGCATTGCGGACAAGTGTATCAAACTCATCCTTGAAACCTGCTTCGACCATGAACTCATCGGAAGGCCATTCACATGGTTGTACCAGTGCGTCCCTTAGTTGAAAAGGTTCGGGCTCCCGAAAATAAAGACGGGGACCCTTCTTACTTGAGGAACCACCATGAAACTTCCTCCTGAACATAATTTTCTTTTGCTGAAATTTTTGAAGTTCAAGAGAAAAGTGAATGAAGACCAACCACACCTTGTAGCAACTACTCCTACTAGTGCCTAGAGACCGTATCAAGCGCTAAAACTACTTGGGACCAGCTAAATCAACATTTCTAGCTCAAGAATAGGGTCACCAAGGTAGCAAGAATACACGAAGGATAAAGCACTAGAGCAAAAACTAATTGGACCAATGGAGGAGTCACTTACCAAGGAGTAATTTCCCCAAAACGGTTCGGAGAATGGTGCTTTGAGCAAGGAGATCTAAAATCACAGCCAAATGAGCAAGAACACGGGTTTGAGGTGCGAAACAATTTTTTCTGGAGGTGGAAGAAGAGGATGGGAGCTGGAATGAGTGGAGGGGGTCCCTGTGGGCCCCACAAGCTTGCTAGCCGCCACCAGGGGGGCGGCGGCTGCAGGGCTTGTGGCCCACTGGTCTGGCCCCAGGCCAGCTCTCAAGCCCAATATTTTCAAATATTTCAGAAAAAATCATACTAAATTTTCAGGACCATCGGAGAACTTTTATTTTCGGGGTATTTTTCTCCGGGACGCTAAAACAGAAAATAGGAAAAATTAAACTAAATCTATCATTTTTCTTCTAAGCAACAGAAAATGAAAGCTCAAAACAGAGGTATGTGACTCTTTGATTCATCCATTTCATGATCATCGAAAGAAATCCGTCAATGGGGTTGATCAAGTCCTCATGAAAAAACCTTCTCGAATCGCACAAGAGAACAGAGAATTTTCGAATAGACACTAAGTCAACTCAATGGGGATATGTATCTCCCCAACAAGCAAATCATACTTCATCTTGACACGAGGAATAGGGCATTCAAAGCTCCCAACAAGAATCGATGAAGTCTTTACGATAGCATTGATGCAATGCACTTGATATCGTTTCTTCGGAAAGTGCACTGTGTGCTCATTACCGTTGACATGGAAAGTGACATTTTGCAATCTATAACAGCCCCTGCAGTGTTTAAAAAGGGTCTTCCAAGGATGACAGCCATGGCATCGTCCTCGGGAATACCAAGATAACAAAGTCTGTTAAGATAGTGGTGTTAGCAACCACAACAGGCACATCCTCACAAATGCCGATAGGGAAAGCAGTTGATTTGTTGGCCATTTGCAGAGAAATTTTAGTGGGTGTCAACTTATCCAATTCAAGTCTACGATAAAGAGAGAGCGGCATAACACTATCACCGGCTCCAAGGTCACATAAGGCAGTTCTTACGTAGTTTCCTTTAATGGAGCAAGGTATAGTGGGCACTCCGGGATCGCCAAGTTTCTTAGGAGTTCCACGTTTGAAAGTGTAATTGGTAAGCATGGTGGAGATGTCAAGATCTGGTATCTTCCATTTATTAGTCACGATATATTTCATGTACTTGGCATATGGAGACATCTTGAGCATATGAGTTAACCGCATCTGCCGAAAGATGGGTCTTATCATCTCAATGAAGCGCTCAAAATCCTCATCATCCTTTTTCTTGGATGGCTTAGGAGGAAAGGGCATAGATCTCTGAACCCATGACTCCCTTTCTTTACCATGCTTCCTAGAAGTGAAGTCATTCTTATTGTATCTCTTAGGTTGTGGGTTATCAGGATTAACCATAGGTTCAATCTCCACATCCTCATCATTGCTAGGTTGAGCATTATTATGAACATCACTGTCCATATTGTCACCAAGTTCATGTTCATCACCAGATTGTGTTTCTGCATCAGACGCAGAAATATCATTAGGTTCCTCAGGTGTGACAGTATTTGGTGAACTGGCATGTAGGTTTCTATCATCCTTCTTCTTCTCCTTATGATGACTGGGTGTATTGGCATTAATTCCTTGAGAATCTTGATCAATTCTCTTAGGATGACCTTCAGGATACAAAGGTTCCTGAGTCATTTTGCCTCCTCTAGTAATGACTCTGACAGAGTTGTCATTTAATTCATTGAGCAAGTCATTCTGAGCTTTAAGTACTTGTTCTACCTGAGTAGTAATCATAGAGGCATGTTTACTCAGAAGCTTCAGATCATTGACATTTCTGTCTACACAAGCACTTAAATGGCTAAGCATACGAGTACTTTCTTCCAAATGTCTGCTAACATAATCACTGAAACTCTGTTGTTTGGCAACAAAGTTGTCAAATTCAAAAAAGCATAGGCTAGCAGGTTTGTCAAAAGGAATATCACTCTCATCAAACCTACGTAGAGAATTCACTTCTACTACTTGTATCGGGTTATCGAGTCCATGGATCTCTGCGATAGGTGGTAGATTTTTGACATCTTCAGATCTAATGCCTTTCTCTTGCATAGATTTCTAGTCTTCTTGCATATCTTCGAGACTGAGGAATAGAATACCTATTTTCTTCAGAGTTGGCTTAGGAGGTGGTTCGGGAATAGTCCAAGCATTATCGTTAATCAAGATGTTATTCAGAAGGATCTCAGCTTATTCGGTAGTTCGTTCCCTAAAAATACAACCAGCACAACTATCTAGATGGTCTCTAGAAGCATCGGTAAGTCCGTTATAGAAGATATGAAGTATCTCGTTCTTCTTAAGAGGGTGATCAGGCAAAGCATTCTGTAGCTAGACGAGCCTCCCCCAAGCTTGTGGGAGACTCTCTTCTTGGAGTTGAGAAAAGTTGTATATTTCCTGCAAGGCAGCTTGCTTCTTATGGGTAGGGAAGTATTTCTCACAGAAGTAATAGACCATATCCTGGGGACTAATCACACATCCAGGAGCAAGAGAGGTGAACCAGGCTTTAGCGTCATCCTTTGGAGAGAAAGGAAACAGCTTAAGGATATAGTAGTGGTGGATCTTCTCCTCACTAGTGAAAAGGGTGGCTATATCGTGTAGTTTGGTAAGATGGGCTACGACCGTCTCAGACTCATAACCGTGGAAAGAATCAGATTCGACTAGAGAGATTATCTCAGGGTCGACAGAGAATTCATAATCCTTATAGGTGATAAAAATAGGTGAAGTGGCGAACTTCGGGTCGTATTTCATCCTAGCTTTCAGAGATTTTTCCTTCCACTTGAGAAGTAATTTATCAGCGTCATAGGCATCCTTACACGCAAGAAAATCCTCAGCTATCTCTCCCTCCATAACATAACCCTCAGGTATATCAGGCAATTCATAACTATGAGAGCTAGATCTAGCAGGAGCAAAAGCAGGTTCTATCTCAATAGTATCGGCAGTTTCAGAAGCATCACGAGCATTGGGAGTAACTCTAGCAATATGAGCATCAAGGAATACCCCTAGTGGAACATCATGCAAAGTAGTATCTCTAGAAGTATCAAGCATAGCATCATCAGGCAAAGCATCTCTAGCAATATCAGGCATAACATCTCTAGCAGTATCAGGCGAAGCAGTATCAGGCAAAGCAGTATCAGGCATAGCATCTCTAGTAGTATCAGGCATAGCAACATCATAAGCATCATCAAGCACAAGCAACATATCAAGATTTCTAGCAGGAGGTGATGTCGCAAACTTACTCATAACTGAAGGTGAATCAAGTGTAGAGCTAGATGGCAGTTCCTTACCTCCCCTCGTAGTTGAGGGAAAGACTTTGGTTTTCGGATCCTTTAGATTCTTCATAGCGATCAACAGATATAAATCCCAAGTAACTCAGAGAATATAGCAATCGCTTCCCCGGCAACGGCGCCAGAAAAATGTTGATTGGCACTCTCTGGCAATAGCTAGACGAATGTTGTTCTCGATTGCTCAACAATTAGAAATTGTCTTGCAATAACCCACCAGCGCGTGGGATCAAGGCAGTTTTCGAGGGTAGAGTATTCAATCCAAATTTGTTGATTCGCCGGACAGGAAGTGAGAGTATACTCTCAAGTATTAGCAGCTGAATGTGTCAGATTCAACCACACTTGAAAGATTAATATCTGCAAGCAAAGTATCGATAGCAAAGTAGCAGCAGAGCGAGTAACAGCAGCGACAATAGTAGCAAGTAACAACAGTAGCAAGTAGCAACAATAGCAAGTAACAGCAGAACAAGTAATAGCAGCAACAACAGTATTAACAAGAGCAGAGCAAAACAAGTAACAACAGGAGTGGGACAAACTCGTAGGCAATGGGTCGGTGATTTGTTTGGATGATATTCATCATGCAACAGTTATAACACGGAGAGATATGTGGCTAGCACCCGTTCGTCAATGTGATGTAGGCATGCATTCCGTGTGTCGTCATACGTGCTTAGGGAAAAGAACTTGCATGACATCTATTGTCCATCCCTCCCGTGGCAGCGGGGTCCAAAAGGAAACTACGGGATATTAAGGTTCTCCTTTTAATAAAGAACTGGACCAACGCATTAGCACTTGGTGAACACATGAACCCCTCAAACTATGGTCATCGCCAGGAGTGGTTCCGGTTATTGTCACTCCGGGGTTGCCGGATCATAACACATAGTAGGTAACTACAACTTGCAAGATCGGATCTAAAACACACATATATTGGAGACAACATAACAATTTCAGATCTGAAATCGTGGCACTCGGGCCCTAGTGACAAGCATTAAGCATGGCAAAGTAGTAGCAACATCAACCTCAGAACATAGTGGATACTAGGGATCAATCCCCGTAAATTTTCAGGACGTTCTGAGAACTTTCATTTCTGCACAAAAACAACACCAAGGCAATTCGGCTGAAAACAACGTCATTCCAGGTTAGTTCCATTCAAATCATGCAAATTAAAGTCCAAAACAAGGGCAAAAGAGTTTGGAAAAGTAGATATGAAGGAGACGTATCACTCACCTCTACTCCAGTCTTGGTTCCTCCGGATGATTCCAAGGCTTACCAAGTGTTCTGCGACACCTCTCTTCAGGGTCTTGGTGCAGTTCTGATGCAAGAGAAGAAAGTGGTTGCTTATACCTCCACGCAGTTGAAGCCAGCGAAGAAGAATTATCCTGTGCATGATCTTGAGCTAGCAGCTGTGGTACACGCTCTGATGACTTGGAGACACCTCTTGTTGGAACGAAAGGTTGAAGTGTTCACCGATCACAAGAGTCTCAAGTACATCTTCAACCAGCCTAACCTGAATCTCCGGCAAACTCGTTGGGTGGAAATGTTCCAAGATTTTAATCCGAGTGTTGAGTACACGCCAGGCAAAGCTAATGTCATGGCAGATGCTTTGAGCAGGAAGGCTTACTACAACAGTCTCATTCTGAAGCCTCTCCAGCCTGACCTTTGTGAATCTTTCAGAAAGCTCAACCTTCAGTTAGTACCTGAGGGATTTCTTGCAAATCTTCAGATCTCTCCTACCTTGGAAGATCAGGTCCAAGCATCACAACTTCTTGATGCAATGGTGAAGAAAGTCAAAATTGGCGTGGCAAAGGGTCTTCCCAAATATAAGTGCTTCAGTGTTGATGCCAGAGACACGTTGTTCTTTGAGGATCGTCTTGTCGTTTCGAAAGGTGATCTCAGAAAGGTAATCATGGAAGAAGCTCATAACTCCTTGCGCTCAATACATCCCGGAAGCTCCAAGATGTATCACGACTTGAAACATACCTTCTAGTGGACTCGCATGAAGCGCGAGATTGCTTAGTTCGTAAATGAATGTGATGTATGTCATAGGGTGAAAGCAGAGCATCAACGTCCAGCAGGTCTTTTGCATCCTTTGCCCATTCCCGAGTGGAAGTTCGACCATATTGAGATGGATTTTTTCACCGGGTTTCCGAAGTCCAAGAAGGGTAATGATGCCATCTTCGTCGTGATCGACAAGTTGAGTAAAGTGGCTCATTTTCTTCCAGTCAAGGAATCCATTTCGGTAGCTCAGCTTGCAGAGTTGTACACTTCCAGGATAGTGTCTTTGCACGGCGTGCCTATGATGATCTCTTCGGATCGCGGAAGTATCTTCACTTCCAAGTTCTGGGACTCTTTTCAGTTTGCGATGGGCACGATGATACGCTTCAGCACAACTTTTCATCCTCAGACTAGTGGTCAAGTGGAGAGAGTCAATCAGGTCCTTGAGGATATGTTGAGAGCCTGTGTTATTTCTTTTAGCATGAAGTGGGAAGACTGCCTGCCTTTCGTTGAGTTCTCATATAACAACAATTATCAAGCTAGTTCATGCAAAGCTCCGTTTGAAATTCTCTATGGCAGGAAGTGTCGTACCCCGCTCAACAGGTCCGAGACCGGCGAGCGTCAGATTCTTGGGAATGACTTGATAGAAGAAGCTGAAGAGATGTGTCAGGTCATTCAGAACAATCTCAGAGCAGCGTAGTCCCGTTAGAAGAGCTATTATGATAGCAAGCATCATGACATGTCTTATGAGCTCAATGACTTCGTCTATATCAAGGTGTCCCCTATGAAGGGTACACAGCGCTTTGGCATCAAAGGAAAGCTTGTGCCTCGTTTCGTGGGTCCTTTCAGAATTGTTGGCAAGAGAGGCGACCTTGCGTATCAGCTCGAGCTCCCGTCAAACTTTGCAAATGTGCATGACGTGTTCCATGTCTCTCAGCTCCGGAGATGCTTCAAAACTCCTGAGCACAATGTTCATCTTCAAGACATCGACCTTCAACCCGACCTTTTCTATCATGAGCATCCAGTTGCGGTTCTCGACGCGACTGAGCGCAAGACCCGC